>NC_136971.1:15300552-15320552 GCF_032717465.1 Coenobita brevimanus | reverse complement strand
TTCTGACGAGTGGAAACATGGAGTCATTTTTTTTGCACGATTTCCTTGCATTGTTTATTTTTCTTTTCTTTCGTTTTTTTCTTTTTTTACTTGTTCTGCATCTCTTCTACGGTACATATGCAGGACAAAGTAGAGATCAGTTTTGCAGAATTTTACATGCATTGTCTTTACTTTCATTTTCGCTTTTTTTTTGTTTTTTTTTTTTAGTTACTCCTGTGTATATTTAAAACATTGTGAAAACGTGTTATGCCCATTTTTGTGAGCATTGTTTCCTTTTCTTTCTTTCTTTTTTTTTCACTGCTTTAGGTACCATTGTGTCCATTCAGGATAGTATGGAGACCGCGTAGTGACCCCTGTTGTTTTCATTTTTTTGTTTTGCTTGCGTAGTTACTTTTTCGTATATTAATGGTAAAACGCACGCTTGTTCTGTATTGTTTCTGTTTATTTATTTTTTTTTATTTTTACAGCTTCTTTCTTGAATCGTTATAGAGCACAATCGTGTTGTCCATTGTTTTTAACCTTTTACTTCTCTTAACTTGCAAGGACGCAGTGAAAAGATGCATTTCAGCACTTCATACGGGACAGAGTAGAAGGGTGTTATGTACTATGTTGTATATTTTGTCTTTTTTGTCTGTCTGTCTCTCTATATCTCTGTCTGTCTGTCTGTCTGTCTCTGTCTGTCTCTATGTCTCTGTGTCTCTCTCTGTGTCTCTCATTTTTCCCCACTGGTGTTGGTTCGTGGCAGACAGGAGGGAGAACCAGACGAGTGTTAGTCCAGATGAATGGTTGTATCTAAGCCCCCCATTGTTGCCTCCTCGTCCCCACACCGTCACCTGGCATAATGGTTGGATGATGGAGGCTTAAGTCTTCCCCGCCTCCACCCTTTGTTCCAGCCTCGTCATTCACGCTGGAGGTACATTGTGAGACCTCCGTTGTACCTCACCCTTCGTATCCTGCGGTGGTGGCGGTGGCTGGGTTGGTGAAATGGTGCACTGGTAGTTGTGGTGCTGGGTGGTAGGTGTGGTGGAGATTCGTGGTAGTTGTGGTAGAGATTATTGGTAGTTTTGGTGGAGATGCGTGGTACGTATGGTTGGTGAAACGATGCTGGATGCTAGTTATGGTGGAGATAGTTGATAGTTGTGGTGGAGATTGGTGGTATTCTTGGAGATGAGTGGTAGGTATGGTTGGTGAAGTTACGCTGGGTTGTAGTTGTGGTGGAGATAGGTGGTAGTTGTAGTGCATCATCATCATCATTGTCATCCACGCCTCTTTTCCCACCTAAGGATGGGGTGAGAAAGAATCCAGAGGGGAAGAAAAAAATTATAGAATGAGAAAATAACTAAAGTCTCCCCGGCTAAATGAACCACGCTCCCTTTCACTCACCATTCATGTCCTCGGAATTCTGACTTCTCCTGACAGGCACAAGCATCCACACTTACGCGCTTCAGTCATTTGCGTGTATCAGCTGCATTATTATTATCTGCACCTGGGTTCACGTTCAAATGAGTCTGTGACGATAACAACAACAACGGCAGCAACAACCCAGTCTCTGAAAGCACTTGATTGCATTCGCGCATACCCATCGTTAAGTATATTTCACGGGTGTCGTGCTTGAAGGCTGAAATCCTTGCATAGTATAATGATAGACTTGATAGATAGACTGATAGATAGAGGTAGATCTGTACATACACTCTTATAATTACACAGGCACTGTATCATAAATCACTTTGCAAAACGACACATCATGTATCTCGCTCCATGTGTCAAATAAGTCTTAGGATAAATCACGCCAGTATTGGTTGAAGAGACTCGTATCGTTTGAATGATCTGGTTTTTATTTAGACGATTGATGCAGAAGTCAGGGTCAGACGTCAGAGCTAATTAGGTACTCAGGTAATTTCAGCTGAAAGCTTTTGAAACGCCGTAAAGTGAAGGAGATGGTGATTGTTTGTTGTTGGTAGGTTTTGTAATTATCAGGGTTATACAGTCTCTCTCTCTCTCTCTCTCTCTCTCTCTCTCTCTCTCTCTCTCTCTCTCTCCCAAAAACAATTCAGTCACAAGTAATGGCCTTTGAAGAAGCTATTCCTGCAATTACACATTCATTTCCAAGAAGTGACAAGAACACTGATTGATGCTGTAAATACTTGAACGCAGGTGAGTGTAGAGGTGTTGCAAAGGATAAGCTAACTGATGGACTGTGGTCAGGGGAATTATGGCGAGTGATGGATGGACTGAGGTGCTGAGAAACGGTCGGCTAGATTAGATTGGGATGGAGAGATTTGTAGGGTAATGAGTTGGGACGCTGGCACAGGGGAGACGGGGGGAATAATACACTGAAGTGGGCTGGGAAGGGGCTTACGAGGCCTGAGATGGATAGGGAAAATGCTGTATTGAGGGCTGTAGGATTGGATATGCTGTAGAGATTAGTAGAATTAGTAACTGGAGGAGGAAGAGGAGGAGGAGGAGGGGAGAGAGAGAAGCTGTAGGATAGAAAGGAAGAACAGATTGGGAAAGGTGTTGGTGAAGTGGTTAGAGAGGTGATCTGCTGTTTGGAAGGACGCAAGTTGAACCCAGGTAAAGGTAGGGAACAGCTGGAAAAATGTTAATATCGTTGAAGCGGACTTTAATTGTTTTTCACGGGGCCCATCGAAGTGGCATAAAAACTTTCTCCTTAATTCATTCACACTAGTCCTGAATGAGACAGCCCAAACATGTATGAGTATGGACGGTGGTTATTGGCGCCGAAGTGGTGACACGTGAAGGTGTGTGGCACAGAATTTGGCTGCTAGTGCTCAGGAAACGGACTACAAAATCTGTGTCCGAAGTCTGGCACATAAAAATAATAAGCAGCCTCATTCGTCGACCACATGACCTGTGTTGCGCCATAAATTGTAACTGGGGTAAAGAAATGTGTGTGTGTGTGTGTGTGTGTGTGTGTGTGTGTGTGTGTGTGGTGTGTGTGTGTGTGTGTGTGTGTGTGTGTGTGTGTGTGTGTGTGTGTGTTTAAAAACGGGTATATGTATGGGGGAGGAGTAATAGAGGAAGGAAAACAGCAACTTTACCCAGGCCGATGTGACAGAGAAAGAGAGACACGGTAAGAGGGTGTAGATGGGACAATATATAAATGGCATCAGTTACACGAGACGGTACAAGCAAAATGAAGAGCTGTAGTTTGGGAAATGAATGGTCTATCTATCTATCTATCTACTGCCAGACGCCTCAATCCTGTTCGGGTTGGCCACAAACAAATCGCCTCCACGTCGCCCTGTCCCCCGCCATTTCACTGCCCTGCTCCCAACTCCCCCTCCCCCTCTCATATACCTCTCCACCTCATCTCTCCATCACATCCTTGGCCTCCCCCTCCCTCTCCCCCCCTCCACCTCACTCACATATACTCTCTTCGTCAGTCTTTCACCCTCCATCCTCTCCACATGGCATCCACTCCACCCTCCATCCTCTCCACATGGTGATGATGGATATATTAATTTACTGAGAAATAGGTAATTGGGAGAAAAACAGACTGTGTTTGTGTGGGGTGGGGCAGTATGGAGATGAATAGAAACTGAGGGAGGATGAGGGAAAAATAGGGGAAAAAAAAAACTGCAGATTAGCCAGTGAGGTGCGGGGGAATGGGGAGGGGACGGGGGAAGTTTGAGGGAGAGAGGGGGACGGGACGGGGGAATTTTGGGGGAGGGAGGGGGAGGGGAGAACATTGTGGGGATGCCATCAATAACAGGAGACACTGCAGCCCCTCCGCGTCCCGTCATCCATCACAGTCCGGTACTCCGCGTAGGATAAACACGCCGGCGATATATCAGGATCTCGGGCCCATTGCAGGTAACATGATGGCGTTGGGAGGTGGGGTGATTGGGGTTGTTAACAAGGGGTGCTGCTGCCCGTTAGCCACTGTTTGTAATTTATTCCATCTGCAACCGGATGATTGCTGTTGTTGTTCAGGCCCCAGGTTTAGATGAAACTTGAACCCAGTGGAGTGCAGGCTGGTGTTGCCCTTTTCATGCAGCCCATCATTCTTTGCTTGGGGAACAGAGAAGTAGTAGTAGCTGTATCCTGGAACAGAGAAGTAGTAGTAGCTGTATCCTGGAACAGAGAAGTAGTAGTAGCTGTATCCTGGAACAGAGAAGTAGTAGTAGCTGTATCCTGGAACAGAGAAGTAGTAGTAGCTGTATCCTCAGTTTCATCTGAATATGGACCCAGTAGACTGCATACTGAAGTTACTCCCTCCTGCAGTCCAACATCGCCCTTTCAGTGTATAAGGAGGGAGTTGAGGGGCTTTTGCATAACCAGACAGCGGTATCGCCCAGTTATGTCAGTGGTACCACACGAAGGCGCCCTTCTCCCCCACCGGCGGACTCAGGAGTTGTAGGACGTTTGTATAACCGGACAGTTAACTTTCATCTTCGCAATAAACTTAATTTCATGTCGGTATAATGTGTACCATGCGCGCGCGCGTGCGTGCGCCTCCCCCTCCACGTTTATAATGCTCAACACGACATTGATCAGGTTCGTATTTTCTCTCCGTGTTGGGTGATGCAGAGTTAAAAGGAGCTTGATTAATAACATTAAAGCTTGCATTATATATATAAAATTTCCCATCATCAAATTCCGGTAAAATTATTAGTGGCCTAATTGGCTAAAATTGAGCTGGGATGTCCTTGAATAATAATTTAAGTGATCCATATTTTGAAAAACAGGGAACTCCATACATATTTTTACATTCAAACACGATATGGCTGAGCTTTAGTCGTTTCATTCAGCTATTATTGAAGCTACAGTCTTACCAGGGAATCGTGTATCAGCGGTACATAAATTACCTACACCTTAGACTTTGTAGGCTCGAGTGAAGCTTACAAGTGGTGGCTCTGTGCACCGTGAGTGGAGCAGTGTGGCGCCCACCCAGAAACCAAACCTCCTTATATGTCTCTGAAGTGGGAAGGACCCTGGTTAGACCCTGATGAAGGGCTGTCTACCACCAATGGTCGCCGGATCCCTACACGGTGTATGTACTGTACTGTACTTGTAGGACGGCCCCTACCTGTGGTCAGTGGGTCTGCTCGTCCAGACAAACCAAAGCTGAGCAACAACGACAATATGTAAACGTTAATATATATGAATACTAATTTAATGAAGGAAATGAAGGACACAAATTCCTGTACGTCCATTTGTCAGCGAACCACCCATAACCAATTGTGGCATCAGAGAGAAGCTAAAACACAGATAGTCTTTAATGAGACAACCCTAGCATGCATTCAGTATGGACGGTGGGTATTAGCGCGGGTATAGAAGAATGAGGATGGCAGTGATGATGGTAATGGACGGTACAGCAAGTTGTAGAAGACAGAGGGGAACCGAGTAAATATAAATAGACAAATAAACAGAGGAACAGAAAGACTCAGGCAGACACATAAGTATATAGACAGTGTTACGGAACAGAGAAAACTGTCCCGCAAAGTTCCAGGTTCAAAACAAAAGAGTTAGGTAAAATTACAAGTTAAAGTTTAATGCTCAAATTAACAACTAAACATTCAAGACTCATAAGGATAATGTAATGGCAAAAAACAGGTTAAATATATGGTTAACTGCAATAGCCTCTATTAACACGAAATTACCAAAAGTAAATTTATCTAAGTCAGCCCTGATAAAATGAGAAAACCGGATAATGCTCAGTTAATGCAAGATATATTATTACAGATACAAAATAATATTACTACTGGCTGACAGTAAAAACTCTACATTAATCACAAAAACCTCACCAGGCCTACGAATTAACACCTTATGCTATACAGTACAAGAAAAAATGTAATAACACTTATACTCAAATTACACAGCAGCTAGATGGTTGGAGACTTCCTGAGCACTCACAAAAATAATAACAACTGTACAGGGGAGGACAGAGATGTGAACAAAATGAGGAGTAGATCTAAGTGGCAATTAATGCAGAGACTGAGCTCATTATATAGGGGCCGGCAGAGCTTGATACAACTTGTAAGAAGGACGCGCAAATGAAGCCATAGGGGACAAAGAGTTGACACTCCTGCTCTGAACAACAGAAAGAACGACTTACTCTACTATAAGGGAGGAGGGGGGGAGTGAGGTAGAACACGCACTATGGAAGCCACGAGGCGAATCGTGATCAAACATGCAGCATACTGTACGTTAGAATTATACAAAGGATGATGAAATCATAGGCTATGTAACACCTCCCCACAAAGAAAAAGAAATTTACAAAGGAAATTTCTTATTACTCTAAAACAATCTGTCTAAAGTCTAGATCAGCAATCTGCAATAACATTTTCTTTCCCCTTGACATGTTGTATGTCTAATGAATACTCCTGAAGAAGTAGACTCCATCTTGTCAATCTCTGATTTTTATCTTTAAACTTACTAAGGAATTTCAGTGGGTTATGATCGGTATAAATGACTATGGGGTCAAAACCAGAACACAAATAAAATGAAAAATGCTGTAAACCCAAAATCAAGGCCAAAAGCTCTTTCTCAATAGTGGAGTAGTTCTTTTGAGGTGGAGTGAACTTCTTACTGTAATAAGATACAGGGTGTTCAATACCCTGATCATCCTCTTGCAGCAAAACAGCCCCAGCTCCTGTATCACTTGCGTCAACAGCCATCTTAAAAGGCTTAGCAAAATTTGGAGTAGCGAGCACTGGCTGACTTAATAGGATAGCTTTAAGTTTGCTGAAAGAGGATTCACAGTCATCGGTCCAGACAAATTTAACTCCCTTTTTCAGTAGGTCTGTAAGTGGTGATACAAGAATTGAAAAGTTAAGAACAAATCTCCTGTAATAACCTACCATTCCCAAAAATCTTTGTAGCTCTTTCCTACTTTTAGGTCTGGGAAGATCACTTATAACCTGAACCTTAGCTCCTGGTGGTGCAACATGTCCATCACCAATTACGTACCCAAGGTACTGAAATTTAGCTTGACCAAACTCACACTTTGATAAATTAGCTACAAGATTAGCCTGAACCAAACGCTCAAGAAATTTACTGACATGGCATAGGTGATCTTTCCAGTTGTCACTGAAGATTAATACATCATCAATATAAACAACACACCCTGCCAAACCCTCTGTTACAACATTCATGAGCTTCTGAAAAGTGGCTGGTGCATTCTTCATACCATATGACATTACAGAACATGCAAAAGTCTTTCCTAGTGTTACAAAACATGAGATCTCCCTAGCACGTTCAGTCATAGGTACTTGCCAGTATCCCTTTAACAAATCAAACTTACTTATGTACCTAGCCTTTCCGATCTTGTCTATGCAGTCTTCCACGCGAGGGAGAGGGTAAGTGTCTGTTTTGGTTATCTGATTAACACGTCTGTAGTCGATGCAAAGCCGCTGTGACCCACCTGGCTTAGGGACTAGAGTGACAGGAGAACTCCACTCTCTCTGACAGGGCTCAATCATCTTGTGGTCCAACAGGTAGCCAAGCTCCTTCTGGATGAGAGGAACTTTCACTGGGTTCACACGGTAAGGAGGCAGTTTAATTGGCTTTGCGTCTCCAACATCGACATCATGCATCAACACAGTGGTTCTTCCGGGAGTGGCACGGAACACTTGCGGGTACTCCTGCAGTAATGCCGAAAACTCCTGCCTTTCCTCGGGAGCTAGATGAGAAAGCTTAGTCTGGAGATCATTCATGATATCAGGATTCTTCCCCAAACTGTCACTCAGGCTCATGCTGCATGGGAGAACTTCACTTGCAGACTCGGGTGGAACAGCTACAGTGCAGACTTGGTTATTTTCGTCCCGCCTGTGATATAACTTTAGCATGTTGATGTGACAAAGTTGCTTGTTCTTTCTACGATCTGGTGTGGCGATGACATAGTTGACATCACTGAGTTTCTTCTCCACGAAATAAGGACCACTAAACTTGGCTTGAAGAGGTTGCCCATGCACCGGTAGCAGAATCAAAACCTGATCTCCTGGCTGAAAGTGGCGTAACCTGGACTTCTTATCATACCAAGTCTTCATCTTCTCCTGAGCAGCTCCTAAATTCTCTCTCGCCAGCTGTAAAGCAGTGGACAGCCGTTCTTTGAACTTCATCACATACTCCAGCAGGTTGACGTCATCTTCCTCCGACAGCCAGCATTCCTTGAGTAGCTTAAGGGGTCCTCTTACTTCATGGCCAAACAGTAGTTCAAAGGGTGAGAAGCCCAGTGATTCATTTGGAGATTCTCTTGCGGCAAATACTACGAATGGAAGACCTTTATCCCAGTCTTTCTGATGTTCCAAACAGTATTTCTTGAGCATCGATTTGAGTGTTTGATGATATATCTCCAACGCTCCTTGGGTCTGGGGATGGTAAGCTGAAGACGTGATCTGGGTGATGCCCAACTCTTTCAGAGACTGCTTGAACACATTTGACATGAAATTACTTCCCCGGTCTGACTGTACCTCCTTGGGCAGACCAAACTTTGTGAAGAACCCTAGCATTTCCTTAACCACGTTCTTTGCTGAGATATTTCTAAGTGGAATGGCTTCAGGATAACGAGTAGCCATATCAATCAGGGTCAACACATAAGAAAATCCTGAAGAAGTCTTAGGAAGAGGGCCCACAATATCCACCAACACACGGGTGAATGGCGCCTCAAAAGGAGGAATGGGAACTAGAGGTGCAACCTTTTCGGTCTGATTACACTTCCCCACAACTTGACAGGTGTGACAAGACTAACAATACCAAGAAACATCTCTGAAGATACCTAGCCAGTAGAAGTGTTTCAAAATGCGTGCCACAGTCTTCCTCACTCCAAGGTGTCCTGCCAAACTGGAATCATGAGCCACTCTAATGATATCTTGCCTACAAACACGAGGGATGACAACTTGATGTACAACCTCCCATTCACAGTCGGCTGATGCGGTTGGGGGTCTCCACTTCCTCATAAGTACTCCTGACTTTATATAATAACAAGTAGAAGCACCGGCTGACTCTTCCTCACTGCAAGCAGAGTTAGCTAGACCTTTCAACTCAGGGTCAGCAACCTGCAACTCAACCAACTCTTGACGAGACAAATTATCAAGACTACGGGGTACTGCCTCATCTGTTGAGTGGTCCAAATTAGCAAGAAAAGTGTCAGCTAGGATAACATCATTATCATTATCCTCTAAGTCACCAGTAACTTTAGACTTAGCCCTAGTGACAGCACATGCAGAGACACACACACCACAAAGCCAGTCAGGAGACAGGACGTGTGTGCTGGGCAATCCCCAGGTCCTGTCCTCCCCACTTACTGTTTTTTATCAGCCCATACACCACTGACCGAGCTAATGTATGGCCCGGCCTGCACTATATGTGCAGGGAATCTTTCAACGAACGAACGAACGAACATGCAGAGAACACATCAGAGACATCACAATCCTGGGTCACAATCACTGGCTCACTAGACAACTGAGGAGCTGGACACACTTGACTTCCACCAATATCATTTCCAAGTAAGAAAGTTACACCTGACATTGGGAGTGTCTCAACCAACCCAACCATAACGGAACCATTAACAAAACCAGACTCTAAATTCACTCTGCACAGAGGGACAGAGAAGTAATTATTCCCTACACCTTGTAAGATTACAGTTTCATCAGAGGAATTAACATTAGAGCCTAGAACACTGGTCAGCATAAGGGATTGGCAAGCACCTGTATCACGATATATTTTAACTGATTTCCTGTCATTACTGTCCAGAGGACTGACAAAACCATCAGACAGGAAATTAGCACATGAACTCTTGAGAGTGTCACCCACGTTACTGCTCAAAAGAGGAGCTTCATCATGAGAATTTAATTTACCCCTCAAAGCAGGTTCAGTTAACTCAGTTAAAGAATTCTGGGAACTCTCAAGGGTGGACACTAGACCAATTGACTGAATATTTAAAGACTCCTTTTTGTTCACATCACGCTGTCTCCTGAAACATTTCTCCATAGTATGACCAAGCTTACTACAATAAATCCCGGCTGGGGCAGGGAACAGTTTAAGGATTTGAATTTCATTAAAATCAGGCTTTACTGATCTACCAGAAGACCCGCCGACATGTCGTAAAAATACCCCCGCTAATACCAATACATCAGTCCTGTATGAGACAGTCCTGGCATGTATTCAATATGGACGGTGGGTGTTAGCGCCGAAGTGGTGACATGTAGAGGTGTATGGTATGTAGGAGGACTGCTGGGCCTTGATAGCAGGCTGTGAAGCCTATGCCCAGAGGCGGACACATAAAAAAAAAAAAAAAAAAAAAAAGTACATTTACTTTTCTGATATCTAGAGGTGAAGCTGGTATTTACATCCTGAGAAACATCATCTTTATTCTCTTTCCTGTTACCTGTACTCTGAGTAGAGGCAACGTAGTTACTCTCAGCTTTCCTTTTTTCATTAGAATATCTCTTGTGAGTGAGAACATATTCATCAGCTAAAACTGCAGCATCAGACAAATTATCTATTCTTTTCTCATCAAGATATAGGCTTACATCTTTATTAATACACCTTTTGAAGTCCTCCAGCAAAATCATCTGCTTAAATTTATCAAAATCAGAATTTACATTCTTAGAATTTAACCACTGCTCTAACAGATCTTTGATTTTTGCATACTCAACATGGGATTGCTTATCTTGCTTATAAGTTGTCCTAAATTTTACTCTATAGGCTTCAGGAACAAGCTCATAGGCCTTAAGAATCAAGCTCTTAACTACATCATAATTATCAGATTGATCCTGAGGCAAAGATGCATAAGTTACTTGAGCTTTACCGGTGAGAACAGTTTGAAGGAGTACTGGCCAATACCTTTTGGGCCAATTAAAACCTGTAGCTACCCTTTCAAACAACTGAAAATGTTAAATCAGATTCATTAAAAGGAGGGACAAGTTTAACATTTTTAGCCACATCAAAATCATCAGAGCTAGATGATCCAGTTCCACATTGTTTCATGCGATACTCATGGTCTGCCTGAATCCTAGCAAGTTCAACTTGTTCGTGAAACTCAGCCTCCTTAGCACGAGCCTCCTGCAGGGCTAGCTGTAACTTAGCTAATTCAATCTGCGTTTGCTCATCTGGAGGAGTTAAATTAAACAAGCTTTCATTAATCATGTCAACAATGTGATCTTTAGAATGATGAGAGCGAACAGCAATTCCCAATTGTTGAGCAACAAGCTTAAGTTCATTCTTTGTTCTGTTTTCTACATCACACACTGTTTGCACATTTGACAAAAAATCTTTGGCTTCATCAAGAGTAGTAATAGTAGACATCATGAATAAATCACAGTCACAAAATATCAAGCAATATCCTTATGATAATATCCTGAATATCCTGATAAGAGGTCGCCAAATTTATGTTACGGAACAGAGAAAACTGTCCCGCAAAGTTCCAGGTTCAAAACAAAAGAGTTAGGTAAAATTACAAGTTAAAGTTTAATGCTCAAACTAACAACTAAACATTCAAGACTCATAAGGATAATGTAATGGCAAAAAACAGGTTAAATATATGGTTAACTGCAATAGCCTCTATTAACACGAAAAAACCAAAAGTAAATTTATCTAAGTCAGCCCTGATAAAATGAGAAAACCGGATAATGCTCAGTTAATGCAAGATATATTATTACAGATACAGAATATTATTACTGCTGGCTGATAGTAAAAACTGTACATTAATCACAAAAACCTCACCAGGCCTACGAATTAACACCTTATGCTATAAAGTACAAGAAAAAATGTAATAACACTTATACTCAAATTACACAGCAGCTAGATGGTTGGAGACTTCCTGAGCACTCACAAAAATAATAACAACTGTACAGGGGAGGACAGAGATGTGAACAAAATGAGGAGTAGATCTAAGTGGCAATTAATGCAGAGACTGAGCTCATTATATAGGGGCCGGCAGAGCTTGATACAACTTGTAAGAAGGACGCGCAAATGAAGCCATAGGGGACAAAGAGCTGACACTCCTGCTCTGAACAACAGAAAGAACGACTTACTCTACTATAAGGGAGGAGGGGGGGAGTGAGGTAGAACACGCACTATGGAAGCCACGAGGCGAATCGTGATCAAACATGCTGCATACTGTACGTTAGAATTATACAAAGGATGATGAAATCATAGGCTATGTAACAACAGATAAATAAATTAAATAGATATATAGATAGTAGATAGATAATTAGATTGATAAATAGGTAGATATATAAATAGACATATACATTTAGGTAAAACGGAAGGACGGCGGTAGTGGGAATCAAGAGACACATAGATAACAATCGTGGGTGTATGATGATGATAATAAATGATAAACCAAGACGTAGGAGATTCTGGAGACCGATGAGATAGATAGATAGATAGATAGATAAGAAAGGAAGGAAGGGCGTCAATGAGAAAGAAGTAACACAGGGATAATAGACGCGGGAACAAGAGGACAAAAACTGGGGACGATGATGATAATGGACGATAAAGCAAGATGTGAGACGAACGGAGGGGCGAGGAGAGAGACAGGTAAACAGACATAGATAGATAAACAGACAGACAGATAGACAAATAGATACACTGAGTGAAAAGAAAGAAGGACGAGGAGAGATAACGGAGGGCAATGCATTACCCAGGAGACGAAGGGAAATGGAGGAGGTAGATGGATAGAGAAATAGATAAACAATCATATCGACAGGTAGATAGATAACTGAATAGATAGATAGATAGATAAACAGACCAACGGAGAGACGGACAGACTGACTGACAAGAAGGAAAGAACGATGACGATAAAGGACAGTACGAGGGGCCCGAAGAGACGAAGGGGACCAGAGGAGCGTAACCCGGGTGATTGAAGGAGCCTTTAGTAACGAGTGTGGCCAACCATCAGGAGCGGCATTACTCTCGTTACGACCTCGCCACACAGCTTCCGATCACCGCTACGACGTGTCCTCCACCATCCCGTGCCAGGGCCGTATGAAGCGAGGGGATGGAGAGGGGGGAAGGGGGAAGGGCGAAGGGGGAAGGGGAAAGGCGAATGGGGTAGGGGGGTCTGTGGTCGCATTTGCTTTTCTTGTTGCTTCTAGGCTGTGGTGTCTGTTTTCTTCCTTTCTCATCCTCTCGTTTAGGGTAAGTTTTTTCCCTCACTCTCTGGATCTTTCTATCAGTCTTCATGTCTGCTTGTTAGTCTGTCTGTCTATGTATGTATGTATATATCTCTGTCTGTCTGTCCGTCTGTCTGTCTGTCTGTATCATTCTACTGTCTCTCTCTCTCTCTCTCTCTCTCTCTCTCTCTCTCTCTCTCTCTCTCTCTCTCTCTCTCTCATCGCATTCTTAGCTATGGGGTGATCCAAGGGCATTTATGTGTGTCATTTTTTACCTATGTTTCTTCCTTCAGCTGGTGTATGGTATGTCCCTACTCCCACCACATCGAAGGGCTATCAAATGTACCTTCACTGAGCTTGGATGTTCTTGTCTTTTTCCCATGTCTTCCTTCAGGGCTTTTTATGATTAGTTCTGTCTATGTTTTGGACGCTAACCCCAAATAATTGTTTTCACGATTATTTTCAACTCACCTCTGAAGCAACTTTCATGAATCCCTCCACTATGATGATAATTTTGTTGTAGTGTGTGTGTGTGTGTGTGTGTGTGTGTGTGTGTGTTTACAGTCATACATAAGGAGCTCTGTGACTTACGGGGATAGGCATGATCTCTATTAACTTCACCACTATCGCGACCGGTTTTCTAATTCAGTTCGGCTGTCACCAGTCCTTTTTCTTTTTTTTTTTTTGGGGGGGGGGCGGGCTTAGGAAAATATCTTAGACTGAATGGTTTAACCCTTTAATCGTAATGATGTCAGTTTATATTTTATTCTGGGAAATTGCAGTTCACTACATTCAGCCTACGAGAACCCACTTTAACCACAGGGGGTGCAGTACAAGTAGTAATACATTCAGCTTCACACGTACTTTGTTTCCCATTTTTGGTTGACTGAAGGCGGTTTTAGTCAGAAATCGCAGACTGAACAGATTTATCGTACCGTTTTTCCTTTCAGCGCTATGTCCACCAAGCCCTACTATCTTTTGAGCTCTCTGGCTTAAATGCTTTTGTATCCTGTGTCCCTTTATCCTCCCCTTATCTCCCTAAAGGCTACGAGCAGCATATGGCCCCTCAGATGGGCAGTAAAATGCATCGTCTACGAGCGTACCGTGGGAGTGACGTATGGTTTGTTCCTCCCTCTGCTTCCTCTAACAACACGCACAGAGTACCACTAACTCTAATCTTTCCCTATAACAAACACCCACAAAGCACTGGTAACTCTGATCTCTCCCTCTAATACACACAAACCGCAACTATGATCTCTCCCTCTAACAACACCCACAAACGACCACTATACTCTCTCTCTCTGACAACACCCACAGACCACCACTAACAGATACCACAAACAACCACTAACTCTGCATTCTCCCGCTAACAACACCCACAGACCACCACTAACCCTACTCTCTCCCCCTCTAGCAAACAGCCACAAACTACAGCCAACTCTAAATCTATTCTCTACTCTCCGGGCCCTTAGCCAGGATTCCAGACGCGGCTAAAGTATCGTAGATGTGCAATAAGTGTTCCAGACGTCGAATTTACAACATGGGAGCCGCCGTACCATCCTCTTGCATTTATTACCGTCACCCTTCGCTACAATAACTAGCAGGGGAGGAGGGGGGGGGGTTTAGCAGGGAGAAGGAGGGCTCTTGCAGGTGGGGTGCGTGGGGGAAGGGCTTCGGTAAATGTCTTTGGGGGAAGCAGGAGGAGGGGAGGTGTTCTCGGAGCCAGCAACAACAACAAACAACTTTATCATTACGGCATCTCAGTATCGTCGCTGTAGACGCCTAAACTAGGAGGGATGTTGATGATGATGATGGTTATGGTGATGGTGGTGATGATTTTGTCCAGTGTACAAAAATAACACTTACGAGCAATGATGATGGCGATGGTAGTGGTGATGATGGTGGTAGTTCTCTCCAGCGTTAAATAAATACATAAACACGTATGAAGGATGATGATGATGATGATGATGGTGGTGGTGGTGGTGGTGGTGTTGGTGGTGGTGGTGATGATGATGTTTTGGTCATTGTTCCCTCAAAAAAAAAAAGAAAAAAAAAAGAAACTGTGAAGGATGATGATGATGATGATGATGATGATGATGATGATGACGATGGTGATGGTGGTTGTGGTAGCTCTTTGCAGCGTTAAAAAAAAAAAAAAAGGAATACGATAAATGATGATGATGATGGTGATGATGGTGATGGTGGTAGTTATTCCCAGTGGCAAAAAAACAGGTACATCTTTATCTGGCGTATCGTCGTTATCGTAAAGAAAGGAAAGTACTCTGATGAAAGCCAGTGTCGTTAGCAATGTGAATCTCCCTTTTATTATTGCTTTGAGTGTCTGTAAGTCTCTGTCTGTTATTATGTCAGTCTATTGGTCAATCTACTGTATCTGTTTATCTATCTATCTGTCTGTCTGTCTGTCTATCTGTTTATTTATTTTTTCCTGCTTGTTTGTCGTCGTGTTTGTCAAGTTTTATTTTTGTCTCTCTGTCTGCTGTCTATATCTTTTTATCTTCTGATCTGTTTGTTGCCCCCACGTCTCTCTCTCTCTCTCCCCCCCCCCTTCATTAGTTCCACATCTGTCTTCTCCTCCTCTCCATCTTTTCCCTCCACTAACTCCTCTTCTTTGTCTTCCTCTTAATGTCTCCCCTCCCACTTCCCTTCCAACTCTTCTTCTGCATCTCCTCTCCTTTATTTCCCCATCATCTTCCTTCTCCTCGTCCTCTTCCCCACCTTTCCTTCATCAGTTCCTCCTCCTCTTTCTTCTCCTACACACATTCTTCTCCCTCCACTAACTCCTCCACTTCCCATTCCTCCTACTTCTTCCCTCCCTATTTCTCCACCTCGTCTGCTTGTTTTCTTCATGTCCATTTTGTCCTCTTCCTCATCCTCTTCCCCGCCTTTCCTTCAGTAATTCCTCCTTCTCTTTCTTCTCTCCCACCACCTCTTTTCCCTTCACCAACTCCTCCCCTTGCTCTTCCTCTTACTTCCTCTCTCTCCCATTTCGTACTGCGTAATGTCCTGTGTCCATTTCCCCTCCAAGTCGTTAACGCAAGCTGCCTGGGTGCGTGGGTTTTGCTACTCGTACTCTGCGCATCTTTTGCCAGCTTTCCGATAGTCTTTTATTGGGTTCGTTTTTATTTGGGACGTGAGACCCTTGAACTCATATTCTCGTTCAGAAAGCAGGCTCCCCAGCACCTCTTCCCCTGTGACTTATTTTGTTTCATACACCTTACAGTCCTGTGTTACTGAGATCATTCTAATCATATCTAAATAAATAGGTATGAAAGAGGTATTAGGGAACTGCCTCAACCGTCGAGAATACGAGCCTTGGTGTCAATAAGGTCTGTGCAGAAAGTCTGAATATCTGTATCTTTTTACTGCCAAGAATTGTCTATGAGGCCGATGAAGCTCGCTTATATGTTCAGTGTTCGCGCGCGCGCGCGCACACGCGCGCACACACACACACACACACACACACACACACACACACACACACACACACACACACACACACACACACACACACACACACACACACACACACACACACACACACACACACACACACACATTACAGTATTCACCCGGCACCCTAATATATCACACGCCGACTACTCCCTCTGTGCCACGCAGTCCTCACTCATTTTTCCCTCCAGAACCCCCCCCCTCTCTCTCTCTCTCTCTCTCTCTCTCTCTCTCTCTCTCTCTCTGTCTGTCTATCTGTCTTTGTCTCTCTCAAATGCAGCCACCATCAAATTTCATCTGCCTTGATTAATAGCCGGAGACACTTCAGGTGCAATCCCCCCAGATGACCAAGGGGGTGGGGGGGAAGGGGAGGGAAGAAGGGGGAATGGGTAAGAGGAGGGGAGGAGGGGGAATGGGTAAGGAGAGAGAAAGGGGGGGAATGGATAAGAGGAGGGGAAGGGGAGAAAAAGGGTGCAAGGGGGAAGGGGAGGAAAGGAGGAGGAAAGGGTAATGGGAAAGGGAATTAAAGCGTCTGCGCTCTTCTCTCTCCTTTTTTTAATCTTTCCATTTCATCCGCGTGGATGTAATTGAATTCTGACTATCTCTTTTTATCTCTAATTGTCTCTGAGGCCTCCCACTGGACACAGAAGATTAAACTCACTCTTTTTTATATTTATCTTTTAAAAGTTGAATCAATTGCATGGTGTACTTCTGTGGCCTCCTGTTAATCCTGTGTCAGCGGGGAGTTTCTAGGAGTTAATTAAAAGCCTCTGTCGTAAACTGGAATGAAACTCGTAGCTTAATTTCTTTGCCAGGACGATCATCGCAGTTTTATTTTTCACTGCCCTAGGTGTCTCAGGTGTAGGAGAATCGTCTGATGTTAGCCAGAGTAAATTGCATAATAGGAAATTCCCAGACAAAGAACGAAAGGGTTGACGTGTGTTAGTGGTAAGTTGCATGGTTCACTTTATGATGTGTGTATGTCTGTATATATATATGTATGTATATATATGTGTGTATGTATGTACGGTATGTATATATGTATAGAAGATGCTTTGAGTCTGCTGTCACTTTGCAACCTTCATGCCCCCAAACAAGGGCAATATCCAATCCCCCTCTACTTGCATTGGCACAGCGTACATCATGCTACAGTATTTTTTTTTTTTTTTAGATCAAAGGAGCGAGACATTATGAATAGCAGTAGTAGTACAATGGATGTTTTAAGCATTCACTTATTTTGTATATTCAGAATAATGCAGGGAATGCTGCTGGTCCAGTTTATGCGCAGAACAGAGCTAAAAGAGGCAAGGGGGGGTACAAAGGGAAAGAGGAGGTGGACGAATATGAAAAGATAAACAGGCGAGGAAGCAGCGGCAGGGAATGTCGGAGGATGAGACGAGAGAACTGAAAGAGGAACATGGGGCACTAGTTATAAAGAATCCTAACCAATCGTCACATAACGCTAAACTACCCGTTATCACAGATCGTTTAGTTTTTCGAATTATATCCCATCAAAATTCCCTCAGACTTGACCATAAAAGCGTTTGATAGCTCCATATGCGAAGGTAAACTTATCCACAAGCCATCTCACACACAGCGTAAGGAAAGCTCTATAAATCCATGCCCCCCTGACCTCCCTTGGGCAAGAATGATATGCCATCCTCTCCGTCCAGCCCTCCTTTCAAACGTACATCCCTTTGTGGCTCAGTCAAACGAGGTACAGAAAAATACCTTGACTTCTGACGGGCCACACGAGTAATGAGAACTTTTCAGAGTTGTACCTGGACGTCTGACATAGCGAATCTTGTGTTTTTTTGTATGCTAATTCTTGTGTTTTTTTTCGTTGAATAGCCTGTGAAGTTGAGGCTGGGTCGAGTGAGTGGGAAAGGGGGAAGGGAGGGGGAGAGGGAATGAAATTTGTAGATGGAAAGAGAGAATGATAGACAGGTAAGTAGATAGATAAATACAGGTGTAGGTATATAGAGAGATAAATAGGAAGATGTATATTTATTATTCTCTTTCTACCCATCCATCTATCTATACAAACATACAAAGAGAGAGAGAGAGAGAGAGAGAGAGAGAGAGAGAGAGAGAGAGAGAGAGAGAGAGAGAGAGAGAGAGAGAAGGGATTGCTGATTTGTTCCTTATCTGCCTCTGAGGAACGCGGTACGAAGAGAAAATCATTTTACATCGAGTTAAATGGAACTGGTTGATCAATTTAACTTTGCGGCGCTCTCTCTCTCTCTCTCTCTCTCTCTCTCTCTCTCTCTCTCTCTCTCACTGTCTCTAAATGTTACGCAGTAGGGAAAATATAATTACACAACCAACCCCAGTGACAGATGTGCGATTATATTACACGGAAAAAAATCTGCATTAATTTACTTGTTACTGCGCACCATAACGCCATTGGAAAGAGAGAGAGAGAGAGAGAGAGAGAGAATCTACATAACTGTCAGCGCTCTTGGAAAAAAAAAAGTTTACATACTTTATTTTTTTTCCCCATTTACATACCACGGACAGCATATGACCTAAATAGCCGTGTGTGTGTGTGTGTGTGTGTGTGTGTGTGTGTGTGTGTGTGTGTGTGTGTGTGTGTGTGTGTGTGTAGAAGAATGCTACTTGTGTTCTACCCTCCTTTCTTTGTGTTGTCCTGTTTGATATTCGTATTTTTCCTTTTTTTTGTAAGTAAAATATTAGGGTTAGAATGAAAATTTTGTGGTAGGTGGGGGCGCTCACTATCCACTCACTCGCTGTAGTGCTGCTTTCGGGTGTCTGCCCTTTCCTCTCCTCCATCCTTCTTTCCTTCCATCTTCTTCTGTCTTTCTTTCCTTCATTCTTTCCTCGTCCTTCTGCCTACAGTACAGGTGACTTTACACTCCCCCATCTGTCTTACTTTCCTTCATTCTTTCCTCTTCCTTCTGCCTGTAGGTGACTCTACACTGAGTGACAAGCCAAATGGTTTCCTGTACATCAGGAAACCATTTACTACGCAGAGTGGTAACCATATAACCAAATTTTTGGCGCCTGGTGGGTTAGTGGGTAATTATGGAGCTCCAGTCGGATTGAGCCGGTGAAGGTTTATATTCAAGGGATGGTTGGGGTTTGTTGCTCACGCACTGCCACTCAGGAATGAGTGAGGCTGGTCACTATCATCGTAAATGTCAGGACCAACTTGCCTAGCCCCGGGATCCTACGTTCCTCATGAGGCAATGTAGGACAAAATGATGATGATGATGATGATGATAATGAAAATTAAAACCTAGCGATATATAACAGTTTTAGTTAGATCTCTATATAGAGTGAATTAGTGCATTATCTCTGTCCAGATTGAGGTAATGTGATGTCGGGGGGAGGCGGTGGCTGAATCGGTAGAGAAGGCGGCCTGCAGTCCTGATGGACCCAGGTTCGAATCCCGGCCGGGGCAGGGAACAGTTTAAGGATTTG
>NC_136971.1:15233052-15295552 GCF_032717465.1 Coenobita brevimanus | reverse complement strand
TATTATTATTATTATTATTATCATTACTACTATACTACTGCTACTACTACTACTACTACCACCACCAGTACTACCACTACAACTATTACTACTACTACTACTACTACAACTACTACTATTATCATTATTATTATTATTATTATTATTATCGTCCAGGTGACGTATTATCACTCTGATGTAAAAAGCAAACGAGCTGTTGTTATTTTACCCAGTAGAATGTTAGAGAATAATTGTTATCGCAGTTTGTAAAGGCAAGACAGAATTATTACAGTACTGTTGAAAGCTGATGACAACATAATGATCGTTACAATTATTCACTATTAATTAGAATGCCATAAAACATACTACAGAATTCTATTGAACCGGAGAACTGTTAATAATGTGTTGCGGAACCAAAATTCAGGTTACTTCTGTGGCGTAAAAAAAGAAAGAAAAAAGAGAGGAAAAAACCCTGTGCATTTTTGTCAATTGCTAGTACGTGTTTTCGTATTTGGATCCTGTTTGATTACGTGAAAGGCGATAACTTGAACAGGATGGACTGTAATGTGATGTCAGCTGCTCGGTGTGAATATATATGCGATGGTTCATTGTACAGGGCGTTTATTAAGCGATGAAGTAGTACAGCAGATGGTGACGAAGGATTTTGTAAAAGTTGTTGTTGCGTGTCTGTCTATGGGTCGTGGAGAGTTATTATTATTATTATTATTATTATTATTATTATTATTATTATTACTTGAAGTAGAAGCAATAGCAGTGGTAATAGTACAGGTATAGCAGTATTTATTTTTGAGCAACCCATGAATAACTGTCCGTCAAACAATTTCTGGGAGGGGAAAAAATATCTTTCGGAGTTTTTGTGTCAGATCACAGTAAATCAGAGTGCCCGGGAAATTCACGTATAATATCGCAGTAACACCAGTAAGATCCAATTTTACAGCGTGGGTTTTATTGGAAGATGCATCAAAATGACTTAGTGCTCATGGAGTCACGCCTACACTCCGGCATCGAAGAGCAAAAACTTGTTAAATTCATCTGTAGAGAAAGGCGTACACAGGAACAAGTCATCTTTTGAATGTTTCATCTGTTTTACACTTATACCGACACAGAAGGTTTCATCTTTTTTTGCAAGTAATTTAGGCAGACAGTGTTTCTTTTTCTGTTTAGCAAGTACGATACACAGAGACAGTGTTTCATTTTCTGTTTTGCAAGTAAAGCACAGATGCATAATGTTTCATAGTCCGTTTTGCTACAAAGCCACACACAGAAACTGCATCATCTCTTTTGCTATCAACTTACTCAGACACAGTGTTTCATCTCATCCCCTGTTTCACGAGGTAAGTTACCCAGAGACAGAGTGTTTGATTCTTTGCTTTGCAAGTTACACAAATACACGTTTTATCTTTTATTATGCAGGTAAGTCACACAGATACGGACAGATTGTCTATTTTATTTCTCTGGCTGGTAGGTATGTCCGTGGCTAAATGCAATCGTCATGGCGTTGGGAATAATATAATACTGAAAGGGGAAAGCATCAGTGAAAGGGGCGATTCAGTGAGGAGACTGGGGAGGAAAATGAATCCTGCTTGCGGACAAGGTCGTGGTTGGCACAAGACGAATGATTTGGTGCTTAATCAGTGTGGATGATTAATGAGGCGGAGTCACGCGGCGCCTGAACGCTACAGACCCCCAGGCGGTCCACTCCTAACATATACGGTACTTGCAATAAAAAAAGTTATATCGTATTGGGGGCAGCCACTGAAATGTACCGATGTTAACCATAGACTTTTATAATGCAAACGAGTTGCAGTATAATTGAGTTAGTTTTAATTATTTCTAGATCATTAAGCAAAAGGGATATTCATAACAGAGAACTGAAAATAAATTATAACACCATAGAAACTCATGCCAGAAAGAGAGAGAGAGAGAGAGAGAGAGAGAGAGAGAGAGAGAGAGAGAGAGTGAGAAGAGATGAGTGACGAGGAGTAAACAGAACAGAACAGAAAAGAGGAGAGAGGAAAGACCAGATGAGAGGAGAGAAGAGAAGAGAGAAAAAGAAAAGGAGAGGAGGAGATAGAGTAGAGAGAGTGACCCAAAAGGAGATCAGGTGAAAGGAAACATTGATCCCCGGCGGCCCACCATCCTTACATGTTTCCATTAGTGTAACTTGGAAATACTGAGCCCGGTAGACTGCTGGCATACCAATCCAGGCGAGGGGCACACACCGAGCCTCTGTGTGCCTTGGGGTTATCCACGCCGAGAGAGAGGGAGAGAGAGAGAGAGAGAGAGAGAGAGAGAGAGAGAGAGAGAGAGAGAGAGAGAGAGAGAGAGAGAGAGAGCGAGAGAGAGAGATTTAGTGTAGTCTTTTGGTCTTTGTTTTTTCTGCCCGAGGGAAAAGAAACTTGCCACACAATCTTCGTTTTTCTTTTTCTTATTCTCCCAACGTTATATTTTGGTCTGTTGCATTTCTTTTTCTCTCTCATTGTTTCTTTTTCTCGTGTTTTCTCAATTTTCTTTTTTTCTCTTTATCTTTTGTCTTTTTTTTTGCACAAACTCACCTTTATTAAGTTCACTCACGTCTCCTGTAAGAAACTGAAAAAAAAAAAAAAAATCTTGCCCTGTTACTTTGATATTTCGTAAGGCATTGCATCTAAGGAGACTGGAGATCGTAGGAAGGAAGAAGGAAGTCTGGATACGTATACTTGCCCATTTTTAATCTGTTTCTCTTGCCGTGGATATTTTGCATTATAATATATTTTCATTTTTACTAACTAGATATGTTAAGAAGGTTCATTATACGGTTATGGTTAATAGAATGTTATTCTGTTTTGTTTACATATATTTCACAACCTCTTACTTACAGATTTCATGGTTAATTTTCTCTTCTTCTTCTACTTCTTGTTCATCGTCGTCGTCGTCGTCGTCATCATTCATTTTTTCCAACTTGTTGAAGGGGTCGATGTCTGTGATCAATCTTCGCCGTACGACTTAGTCCCGGTTTTTCTGTTCTCCAGCACTAAGCAATTCACACACACACACACACACACACACACACACACACACACACACACACACACACACACACACACACACACACACACACACACACACACACACACACACACACACACACACACACACACACACGAGAGAGAGAGAGAGAGAGAGAGAGAGAGAGAGAGAGAGGAAGTGCTATGCAATATCTCCTCATTAACATCTAATTAATTTGTCTTCCGCAAATCCAGCGCAGCGATATTATTTCCCCTCAACGGGGATGCGTTGATCAGGTGTTTGCTGTGAGACAAGTGTGTGAAAAGTATTTAGCGAAAGGCAAGGATGTGTTTTGGGCATTTATGGATTTAGAGAAAGCGTATGATAGAATTGATAGGGAGGCTTTGTGGACTGTTTTAAGATTGTATGGACTTGATGGTAGGTTACTAAAAGGGGTGAAAAGTTTTTATGTAAATAGTAGAGCGTGTGTAAGAGTGGGAAATGCTGTGAGTGATTGGTTTCCCGTGAGAGTGGGGCTGCGACAGGGATGTGTGATGTCGCCTTGGTTGTTTAATATTTACATGGATGGTGTTGTAAGGGAGGTGAATGCAAGAGTTTTAGGTGGTCTGAGTCTGGTAAATGTTGATGGAGGAGAGTGGAATCTGAAGCAGCTGCTGTTTGCAGATGATACTGCACTGGTGACTGATTCAGAGGAGAGATTGAGACAGTTGGTAGAGGAGTTTGGAAGGGTGTGTGAAAGGAGGGAATTGAAAGTAAATGAGAATAAGAGTAAAGTGATGAAGTGTACGAGGTTGATAGATGGTAGGGGGATGAATATAGTTTTGAATGGTGAGTTGCTTGAGGAGGTAGATTGTTTTAAATATCTAGGGTCACATGTTGCTGTGGATGGAAGAATAGATGCAGAAGTGAAGTTTAGAATAAATGAAGTAGGAAAGGTGCTGGAGGAATGAAAAAAGTGTTTAAATGTCGTTCGCTTAGAATGGATGTAAAGAGAAGGCTGTATGAGGGTGTTGTGGTACCGACTGCATTATATGGGGCTGAAACATGGAATATGGGTGTAGCAGAGAGGAAAAGTTTGAATGTAATGGAGATGAGATGTCTGAGGAGTATGTGTGGAGTGACGCGTATGGATCGGGTGCGAAATGATGAAGTGCGAAGGAGAACTGGAGTTGTTCGGGAGATGGCTGGTAGAGTTGAGCAGAGGGTGTTGCAATGGTTTGGACATATGGAGAGAATGGATAATGAGCGATTGGTGAAAAAGATAACTAGATCTGATGTGAGAGGTGTAAGGCTGAGAGGAAGACCACGAATAGGATGGATGGACAGTGTGAAGAGAGCGCTGGATGCGAGAGGGATGTCTGTTGAGCAAGGAAGAGTGGCTGTGCGTGACAGAAATAAATGGAGAGAAATTGTGAATGAATAAGTGATGACGCAGCCCTGAGGGGATATTCTCCCGCATTTGGTCTGATCAGCTAGTCAAGTCAGGTGCGGGTAAGGGGATGGGTCTGTTATGATGTGGCAGGGGTAAACCAGTTCTGCTGTCGGGCCCTGCTGCGGATGTCACTGATTGCATTGCCCAGTTGACCCTTGTGCGGTGTGGTGCGGTGAGGATCTGTCCGTTCTCCCCTTTGGGGCTAAGATGCAAATGAATGTGTTTGAATGGATGAGTAAATGGAGAGTGAGTCGTCCTGTCTCGGCTACCTCCCTTTCCTTGGGGGAAGCAGCCTAGGTATATAGATAGATATAGACGGCTAAACACAGTATATGTTACCTCGAGAATACGAAATCTTAATGAATTTCTCATGTACAAAGCTAAATTTCATTGGCTAAAACTTTGGTCTGAATATTATGGTTTGTTGTATGAGGTCTGGTGAGATTTAAGTTTACCTTTTCAGGATTCACTAGTAAATGATTCCAGTGTGCAAATATTCTCCCATTCTACTTTGTGTGTGTGTGTGTGTGTGTGTGTGTGTGTGTGTGTGTGTGTGTGTGTGTGTGTGTGTGTGTGTGTGTACACCTTTCAATTTTCTATTCCTCAAGTATCTTACCCTCCTTAACATGTTCCTTTGGGTACTCTCAGGCTCTTATTCTCACTCCCAGCATAATAAAAGTTCCTGGCATTAGATGAACTACAGTACTAGAGTTGTGGGGACCATGAGTGGGTTTGAACTGGAATTCTAGTTATCCGGAGTGAGAATCGGCTAACGGGATCAATAATAACATTCTCAGCCTTCTAGAATTCTCAATTGAATAAAATTATCTGGCGTTAGCTTTTCAGACTTTTTTTTTCATTTTAAGGGAGACTTTTTCAATAGAAGGAATTATATATATTTTTATTAACTTTTTTTTACTAAGGATAATTTCTAATATAATTTTCTGTGGGTGTAAAAAAACATGTTATCGGATTGAAAAAGCGAGACAGATTCCAGAAATCAAAGGAAAAAAACTGGAGCATTTCATCGACGAGACTCCAAACATTTAAACATTTCATTCTACCTAGCCCACTCCCCCCTCCAAAGAGAGAGAGAGAGAGAGAGAGAGAGAGAGAGAGAGAGAGAGATTAAAAGAAGTCACCAGATTCATAGGTTAAACTTGAAAACAAATAATAGAAAGAAAATTACAGAAAACTGGAGCATATCAGCATGTGAGCTTGCCTGTCCTCGTGCATGATCTTTCTTACAGAGCCACCCTAACACCCAGACTAAATAAATTGATAGGTACATGGATACATAGGTAGGTAGATAGATAGGTGGTGGACAGAGGGTATTCACCCTAGAAAAGGTTAAAGATATATTCCAGATATCAAGGAAAAATTGATAGATAGATAGATAAATAGATAGATAGATATCGGTGCTGGATACACAGATACTCACGCTATTGGAAAGGATAAAGACAGATTCCGTATATGAAAGAAAAAACTGATAGATAGATAGATAGATAGACAGACAGACAGACAGATAAGTGACCCGATGGAAAAGGCTAAAGTAGAAGACGGATTCCAAAAATAATAATAATAAAAATATCTTTCTAAATTTCAACCTGTGAGTGTGCCTATCTCAGTGCTTCGACCTTCCTTCCAGCAGCACCCTTACAGTCATTCAGCATCTGGGAAGCAATTTACATAAAGCAATTCTCGCGAGATGTTCCCAGCAGGCACCCGAGGCTCACTGCAGACGCCACCACTTTTCACCCATACGAGTAGTTTCCTGGCTGGCTGTGCTCTCTGTCTGTCTGCCAGTGATTCGTCTCTCTCTCTCTCTCTCCTCCTCTTCTTCCTCCTCCTCCTCCTCCTCCTCCTCCTCCTCCTCTTCCTCCTCCTCCTCCTCCTCCTCCTCCTCAGTAGTCACTTGCACCTGTCTCTTCCCAAGCTTCTTATTTTTGTGTTGCACCGGCTCAGAAAAACAGTACCATACCGCACACAACTACTGAGGAATTAGAGAGAGAGAGAGAGAGAGAGAGAGAGAGAGAGAGAGAGAGAGAGAGAGAGAGAGAATGGTTAGATGTATGATTTTGTTGTGCTGCAACCCATGTAGGTTGTTAAAACATGATATATTGAATACAAGGCAATGCATAGAGTACACACACACACACACACACACACACACACACACACACACACACACACACACACACACACACACACACACACACACACACACACACACACACACACACACACACACACACACACACAAATAAAGAGCAATACAGACCCCAACTGGTATCGGAAACTGTTAATTAATACAGCATCGTACATCTGTTCCTATCGACTCCCTACGGTGGTGGTTTCTCCCTGGGATTTCACCGTCACTGGTCTAGCTACCGTAGGAGACTTGGTAGGATCTCCTCTTAGGCACTCTCAGGCTCCTATGACTCACTTCCAGCTGAATAAAATCGTCTGGTGTAAACTGGAGTGGAGTATGATAGTTGTGGTGACCTTGAAGGGGTTAATGAGAAAGTTATGATCAGGCTCAGGTGCTTATGACCCACCTTCTGCTTAATAAAACCGTCTGGGTGCAGGTTAACAAAGTAGATAAATCGTATATAATTTTGCAGGTTTTATGTTCACACACACACACACACACACACACACACACACACACACACACACACACACACACACACACACACACACACACACTCTCTCTCTCTCTCTCTCTCTCTCTCTCTCACCACCATGAAAAATCTCGATGAAGTACAAACCCAGCCGTATGCATTTTTCGTGTCAATCTCGAAAAGGTCAAGGGAGAAAACAGGGCAGGGAGTACAGGGAAATTTTGTTGGCTTTTATTTTTTTATATTATTTGGTGAGTTTGTTTTGTGCTGGAATATTTTGTTGGGTGTTCAGAAGTTCCCCCTGTGTGGCTGGTGGTAGGTTGTTTTATTCAGCTGTTTATTGTTTTTATTTATTTATTGGATTTCATGTTATATTTTTTTTTTGTGATGAGGAAGGCTGACAGAAGACAATAGATCAGTAACTTTTAATGGTAAACACTGAATTAATTGGGCCATATAGGATAACCTGGTCTTGAAAGGGTGTCAGTATTGGGCGCTAGCTGAGTTTTTTTGTTATTTATTTTATTTATTTTTTGCACATAGAAGTAATACTAAAATGATGCTTAATTCCTTCAGTCTGTTGATGTATTCTTTTTTTTATTCATTTTTGCTGCCAACGAGACGACTTTGTTCAGTTCTAAAGAGACATTTCGAACTGGTACAGCCTTCCTCAACTCCTTTCTCTTTCTTTACGACTACTAGACGCTGTTATCTTCAGCAAAAGCGTTTGGAGATATCAAAGAATATAATTAAAAACACATCGCATGATCGAAGAGGTGAACATCTCCATAGGTCTACCTGTTCAGCAAAAAAGTGTGCCGTGATTCTTTTGTCACTTGCCGTCGTCTTTGTACTCATTCCTCCCTGACAAATTCGGGTGGGAAAAATAGGTGGAGAGGAAAGCTGGAGGCTTCTCACCTTCCACTCGACTTCTTCAGTTATGGCAACCAGAGCAAAAGTGATCCGAACATTTTATTTTCTGTTTTAGCCGTCGTCTTTTCTTATCCTCCACTGCCCTGCTGGAACAGTACAAGTGGCTCTCAGACTCACTCTGCACCTTGTGGCGTGGCTGAGGGGGACCTTGGCCTAACACCTCTTCCTTAGATATTTATTTTTGGATATTGCTGGTTAATATCCTTTTGTACGTTAATTTTGGCATTATCGTAAAGATTTATGTAACACGTAAGAGGACAGAGAGGTGTAATAAACAAAATAAATCACTTTGGAAAAGGTGTTAGCGAGCTTCCTTAACTAACGATAATACGGGTCATAGAGTCTAAGCAGTGTTAATGGTAGTTTATATAAATAGTTTTCAATTGTAGTTGCCTGATTAACAAAACATATACTTTTTTTTAGTATCAAGTACTGGGATACATTATAATAATGTCATTCTTTTGTCTCTTTCAGCCTCATTATCGAGTGACATCTTGGCACTCAGCTCCCTTCCAGAATAAATTTGTCTTTGATCTTTCCCTCATGTCAAATTCCCGTTTTTTTTTCTTTCTCTGCCTCAACATATTTCGCATTCCTTCTATCAACCGACAGTTCTTTAGTGTCTCAGTACCTCTCATTTATTTTTCTCGATCGATTAATTTCCACGGTCTCTTCATATCGTTTCATCAACAGTTATTTTATGTATCTGTACCTCTAATATTTAAGTGTGTTTAGGATCTGTCTCTCCTACATCGTATGCGCAGGCTGGCCCGTAAGTAATGCTCCACGAGAAACTCACAAAGCGGTATCCTCTATGTCGCAAAGATGGCTCAGTCTGCTGGTGTGGACGTGAGTGTGGCGGAGGGAATAGGAATGAGTAAATGGTGCAGGACAGGCAATAATAACGTTGACCTTGCCGTCCTCGCCACACACGAACTCCCCCAGCAGTGTGGAAGAGAAACACATGTACAGTCGCGTTCATGAGTCCCGATATACATGTGGGCGTGTTGTCTGTTGTAGTGCTCACGGCTTTTGAAATATGGAACTTTTACGCTTACTGCCTAATACACTGAACATAATGTGACCAGGTAGTGAGTGAAATGGTTTAACATCCTACCAGCGGTGGACGCAACAGTAGACAACACGACTGCATGTGTATCGGGACTTATGAACGCGACTGTACCTGTATATCTCTTCACAGTCCTTTTTCTCATGGTCTCCTAATCTTCCCTGCTGTCTCCATTTCCCTCCTCTGAGATGGTCGTGGAATTTCTTGCCCTCATCATATTTGATCCTCATCCCAATAAAAGTGAAGTCCTCTGATCCCTCTGATAAATTATATTGGATCTGAGAAGCCACTGGCCAGAATCGATATCGTGGGTTCTGTTTTTAGTTTGCGCTTTTTTGAGTAATTTTGATTCATATATTTTTTCTTTTTATATATCGGTTCTTCATTTTAGCTTTATTTCTTTGAGTATAACTACAGAAGCCCGTTCATGTGAGTTGCTGCGTAGGCCTAGATTATAATAATGGGACCAAATGGCTAAATAGGTCAATCAAGGAGCTATAAATCATTCAAACTGCAATATTATTCGATGAGAAGCGTGTAATATTCAGTGACTGGTTATACGAGCCTAATTTCGCCCAGTGGGATATTTTACCGTGTCGGATTAACAGGATGTGCAATAACAGAGAACATATGACCATCACCGCTACAACAGTGAAAAGACATAAGTACCGTATATCCATTTGTGCATATGTCATCAAAGTTCGAAAGGTGGCCAACAAAAGCCTAAAGGAGAGAATCGTTGACGTCCGCACCTACCCGACTGATGATTGGCCGCGTAGGTCTGTCTAAGAAGGCTCCACCCGGTCGTAAATTGGGACAGGATGGGGTCGAGACTGGATATCCATTCCCCATCTACTAAATAGAAACTTTTCTCATTTCCTGAATTTCTTATACTCGTAAAAAAAATCCTCATTCGCCTTTTTTTTTATGTACTCCTGGTTTGTGACGTCCTTTAATCTCATCTCTGCATAGTTTATTTCGCTACCACCAAACGATTGTATCCAACTGAAGGAGTCTGTATTAGTGAATAGACTAGTGAAGGATGTAACTAACCCCTCCAGTTCGAAAGGTCTCCCTTAGCTGAATGAAACCGTCTAAGCTAGCGTTTTTAAGTATTTAAGTATTTTCTTGTTATTTGCAGACAAGTACATTCGGCTTAGGGACGACCTGTACTTGTGAAGGGGTTAATAAAGTCTCTCCAAAGCTTAATGGTGTCGTCTGGTGGTAGTAATAAATTAAAATACGTTGTTAGACTGAAGGGGTTAAAGAAAGAATCATTAAAAAAATACTTTGAATACAGGTTAATGGATGTGAGGTGTTTATTTGGGTGAATGAAGAGGATGGCGTTGGAAGAAGATTTGTTTTTTATAAGAGGTGTGGCGTGCTGGTCAGACGGCCTGGCAATAGAGAGTAAAGGCCGGATAGATGGAGAAAATAAAGAGAGAGAGAGAGAGAGAGAGAGAGCGACGCAGAGAGAATACAGAACGGTGCCTCTGGAGATTGTGTGAGCATTAGGGGAATGAGTCTTCATAAAGGAACACACAGAGAGAAAAGGAGGTTCTGACCAGTCTCGGGACATCCCATAGAAAGCCGAGATAAAAGTGGTCCTCCCTCTTGGCCGCCTTACACCGGAGTGCACTTTGCTAGATATGCTCCACCGCCGCCCTCCCACGCCTAGGGATAGAGAAAGAGAGAGAGAGAGAGAGAGACACACACACACACACACACACACACACACACACACACACACACACACACACACACACACACACACACACACACACACACACACACACACACACACACACACACACACACACACACACACACACACACACACACACACACACCTCTAGCAAAATCTCATAGAACACTTTGACATGTCGCACAGCCCTAGTTTTCTCAAAAGATACACTGTTTCTCAAATAATTCTCAGACCAAGTCCTAAGAAGTCAGTACATCTTCACATCCTCTCTGGCTCCTCACAGATCCTTCCCATCAATCCTGACCCATCTAATATTTCCTGTAGAACTCGTGGTACGTCACTGAGCCTATAATTTCTGACAATATTTGTTTTAACCTGATGGACCTGGATCACTCCCACAATTTTCTGACTCATGGGTGCGTGAACTTCGATGCACAATTGCGGACAGTAATATCGATTCGCTTTCCATTCTTTCTAGACAGTTATGAAACTTTTACACAGTTTTCTGAAAAGTTTGTTTGGTTCTGATGCTTAAGATACTGGATTTCGAAAGTTATTGCTCACAGTCTCAATATTTATCGTACGATTGTGAATCGATATTAGTGTCCGCAGTCGTAGCTTAATTGCGAGGTAAAAACAAGTGTACATGGTGGCTGAGGAACTCGATCCTCCAGCCGGACTACCTACTTGGTCATCAATTGAGCTGGAAAGGGTTAAGGGTCTTTGCCATGGCAGGGAAAATGTGCTATATATCTACTGTTTCTCTGGCATTCACTAACTCTTCCCAGTCTCCCAGTGTCCTTGCATATCCGTCTCATAGATCCTAACCCATCGGACAGAATTTCGTAGGACTGTTTATATGTAAGACGTGACGAAGGATCAGAATTTAGAGTCACACATACTTCAGATATTCACTAACTGTTGATATGTTGGATCTGTTACGTGGATATCGCAAAAAACTCAGAATTAATAGAGTCACATATTTCCCAAGCATTCACTAACTCAGACTCAGAAATTATAGTCACCAATGGTCCCATGCATTCACTAACTCTAACTCAGAAATTATAGAGTCACATAATTATGGTCCCACGCATTCACTGTAACTCAGAAATAATAGAGTCACATATGGACCCAAGCATTCAATAACTTCACATTCTCCCAAGCTGCTCACAGACCCATTGTCCTGTAAAAAAAAAGCATCTACAAAAATCCCCTCATCCCCACAGAGCCGAGCCTTTGTTCTCGCATTAAAGCGGTTGTGGAAATCTTGAGACTTTGTGACAGTGGGAAGTTTTCGTAATAAATGAAGATTAATTATAGTAAATTTGCTGCACACCCACGCAGCGCCAGGTGGAGAGAAAATTAGAGGGAGAGAGTGAGGTGAGGAGAAAAATCAGAAGAAGAGGAGAGGAAACGAAATAGAGAAATGAGAATGGGAGATGAGAAGGAAGGAAAGGTGTTCTGTGGGATGTGGATATGAGGAAAAGAACAGAAGAGTGAAAGAAAGAGATTGAAGGGAAAGACAAAAAGAAGCTGGAAAGGGAATAAAAAATATTTAAAAAAAGTCTGTCTCCGGAAAGTGTGTAATTGGCTGAGGTTTATACATTGTTACACTACTACCTATATTGAATTTCCCAGGTAGTTTAGATTCAAAGAAAGGTATGTTTATGCAATTTTTTACTGCGTGTAGGCTAAGGCAAAAAGATGTACAGGTACCGTATATGTAATACTCTGATATTATCTTTAATTTCGTCAAGAAATATTTTGAAGCAATAAGATAATCATTCTCATTGTATTGAAAATAATCTGATGAATGATAGAGAAACCCTTTATAAAAATAGCATCAAACTCTGCCCCGAGAAACAGAGAGGATTACTCTGTACCTTAGATTATTTTAAACTTTTATTGTCGGCTCTCGTCCATTCTTGTTGTTTTGCTAATCAATGACGCTCATTCATTTATGTTCAGCGTATGTACCACAAGTTTGTTTCTTTGCGTCTCACGTCTGCTATGTAAGAAGAGCTCAGTTATATTGATCATATCACAATAGATATGAGGTGTAAACTATTTCTCTAGTGCCACATAAAATCCCCATCACATCAGCCCCTGTACTACTTATTAAATGGAGGCGATCGTACCAACCTCTGTCATGCGCATATGGTCTCCCATCACAGTCTTTCCATCCTGCACTGACGAACGGTGACTCATTACCACATAGTGTACAGGAGACAAACAAACAGGTAAACAGACAGACAGACATTGTGAATTGTTATACAGACGACCTTGCGGCACAGTACGCTATATCTCAGGGCGGCTTTGTACCATTCCCCTCTTTCCTTGGAGACCAAATGAGACGAGCAACACAGCACAGCACAGCAGAGCACAGCATCACATTCCTAGTGGGCACGGGGGTCTAGGAAATCTGCATAATAAGGGAAGACGCAGAGGAAGGCCATTAGTAGAGGATCGGGGAGAAGCCGCTTGCAGACTTACCAGAAAGAAAATACAGCCAAATTGTTGCCCGAACAAGACGCGGTGTGGACGGAGGTTTTGAGAGACAGACAGATAGATAGACAGACAGACAGATAGACGGACAGATAGACGGATAGATAGACTTGCAGAATTATGAAGTGTGTGTGTGTGTGTGTGTGTGTGTGTGTGTGTGTGTGTGTGTGTGTGTGTGTGTGTGTGTGTGTGTGTGTGTGTGTGTGAGTAATGAGCCAGGAATACCACAACGAAAATGGATGATGATTTAATTGACGATGTTTGGTGACTTGCCGTTGTGCATTACGGTATAACGAAATTCGGTTCTTTTAATCATTATGTGGAATATTTAGAATTCGACGTGGTGGTCATTTGGTCAGCACTTCACTCCTTAATATTCTCAAGCTACGCCTTCCACATCTATGAAGAATTTAGTTAGTCTTGAAAGATCCCTCGTTGCAAAGGTAAATAAAAAAAAAAACAGGAAAACACGCTTGAAGTATGTATGAGATGCTGACAACACACACACACACACACACACACACACACAACCACACACACACACACACACACACACACACACACACACACACACACACACACACACACACACACACACACACACACACACACACACACACACACACACACACACACACGTAACATAGGAGGGATATACCGCGCAGAGACAGAGAGATACAGCGCAGAGTCATAAGAAGGAAGTAAGACAGAGAATCCACAACGATATTACCCGAAAATACTCTCACAGGGCCCAGGGGAGTGGTGTGGGACGTGAGTGGACGGGAGATGAGGGGAGAGGAGAGGGGAGGTGGAGAGGGAAGGAGAGAAGAGATGGAGAGGGAAGGGTAAGAGAAACTGGGAAGAGGAGGGAGAGAGGGGGCGGGGATAAATGAAAAAGGAGAGGAGATGGGGGGAGGGAGAATGAGAGCTGCAGGGAGAAAGATGATAGGGAAAGAGAAGGAGAGAAGAGAGGGAGACGTAAGGAAATATGAAGAAAATTAAAAGAGGAAAGAGATTGGAAGGTAAACAAAGAGAAGAGGGGGGAATTGAAAGAGTTAGTGGAAATGAGAGAGAGAGAGAGAGAGAGAGAGAGAGAGAGAGAACGAGAGAGAGAGAGAGAGAGAGAGAGAGAGAGAGAGAGAGAGAGAGAGAGAGAGGAGACTGAGTTGGGTATTTCAGTTTTATTTTTATGCACACACAATTGCTCCTTTTTTATATAGGTATCAGTTCTTGTTCTTTCTTGTATATTCCTTTCTCTATTACCTTAGCATTTTCTCTCTCTCTCTCTCTCTCATCCTTTTTGGCTCTCTTCTCTCTCCACTCCTTCATCTCTTCTCCCCCTCACGTTCGCTAAAAGTTCTCTCTCCCCCTCTCTCAGATTTTCCACACAATTCTCTCTCTCTCTCTCTCTCTCTCTCTCTCTCTCTCTCTCTCTCTCTCTCTCTCTCTCTCTCATTCCTTCCCACCTTCCATCCTTCTTTTCTTTCTCTCATTCCTTCCCACCTTCCATCCTTCTTTTCTTTCTTTATCTTTCCTTCTTCCGTTCTTCCTTCCTTCCTTTCTTTCTCTCCTCCTTTCGTTTCTCGGTCTCTTTACCTTCCCTTCTTCCTTCCTTGCTTTCGTTTCTCCGTCTCTTTACTTTCCCTTCTTCCTTCCTTGCTTTCGTTTCTCCCTGTCCTTACCTTCCCTTCTTCCTTCCTTCCTTTCGTTTCTCCCTGTCTTACCTTCCCTTCTTCCTTCCTTCCTCTCGTTTCTCCCTCTCTTTTTCGTCAGCATCATATTTTCAGAAGTTTCGTCACGGCTTCCCTTTATCTCATTGTCATCTCTCCAGCTTTCGGCCTCCTTGTCAGCTTAAAGTCCTCGTCAAGTTGCTTCTTTGCCCTGCTTTTTCCTCCAGGCACTTTCTGTTTTATTTTTTATTTTCACGCCATTTTTTGCGTTCCTTTCTTAGACTTTCTTTAATGTTTATGTTTCGGTATTGTGAGTTCCTATGTCCTCTTCCTTCGCTTTTTATTACTAGCCTTTTTGGATATTAATAAACCCTGTGTGTATATATGTATAGTTAGAGAGAGAGAGAGAGAGAGAGAGAGAGAGAGAGCACAAAGAAGACAGCACATACTCACAAGGAGAATATGAAAAAAACAATTGCAAAATTACACGCATACATTATATCGATAAGGGCAAAGGGATCCACAGGAGATGAAAGCCAGGATCTCTCTCTCTCTCTCTCTCTCTCTCTCTCTCTCTCTCTCTCTCTCTCTCTCTCTCTCTCTCTCTCTCTCAAGAAACCGAGAGAAACACAAAAGAGAGGGAGGATTCTGAGGGAGAGACGCCAAGACAAGGAAGAGGAGGAGGAGGAGGAGGAGGGGGAGGAGGACGAGGAGGAGGAGGAGAAGGAGGAGATGGAGGAGGAGGAGAGGAGAGGAACGGAGAGGAGAGCAGGAGGAGGCGGGGAAGAAGAGGGATAAGTTTAGGCAAGAGGATTAAGTGAAGAAGCGAGAAGAGGATTAGGCAAGAGCACTGTCGTGGAGTTTTGGTGATAGGAGAGGAGGGGAGAGGAAGAGGAAGAGAGAGGGAAGGGTAGGGGAAGATGAGGGGAAGAGTAGGGAAGAACAGTTGTAATGGAGGAGGAGGAGGAAGAAAAGAGGAGGAGAGCAGAGGGGAAGAGGAGAGGAAGTGCGAAGGAAGAGAGGAGGAGTAGGGAAAGGGAAGGGAGACAGTAGGGGAGGAGAATGGCAGAGGAAGAAAACGATAGGTATTAATTACAGAATCATCATAGCATATGTTAAACATCATTTTGCCTAATTAGGACACTGCACAACGATACAGTATTTTCAAATGCCCGGTTAGATATTTCAGTCAGTTTCATTTACATACCATAAAAATGAAAAAAATGAAAATAGGTAACATTTTGTGAACTTTCATCCCTTCGAACCGTGTGTGTGTGTGTGTGTGTGTGTGTGTGTGTGTGTGTGTGTGTGTGTGTGTGTGTGTGTTGATTCATGCCTCATTCCAAAGATTTTACTAAGATTAGGGGAGATTTTTCAGACAATACGGGTTGGATACGTACTTAAACAACTCCTGTAGCACAAGAGTTGAATAAAATAGTTGACTAAAGAATTTCGGAGGTAGGAAGGATAAACCAGAAGAGCACATCACTCGATTCAAGGAGTTTAAGGAGTGACATTTATATACGGTATGTAGGGATACAGTGGAAATTGATACAGCGGAAATAGATACAGTATGCATTATGATTGGGAGCTGTTCATGGAGTCCCTATATCGATACCTGCAACGAAACAAAGGTAATAATTGGTTTAGTCCTTCTTAGGGCGTCTGCTACAGGAAGATGTTGGGTTGATCCTTGGGCCATAATTGACTAACAAACACACGACCAACTCCTCTCGTAACCGCATTCTGATTTGTAGGGTGAACAAAAGACTTGGGGAGTTTTTGCCCCCTCCCGTTCTTGCCTTTCCTGAAAGGTGAAGAAGAAAGCAGCTCATGAAAATTTCCCTCCGGTAACTTAGAATTATTTCAAAAAGGGCAAAATCCATGGAATTATTTCGCGCTTTCCTTGTCTTTCCTGCAAAATTATGAGTATCGAGAGGCAGTTGATACTACACTGTTTTACAATAATTTGGCCTTTTACAGATTATTTCGTGTAGCTCAATAACAGACAATGCTACAGCTCTGCATCGTTTTCATTGCACTTATTCGTGACTAGCATCATACTTTAGTGTTATGCTATAGTTACGACACAGTATTCAGGGTGGAGAGATGTCAATTTTAGACCAAGTTAGAGTTAAACGAGCATAGGATTATTAATGAATCTGGCCCCAGGGCGAGACTCAGACACCCAGCGGCTTGTGTTGCAGTCGATGTGTTCAATTGTACGCCCCATCCCTCGAGACATATCCCCTGTATCGATTAAAGTGATCTGGGAGTAACCCCCCCAAAAAAAAAAAATAATAAAAAAATAAAGCCGATGTACGTAATTTTAACCCCCTAATTATGGGACGTCTCTTTTCAAGCAGAATAAAATAATTTGATGGCAGTTTGAAAAATGTAGAAAAAATATGGCTTGGTTAATATGAATAATGTGAGCTAGCAGAGTCCACGGCCCTCCAAACACACACACACACACACACACACACACACACACACACACACACACACACACACACACACACACACACACACACACACACACACACACCAATATTCCCATAACGTTGGCCTCTTCTCCATAGTAATTCACACACACACACACACACACACACACACACACACACACACACACACACACACACACACACACACATACACACACAGTCTAATATTCCCATTACTCTGGCCTCTCCTCCATAGTAATTCAATAAGAGTCCATATAAATGGGAGATGAAACTCGCGCACGAGAAATTCATCCCTGGGGGGAAATAAATTCTCCCCGAAGTCCTCTCTTGAAAGACCGGGAAATTGAAATCACCCCGTCAGCTCGTCAAGCGGGGAGAGGGGAGGGGAGGGGAGAAGGGGGAGGGAGGGAGGGGAGGAGGGGAAGGGAGGGAGGGGTAAGGGAGCTTGATTTAGGCAGTGGTGGGGGGAGGTGGAGGGTAGGGAGGTCGGGGTATGGGGAAGGGTGAGGGGAGGGGAAAAGGGGTTGGGAGGGGAAGGGGGAAGGCGGGGTAGGGGGTGGTAGATGAGTGAGCTGGTAGGGGGAGCAAGGGGGAGGAGGGGGAGGGAGGGAGGGGAGGAGGGGAAGGGAGGGATGGGTAAGGAAGCTTGATTTAGGCAGTGGTGGGGGGAGGTGGAGGGTAGGGAGGTCGGGGTATGGGGAAGGGTGAGGGGAGGGGAAAAGGGGTTGGGAGGGGATGGGGGAAGGCGGGATAGGGGGTGGTAGATGAGTGAGCTGGTAGGGGGAGCAAGGCGGAGTAGGGGTAAGGGAGAGGTGGTGGAATATTGGGGAGGGAGAAGGGCCAGAGAGAGGGTGCAGGGTAGTGGTAGGAAGAGAGGAAGGGTGGGGGAGTCAGGGTGGAGATGGCAGGGGGGAGGGTATTGTACGAGGGAGAGACAAGGGAGCAGGGGATGGGGTGGGGTAATTTTTCACTGTCTGGGTGCATGAGTCCCTTTTTCACCGCCGCGGATTATAACTGGGGTCTTTGTGGCGGGTGAATGACGTGTAATAACTGCACTATCTTATTCATTTTATGCATCGTGAATTTGAAAAGAGGGATTTTGAATACATGCACCATCTTTACCCTTAATTACTTTGTTAGGTATATGCCAGTTTAACTCCTTCAGTAATACGGTGTCTTTCCAAACCTGAATAACGTGTAATAATTGCCCTGCGCTGAGCATATATTTGTGCAGTCTAAAGGGGAAATAAAGAGGGATGTGGAAATATTTGTACTAAATTCTTATTCGTCAGTCTAAGGCCTTGGGTGAGTTCAATCCCTAAGAAGTGAGAGGAGGTTTTTCTTCAGAAGTCTCCTCTAAGCAGAATAAAATCGTCTTATGGCAGCAACGAATGGAAGAAAAATCCCCCTGCCAAAGGAGTTAATCTATTCTGTATGGTGATTTAATTTCTGTGATATTTTTGTCATCTGAGGATTTTAGTTAATTTAAGAAAAATGTGTATACTCGATTTGTCTTCATCTAATAGAGATCTTTAACCCTTTCCAGCTCAGTTGATAGCCAGATGTAATACTTTGGGGGAGGGGGATTTGACTAGTAACCAAGGAGACTCATTTCTACCTCATAACTAAGGCTCATTAAATAGAGGGGATTTGACTAGTAACCAAGGAGACTTTTCTACCTCATAACTAAGGCTCATTAAATTACATGCAACCACGACTTACCATCAGGCCAAGTTCACTCAGATGAAAACAAAGAGGCTGTATGGAGGTTAATGTTAAATCCCCTTCATCAAAAAAAAATAAATAAATAAATAAAAAATAAAAGCAGATAGAGTAAAGTTGTAAAAAGTGACCAAGAAAAATGAATATAATGAATAACAGACGTGCTTGCGTACTCAGTCTGAAGAGATTTAAGACTGTGGATCATCGTATCCATTTTTCACTGCTCGGATTCACAATTCCCCGTAAAAACCTGAGCCTTTGTTCTGATCCCAAGCCGCGGTCGGAGGGCATATCGAGATTGGATTGTGTGTGTGTGTGTGTGTGTGTGTGTGCGTGCGTGCGTGCGTGTACGTGCATGTGTGTGTTCTTGCTATGGTGACAGTACGCGTAAACAAATTGTTGTCATGAATCCCCTCATAAATCCAGCTCATGAAAACAACCTGCCCTTTTGATGTCCTTGAAGTCAGAGAGTTGGGAGTACGAGAGAGATAGTTGGTGGGGACTGACCTAACTTTGCATTTGGTCCTTTGTTGGGATAAATGGATAGACTCTGGCTTTGAATATAAGGTTACGGGACTAGATAATGGGATAATGCAGGAGTATGGAAATATGTTTGGTGATGACTGATGAATGATGATTGAAACTGATGATGATGATGATGATGATGATGATGACAAAATAAATACAGCACTACAAGAGCAACGTTTAGTCCCATATATGTATTTGTGTTTCAGAGGAGTGTTTGAATTCTAACCCTAGTCACTCTAACCCAAAAGTTAATATAAGGATAGTTGACCGACCTACACCCCAGATGGCATTACAAGATTTAAAAAAAAAAAGACTGCTAACCGTCACTTGGGAATTCTTACATCTACTGGATCACCATAATCTCCTCAGTCCTGTATACCATTCTCTAATTACATTACCTCACGTTCTTCATACATAGAAATGAAATAAGGACATGGATTGTAAATTTGACGGTTGCATGTCGTAGTCTGGGAGAAAATTAGGTCGTCAAAAACTGGATGTCTACCTTAAATGACGTTCGTGTTGTTGATAAGGGTTGATCAAAATCTTCCTCCTTTATTACTGATAAAACTTATCTGACTTATTAACAAAGCCTCTCAGAATGAACCACCCAAAACATAGGGTTCAATCTCGGGCCACATAAATCGTAAGTTGGTTGGTGCTCAGTCATCACCTTTTGTAGTGTTTTTCGATCCTCATAAATCGGTGGTGGTTGCGTGGTGCTCAGTCATCACCTTAACCCCCTGCCGTGTTTTTGGTCCGTGTCGATACGCAAAGGGTACGATGACGCAAAAAAGTAATTGGAATTCTGTGCTGGAAATTGGCCAAGAGGTTTGTTGGGGCCAGGAGGTGAGTGTAGTCAGACTTGGAGATTGTGATTCGTATTCTAGTTGGCATATGAATCGTAGCAGTTTTTTCTTAGTGATTTTCTCTGGATATTACACCTTAACCTTTTGAACGAAGATAATGCCACTTTGTTTTTATTCCTTTTATTTCCTAGTTATTTAGCTAAAAATAAATTTTCTATCTGGATGGGTCAGAAAGAGCCGACGTTAAATCCCATAGTACCAGAAGTCAGTCCCAAATTAAGTTTCAAAGTTTTGCGGCTTTTTTATTTTTTATTATTTTTTAACGTAGCCTGATAACAGAATAAGAACAGTGCCATACTATGGCTATACGTTCCTTTCCATAGCACTTCTTTGTCATCCGCAATATAGCATTGTGTTAATCTTTTGCAACAACTCAGCATTCGACATATGTGACAGTTTTAGGCCAAGTTATACTAAAACGAGTATAGTAATGGCATATGATGTGTAGAAATAGTAACAATGAAAGAATATTGATAAAAGGACGACTGTAACTTTAAAAAGGTATACGATAATAGAGGGATATTTGTATGTTATGTTTAATAGTAGCATATAACATTACATTTTGAATCCAGTTTTGCTAATTAATCTGGCTCATCCAACCATCTTTCACATTTTAAACAATTAGGTTAAAAGTGCAATATTCGGGAGGCAGATTACATAAATTTTACAAAATACGTTTCATATTTAGCGTGAACATAACTATTTCAGTTTATTTTCAGCGACAGTCGAACATTTTGTATTTATTATTTGTGCTAATTTTTTGGCCTCTCTGTAGTAATTGATTATGTATTAAGGAAATGGACTTAAATTTTTGAGAAGTTTCATTGAGTGTAGACCTGGTTGAATCCTTTGGTTCCTTTTTCCTTGCATAAAAAATATATAAATTGAATGATTAGCCTCTTCATCCAGATGTCGTATTTTCAGTCTTAATTCTCCTTACCTTCAGACGATTTTTTCAACCTAGAGAGAGAAATCTGCATGTGAAGGAGTTAATGGAATCTCTATAATCTCATCAATATATCTGCAATCTTTAAAACATCGTCTGAAATCAGCAAGAATACAGTGAACGTCATGGGACTGAAGGGGTTAACACTCTCAGGCTCTAATGGATTACCCGCTGCTGAATATAAATAAATGAAGTTAGCTGAAATAGAATGCTAGAATTGTCCAGACCTTGAGGATGTTAATGAAATCTTCTGAAGTTAAATTAACCCCCAGAAATATGACTATACGAAAGAGGTTAATATTGGTGATTTTTTTTTTTTTTCAGGTAAGACTAAAGAGTTACTGCATGAGAAATTAGTTGGCAATAGAGGAGGATGCCAGTACTATGGGACGCAGCTGCATGGACAGGTGAGTTGCGTTTTATTGCTCGCATTTTATTATTTATTTATTTTTTTCATCCTTTCCCATCTCCATTCATTCTCCAAGCGCCAGGATGTGGCTGTATCTAAGGAGGACTCCGTTTTAACTCCATTTATTTTTCATTTTTCTTTATGGATGACCTGTAAATGTTTTTGAGAGTAGAGGCTGAACTCGTAAAAAGTGCGAACATCTTAAGGAAAAAATGTATTTCATTTTCATGATAATGATTTGTACAGACATGTTACTGTGATGCCTATTGTTAAGTTTCATCAAATTAGTACAAATGTTGATGTCAGAAGGCAGGGCAGATTATACAACGTAATGTAATATAGTTTTATTTTTCATTCTCATCCTGCTTTTTTGTAGTTTGAGCAGTGATTAGTGAAAATACCAGTGCAGTTTATTGCATTTAATATTCATACGTAACTTTCCTTTTAGGTTATAAGTTCCCAATTCAACATTATTAATAGTTTGATAGAAAATGTTATAAGAGTGCACAGCAAAATAGTTCAAAGATAGGGAGATAACATTTCGATAGCAAAAAAAAAAAAAAAAGAATAAAGAAAAGTGAGAACATTTCGATATAAAAAAAAAAGAAAAAGAAAAAAGAAAATAATCGTCAGCTTTTCGTAAAGTTTTAAGAATGTGCGTTAAAATAGTTCATAGATAGGGAGATAACAGGAGGGAGTGGCTTGACCGGGCGCGAACCTGAAAAAAAAAAAAGTTGAATGTCCTGGTATATGGCGGACACGAGATTAAGGTGTCAGGGTGGGAATGAGTGTAAATGAGGCAATACATCTCGGTGTTATACGGCGGGCCAGAGTAATAGTACGCACCCCCGGCTAAAATAAAGCTTGCTGCAGCCCCCCTCACTCTTTCTTGTTAATCTGAATGAACCAGCGGAGAGAAATGACTGTGCAACAATGTGCATCAGGAATTGTGTTATACCCCCACCGTTCCAGCCTCCAGATTTATGTTTTTGTACACACACACACACACACACACACACACACACACACACACACACACACACACACACACACACACGTGTAAGCGCTCCGAGAATAATAAACGACTGCACACATAAACACGAGTTCCTGGTGATAACATGGAGATAAACTTCGATATTTTCCCCTCCAGCGACAGTACTCATGGCACAGGCAGATTACGCCAACCCTTGTCATGAGGGCTCTGTAACGGCCCCCTGGAAACTACACACTCTCTTAGATTCACAGCGGCAGTGGCAGGGACCCCTAGGAACACAGGCACTTGGCGTAATAAAGCACAGGGCCAGGAGACATAACCCGCCACATTCCGCCACCACTACGCCGCCCTTGAGCACAAACTGGCGGTGCGGGTGAACTGGGTTATGGCCTGGGGGTGCCGCTGCTGGATGCATAAAATACCGTTTGGATGAGCGACGCCGGAAGACAAAGTAAATGCGAAAGTGAGAAGAAAGTGAGATTAATGTCAGAGAGTAAAGATAATTTTTGCCCGTACATATTCTGTTAGGTCAGTGTCAGAACCACATTTTTGTTTTTGCATATATACTTCTTTTCATGATGTTCTTAGCACTGTAAACTTTTACGTATGTTGCTGAATGAAACTGAAAATAACACTTAATTTTTCGTATGTTTCAGCTGATTGCGAGACTACGGTGAATAACATTTGCAAGTACTGTTTGGTGAAAGTAAGAGTAACATTTTTAACCCCTTCATTCCGAAGTTTTTTTCATGCTTCCTTCAGACGATTTTGTGCAGTTTACGGATTGACATCAGGTTGTGAAAGGGTTAATGGAGGATGTGTTTCTTACTCCAACACTACAGGTGGTTCCTCCAGAGTTAAAATTGTCAGGAGGCAGAAGTGATAACTAAACTCAACACGTAATTGGGTTCAGAGGGTTAACCTTTGCCAGTACTTTAGGAAGGAAGTCGGAATATCGTTATAGATTTTGGCGTACATTATTATCTACTTATGAGACTAACATACATTTGCATTCTGTATATTGCTGGATATGGGAGTAAAATTTAACGTGTCTTGTTTAGTGTTAGCTGGAACGAATATGGTGGCGGAGGATTTAGAATGCCCAAAAGAAACATCTGGCACCAAAAATACTGTAAAAATATAACGAAGTGCTTTTTATGCAACCATTATATTCAGATCGTACCCAGCGCGTAGAAACTCACTACAGATTAGGGATTAGGCCTTAAATATCACCGCTTAGGCTGATACAAAAGATAATGCCAAATATACCCATGAATACAAAAAAGAAAATGAATAATTGATGGTGGAAACGCCGGCCTCCCGTGGTAGCTACAGGGTGAGAAGACAATCGGATCCCCGGCCACACGTACACAATAATTCCACGGATATTTGTGCGGATTTTAGCACACAGCTGGTTAAGCCCCGCTGCTGAATTGACCAAATGAGAAGCGATGTACTGCATGTAAATTCCCTTCCCCCGCCGCCCCACAAGAGAGAGAGAGAGAGAGAGGGGGGGGGAAACACAGGAAGAAATATACCACCATCAAATATAATAATCATAAAATAATAATAATAATAATAATGATAATAATGATAATAATAATAATAATAATAATAAATGATGAGGGAAAAAAATCCATCACCATTAAAAATCAAACCAAAACAAAGGATGAGGTTGATGACACAAGCTCCCCCCCCCAAAAAAAAAGAAAAAATGTGAAAAAGAAAAAAAAACGCAAGAATCAGTGCAGAGAAAATACATATTAATTAAAAAAAAGAAGATCAGGGAAAACTCTCGCTAAAGATAAACCGCCAGGAAGAAAAAGGAAATAAAAACGTGTCAAGAAAAAAGGGGAAAAAAGTTCATTCGACGAGACAGCGTGGGCAAAATACAGATATAACGCGACAGGGGTTGCTTTAAGATATCGTTTTTATCATTTAATTTGTTTTCCCATCCTCTGTTCACACACACACACACACACACACACACACACACACACACACACACACACACACACACACACACACACACACACACACACACACACACACACACCAGAAAATAATGGAACGAAGATGATACGTTGACATAAGCTAAGAAAGATGATGTTAAAGTAAAAAAAAAAAAAATACTGCCAAGCCTCGTATTTCAACCATCGAAGAGCGAGCGAGGCCGGAGAGATGATAGTGCAGACAGAAAAAACACACAATCAGGAAAAACTCACACATAAAAGCAAAACACACACACCAAGAATATGAAACCGAGAAATGAGTGAGGACGGCAAAACAAGCCAAGAAAATCGAATGAGCAACCAATAAACACATAAATAAATAAATAAATGAATAGATAAATAAAACTGGGAAATGGATGATATAATAACGCAGAGTAAGAAAATGACACACACACAAAAAAAAGGCTAGTGCCGCAATCGCCGAGCGAGGAACTTAGAGACAGCGTCGGGAAATTGCACACACACACACACACACACACACACACACACACACACACACACACACACACACACACACACACACACACACACACACACACACACACACACACACACACACACACACACACACACACACACACACACACACACACACACACACACACACACCATCAGGAAAAACTCGCTCACACACTAACACGCGCCAAAAATAAAGCATCTGAAAAAAAAAAATAAATAAAGCCGGAATAGGTATGAAGACGAGATCAGAAGCTAAGAAAAGCAGGGTAAAAAATTTCCTCGAAGAGACAAGGATGGCAAAATGCAAATAGAACCATGATCAGGGGAGCCTCTCTCAGACGCGAAAAACCTACTGCCAGGAGAGAGAGAGAGAGAGAGAGAGAGAGAGAGAGAGAAGGAAGATGCCACACCTGGGTAAAAAATAATGGCAGAAAGAGAGAGAGAGAGAGAGAGAGAGAGAGAGAGAGAGAGAGAGAGAGAGAGAGAGAGAGAGATCCCAAACCAGGGTAAAAAATAATGGCAGGTCGAGTCGCATTCACGCAACACCGAAAAAAATAATCTAATCGAGGGAAAGAAATCAGGACGAAGACACCGGCTATGAAAGGAGAACAAGAAAAGTCTCTGAAAGTTAGAATCACAACCAAGGTGCGAGAGAGAGCCTGGAGGCAGCGACGGTAAAATGGACATAAAAACACGATCGCGGGAAGACTCTCACATCCAAATAACCAGAAAGGATGAGGGCGATGAGACGAGCTGAGAAAAAGGAGGTGAAGAAATATCCTCGAGGGCTAAAGTCAAAACTAGGGAGCACTGAGCGGAGGGCAAGAGAGAGTGACGGTGAAATATACGTAAATTTGCAACTTAAATATATCAGAAGAAAAAGAGAATCTAACTGGTAAAGGATGGGGACGAGAAAAGAAACTAAGGAAAGAAGGGAGAAGTGGAAAAAATCACACAAAAACACGAGAAAAATGTATCAGAAAAAAAAAAAATGGGAAAGGGATGATGGTGATAAAAGAAACTGAGAAAAAGATGAAAAAAATCTTCGAAGGTTGAAACCGCAACAACACACCAGTATACACACATACAGTACATACATACGTACATACGAGTACATACATACATACATACGCCTATAACAAAACGAAAAAAAAAAAAGCATAAGAACGACAAAACAAACCCAGAAAAAAAATGTGGATAAAATCTGGGAAGTCTGGAGTCAAAGCGAGGGAGCGAGGGGGCGAGAGATAGCGAGTAGCGAATGGGCGACAACAACTCATATCTGGCTAAGTCAAACGAATGGCGAGTGTGGCGGGGGCTGATTGGACGCATGGCTAGTGCTGGTGTGAGCTGATTGGACGAGGGAGGGCAGGGGTGATTGGCCGGGGTCAGGATGGGGTCAGCTATTGAGAGGAATGGGAGGAGGGGGATTGGGAAGATAGAGGGAGGGATGGGAGATGTTTTTTTTTTTTTAGTAGGGAAAGGTGATGGGGAAGATGGGAAAGAGGGATTGGGAAGATGGAGGAGAGGGAAGAGGCTGGAAGTATGAGAGATAGAAGATTAAAAAGATTGGGAATGGGGATAGGGGTAGGGGGACTGGGAAGATGATGAAGAAGGATGTGGATGGAGGATAAAAAAAATGGGGAAGGAAAGAAGAGAGTGGTAGGATGAGGAAGATAAGGGAAGATAGAATGGAGAAAGGTATGGGATTTTGGGAAGAGGGAGGAGAACTGGAAACATGGGGGAGGAGGGTTGGGGAAGAAAGAGAGATTGGGAAGAAGATGGAGGATAAGATAAGGAAAGGGAGGGGGGGGGAGAAAGAGTAGGAATGAGGGATAGGAGTAGGGGAATGGTTGGGGAGATGGGGAGGGAGACTGGGAGGGGAGGATGAAGGATAGATACGAGAGTCAAGCTGTTAGTGGAGTTATTGGATGAGAATGAAAGAGTGGAAAAGGCTTTATAACTGGTGGAAGTGGAGTTATGAAAAGGACAGTGGTGAAAATAAAGGGTACATGGGAGAGTGGAAGAAGTTGCTCACAGGTGATAAGATGGAAAAGGGGACTAGTAAATGTAAAAGGTGGAAGAACTTATTAGTGGATGGAGGGATGGAAGGATGGATGGAAAGGTAGAAGGATATACCAATTTATGGCATGGTGGAAGAATACACTAGTGGATGAAGATTGAAGAGCTGGCTAGTGGATGGTTTGTGTGTGTGTGTGTGTGTGTGTGTGTGTGTGTGTGTGTGTGTGAGAGAGAGAGAGAGAGAGAGAGAGAGAGAGAGAGAGAAAGAGAAGATGTTCTGTTCTTCCAGCCAGATTACTTATACACTCCCACTATTTTTCAAGCCGACTTCGTTGCATCTCGGCCAGGTGAGAGCATCCCCTTGATTGCCGACTCGCTCAGGTGAAGCCAGCCCAAGCCAGGTGCACCCCTCTCTCTCTCTCTCTCTCTCTCTCTCTCTCTCTCTCTCTCTCTCTCTCCTCCTCCTCCTCCTCCTCCTCCTCCTCCTCCTACTCCTTCGGGTTTGGGAGTGCCTTGGGGATTTACTCGCTGTGTTCATCTCTTGTGCTGGCTTATGTTCGGGCTTGCCTTGCTCGTCTTCCTCTCTTTTATATTTTTTTATTTGTCTTTGTCTTCCTCTTTCTTATATTTTTCTCTTATTGTTTCTCCTACGCTCGTATATTTCATGTATTGTTTGTCCTCCTCGTATCTTATATTTTTCTCTTCCTGCTTATCTTCCTGTCTCCTTAGTGCTTATCTTCCCCCTTTTATAATTTTCTTGTAGTGCTTGTCTCCCTGCCTCTTATATTCCTTTTCGTAGTGCTTGTCTCCCTCTCTTTTATAATCTTTTTCTTAATACTTGTCTTTATCCCTCTTATATTTTTCTTTTAGTCTTTATCTTCCTCATCTTTAATATATTTCTCTTTAGTCTTCGTCTTTCTCATACGTATTTCATTTTGATTGACTTTTATCTAGTTCCATTCACTTTTTTTTTTCGTAAATATTTGAATAATTTTTTCTTATTGTTCTACTCGCACTGAACAATCGATTTTGGTTTTATTGTCAATTTTATTATCCAGTTCTCTGTCTGTCTGTCTGTCAGTCTGTCTGTCAGTCTGTCTGTCTGTCAGTCTGTCTGTCTGTCTGTCTGTCTGTCTGTCTGTCTCTCTCTCTCTCTCTCTCTCTCTCTCTCACACACACACACACACACACACACACACACACACACACACACACACACACACACACACACACACACACACACACACACACACACACACACACACACACACACACACACAAAACCCCAAACCTCATCATCTCGTAAATCTCCCACCTCCCCTCGCCCCAACCCCTTCAACCATCCATGACACCATCCCGGTCCCCATCTGAGCCAATTTTTTTCCCCCTCCTTTTCCACTTGAACGAAATCTATAGCGTCTTTCTAATTTCCGAGCGTGAGCCGGAGTATTGGGAGAAAAATAACCCTTGAACGAAGAGAGGGAGAAAGCCTGCTGTTCCGGACTCAATTTTCGTTTTGTTGGTGCGAGTTTTTTTTTGTAAGACGTGGAAAATGAGAGAGAGAGAGAGAGAGAGAGAGAGAGAGAGACAGACAGACAGAGAGCAGACATCATTCCTTTTCATCTGTTAGAGTAAACTGTCCCCAATAGTTAATGCATATATGTTACTTTTATTTTTATCTCAATATAAAATAAGAAAGAGAGAGAGAGAGAGAGAGAGAGAGAGAGAGAGAGAGAGAGAGAGAGAGAGAGAGAGAGGTCGTCGGTCTGAATTTCATATAACCAAGGCAAAGTGTTTTTTTTTCTTTTTTTTCGTGACCTAGTTTCGCCAGATAAACACAAATCCACTATAGCATTATCACCCTCTGTCATTAACCATCTTCCTCAAACTTGCTCCATTTATTCTTATTGCCTGAAAAGTTAACATAAAAATACTCGCCAATATTCTCAGCCTCATTGGGTTTTCAGTCTGACAGTTATTAGATATTTCTTTGTATGTCTGTATTAAATGTCTTGTAGCCTCTCTCTCTCTCTCTCTCTCTCTCTCTCTCTCACACACCAATTTTCTCTCCCCGTCTCTCACGTACTCTCCTTCCGTCTCGCAGTTCCCCCTTTAAAGCTTTTGGGTCTTCCTTAGAAAATGTGTGTGTCGTTCCTTTTCACCCCTGTCTCCATTTCTTTAATCGCAAGCTTTCACTGTCCTCTTTAACTTTCTTGCAGCCCTGTTTTTCTCTTTAATTCCGTCCATTTCCCTCACAGTGTTTAAAAATAAAGTATTTCCTTTTTTTGTTAATTTACTTTGTGTATCTCTGTCTCTAATCATATCTTCAGCTGCCTTTCATATGGTACTTTTCTTATCCTGCATTTTCTTGGTACATTTTCCTCGCCTATTTTTTCTCGTTATATTTTAGTCCTCGTCGTTCTTCCTCGTATTCTTTTATTTTGCGTTTTGTAGTAATGTTTTCACGCCTTTTTCTATTTCGCACTTTTATAGCGCCACTAAAAATGCTTGTTTTCCTCTTCCCATCCCCCCTGCCTTACACTTGCATTAAATATATTAGTATGAAGTTAATTTTTCCGGTATCCTGTTCCATTTTTGTTGCTTTGTGTCTGCGTCTGATTTTTTAAAAGTGCATATTTACTTCTGACTACACTCTTTAGTTGTTTTAAAGGCAGTGTTTCCAGGCGTCTCGAAATGAAGAAATAAAGGGATCTTGATTTCGACTTTGGACAATTTTTAAAGGATATTTTTTTTTCCACGTATTGATTCTTTCTTTATGGATTGCAAATGAAACACTCTGCCTCCTTGCCGACGTTTTCCAAGCCCACTTGATAAGGGAATGTCTTAGCTCTTCCTTAGTGAAGAGATCCGGCTATGCAGTGGAGAAGATGTGGCCTGACTATAATGACTTATTTGCGTCTTTGCCTTTCTTTTTTCTGTTTCCTTTCCATCGGTGGGGTTTTCTCTCCCTGGTTCAATTATATCTGTTTTTAATAAAGTAATTCCTCTTAGATATTTTGTACACGGTTAATATGTCGAATATATCTAACCAACTGTTTTCTCTCTCTCAGCCTACCTTGTCCAATTTCTCTCTCTCTCTCTCTCTCTCTCTCTCTCTCTCTCTCTCTCTCTCTCTCACCTGCAGCCCTCCTCCACCTCCATATCGCTGATGGCCCTCTAAATTTCCTCCCTGAACTTTTATAACGAGTTTTCATCTGCTGACCGACCTGTTTTGGACCCGCGAAGGCCAGAAGCGTTTCATTACAGCGCCTCATTCATATCTTTTACTGCCACGATAAGCATAAGAATGTAGAGTGCTTCCCCCTCCACGCTTTCACCTCCTTGTTTTTTGCACTTCCCCTCCCCCCTCCCCCCCTTCACCCCCATCCCCCATCACCCCCATTCCCTGTTCTTGTTTTCTTCCCCCTTTTTTCCATCCCCTCACCCTCCTTTTTTCTGTTTTTCCCATCCCTTTTTTATTGCGTTTTTTCGATCCTCCCGCCGTGTTTTTTTTTTTTTTTTTTCAAAATTTCCTTTCCCCTTTCTTTTTATACTTTTTTGCTCCCCCCCTTTTCCCCCCTCTCCCCTTCATCCTCCTTTTTGCAAATTCCCCCAGCACCTCCCTTTTTGCATTTCATTTTAGGGTGGGTTATTAAGTAAATTATGGAAATGAATAATAAAAATTTTTGGAATACTTTCTTTGTACCCTCCATCCCACTTGCCCCTCGAGACGAAATTGGCCTGCAAGAAAGCGCGTATTGAGACCCCGTGTATTGTTTACTTAATTTTCAGAGGTTATCAGCATCTCCTGTGGACTTGCGATATTCAGGGGAAATTTACGCTGCCATGTTATTACCGTATTTTAGAGTGCAAGTCGGGGACCTGAAAGTACGTGGGTGGGTGGGTGCGTGGCTGGGTGGAATAGGTGAGTGGGAGGGTTAGGTAGGTGGGTTGGCGGGTGGGATAGGTGGATGCGTGGGGTTGGATAGGTGGATGCGTGGACTAGGTGGATGGGTGCTTTAAATGGGTGGGTGCACAGAATTGGTGAGTGCATGCAATTGGTAGTAAGTAAATGCATTGAATCAGTAGGATGCTGCATGAAAGAGATGAGTATGTGGAATAAGTAGATGAATGAGTGGAACAGATGGATGCTTTTGATAGATAGGTATGTGGAATAGATGGATGCAATAGATAGGTGGGTACGTGGAACAGATGGATGCAGTAGATAAGTGGGTGCGTGGAATAGGTGGATGCGTGGAAGAGCTGGGTGATATGAGTAGACGAGCGCGTGGATTACCCGAGGTGCAAGGGGGTACTGAACGTAAGCAATATATGTACAGTACCCATTGCCTGACACCCAAACTTAGAATTTATCTTGGGTTGGTCGCGACAATAACACTCCGGCATCTAGGCCCATTCAGTACCATGACGTGTTTTTATAATTTAATTTTTTCTGCCTCAAGATTATTATTATTATTATTATTATTATTATTATTATTATTATTATCATCATCATTATTATTTCAGCTGAGGAGATGTTTCTTTTACTGGAAAGGTTAATTTTTTTTTTATCCCTTCCACTTCGAGAGGTGTACCTTGAAATAAAATTGTCTATGGTAGAAGGAATGAAAAAAACTATGGTCAGTCTAGTGATACTTTTAACTTATTTACCACCCCTTTCTTCCCACCAGCCTTAGCTTTCCTCCTTCACGTTCACTAGAGCCTAATGATAATAATAATAATAATAATAATAGTAGTAGTAGTAGTAGTAGTAGTAGTGGTGGTGGTGGTGGTGGTGGTGGTGGTGGTGGTAGCCTAATAGTAGTAGTAGTAGTAGTAGTAGTAATAATAATAATAATAATAATAATAATAATAATAATAATACAGTAGTAATAATAATAATAATAATAACAATAATGGTACACGTCAGATGGAAAACTGTTGCATTTTATGTCACTTCAGATGGTTTATGCCATCTGTTCCTTTTGCGATATTGGAGAGGTATTCATGGTGAAGGAGCAGCTTCGTAACACCTTTTAGTTAGCGATTTACTGGGCATATCACACCTTAACATTATTTTGTGTTATATAAATGTCGTTTAAGTATCAACGTAGGGTGCACACAAGAGGATAGCGAGTTGTAATATGCAGAGTAATTCGCATAGGTAGAGGCGTTACGAAATACAGTATGGGAGGTCGGAGTAGCGCCCGGTCAGCCTGCACCCGACACTAACAGAAATGAGTTTGCGCATTTTGCCTTCTTAGGAATGAACAATTAAACTATAACGCCAACTGCACCACGCTCCTGTAAACCCACCCAATTTTCGCGCCTTCGTGATTTCGCAAATAATATGAAGACTTTACGGCGGCTTAAAGAGGTTTGCAAGGGGGGTGGGGTAGTTGGAGGTGAAGCAAGCCTGGTAGTTATCATATATTTTGGTTGCCATGGAGATGTCGTTGCATTTCTGCATAAGCTATTTATTCTTGCATATTACACCCTCATATTTTTTTTACGTTATTTTATTATTTTTTTTTTTTAGTATTTTCTTCAGGGGAAAGGGAAGTCGTTGAGGGCTTTGTGTATACCCAGGCATTTGTTATGTGAGTGTCACCACGTGGAGGCGTCCCTTCCAGCACCATGTGAGCTGGGTAGGCAAAGGAAAAGCACGTTCTTTAAAATACATATAACCGTATTCACTTTTAATGCTTCCAGGTTCAGTCTTTTGCCTTCTTTGGAGTATTTTCTTATTTGTATCTGCATTTTTGTAGCATCTGTGAATTCTGCGTAGGATAAATGAAGACTTTGCTTCAGGCTTCAGGCGACTCAGCTTCACGTTTCATGCGACTTTCATAACAATAAATGGCATTATAACGTGTCCTTCAGCGGGTGAGGTAGGCGGTTGCAGATAGCAATTACTCTGCACACAAACACGGTGCTTGTGTGTGTGTGTGTGTGTGTGTGTGTGTGTGTGTGTGTGTGTGTGTGTGTGTGTGTGTTCATTTACTACACTCCGCTATTAATACGCGAAACGCACACCCGTGAAGTTGGAAGGGAGGCAGCGGAAGGGTCAACACAGCGCCATGCAGTTGTGGTAATTGCTGGCCGTGGGGCTGTTACGCCACCACTGGGCCACAATAATCCACACGCAAACACTCCATGCCCCCACCGCTGCTTCACACATCCACACTTCTGTACGTCACATCCACACTGCTGCACCCTACGGAATTGCTTCACTCCACTGTTACATTCCACATTGCTACTCTCCATATTGATACACCTCACATTGCCACACCCCACACTTACACTCAACAGTGCTACATTCAGCACTGATTTACTTCACACTGCCACACCCCAAACAACAGGATTCTACTCTGCTAAGCTCCACCACACCTGTTATGCTTTACACTGGGAAACATGTATCACCTGTATGCGTGGGAACTCATTAAGAGATGGAGGTAGATTGGAGTTTAAAGGCAGTAATTAAAATCCACGGACTCTTTAATTACGGAGGCCCGAGGGAAGCATTTAATTAAGCTCCAGCTGGATGCATCGCCGCTACTGGAGACTCTGGAATACAATCAAGTCTTTCAGCTGAGCATACAGAAAGATATTGAGCAGTTTTTCTAATACATTACTGCGAAGATGTTGCACAAATCATCTAAAACAATCGAGAATACTGCCTTATGTTTAGTCTCTGAGGGTACAATTTTCCACGATATTCCCTGGTCCCTCTCTGTTTTAGCTACGGCCCTACAGCATTATAAGCCACTCTGCTTTGATATTTATGTGTTTGTTTTTCTGTCCACACATGTACTGTTTTAACGATTGCTTTCAATTGTGCTTGCTTTAAAATTTAAGCTGATAGTAATAAATTTCAGTTCTACAGATGCATTGGCTTCAGAATTTCAAATAGATGAAAATAATGCAGACATGTGGTGATAATCCATTCTCTCTCTCTCTCTCTCTCTCTCTCTCTCTCTCTCTCTCTCTCTCTCTCATTCTTATTCTGTAGCTCTCTGGCACACCCAAACAGGAGCATGATTTTGACATCAGTATGCCACCAACGGAAGGCCACTAGACAGCCACGCTCCTGGATGCTCCTGTGTGTGTGTGTGTGTGTGTGTGTGTGTGTGTGTGTGAGAGAGAGAGAGAGAGAGAGAGAGAGAGAGAGAGAGAGAGAGAGAGAGAGAGAGAGAGAGACTGCAGGATGGGGAAGCTCTAGGCTGTGATAAGTGGGGGGAAAATGGAAACTGGATGCATAAAATGAGGCACAACATAATCACGTGAAGAAAAATGGAGCGAGAAATTTTATGCGTAAGGAATGCGAGTCTGAAAAATGTGGAAAGACAAAATATTGCGCGAGACGGGAAAAGGTGCAGAGGGTAAAGAAAGATACAGAGAGAGAGAGAGAGAGAGAGAGAGAGAGGTAAGAGCGTGAAAAAGATGTGGTTGGGTGGGTAGGCGCTGAACAGGATATGCTGAGCAGTAATGGAGGGGAGATGGGAAGGCAGTGGGGCATGGAGGCGTGCCAACCTTCAGCTGTGTAGGTTAAGTTAGAGCAGTGTATATCCAGTGTCAACTTATCCACTAAAATTATATATGTGAAAAATTCATTCCTGCAAGGTCCTAGTATGGCCTCAGACGTTCTCTGCCCTTTGAATATATTGTGAAATACACATTTTTTTTATAATAGAGAATAAAATAAAATAAATAATAATATAATAACAGATGTTTTAGTTATATTCTTATATTTGTTTACTAAAATCATAAAGTTAGCACTTCAGCGGGAATCATGACAAGTTTGATTCTTAACTGATGTATAGCAGTTAACTGTTTTTGGAAACTTAATGAGAATAATAGACTAACGTACACTTTACGAGAAAAATTTGTACACTAACAGTGATATGAATATTGTCAGTATATATTATTCTTCATATGAATAATGTTTTAATATTCACCCAAATTATTAGCCTGTAATAATAGCAATAATAATAATAATAATGATAATAATAATAATAATAATAATAATAATAATAATAATAATAATAATAATAATGATAATACTATTAATAATAATAATAATAATAATAATAATAATAATAATAATAATAATAATAATAATAATAATAATAACACCATCGTTTCCCTGAACCATAATCACTTTACAGTCCACACGACACTGCTCGAGAAAAGAAGTCGGAAAAAAAAAATCCAGTCCAAGCCTCACTAAACTCCCCCGGACCCCAGAGCCCACCTGTCGCAGCCCACCCACCCCCTCGGCCAGACACCACCTAATCCTCTTCTTCCATTTTCCTAAAACCTGCCAGCCTTTCTTACAGCCTCTCTGGACACCCTTCTTCCGTGCCTCTTCCGTGCCACTGTCTCTCCCAGCGCCTTTTACTCTCTTTAAGTTCGCCCCGGGAGTTCACCTTCTCCCCCCCCAAGACACCGAGTGAGAGAATGCTTTTATGAATTTAAAGGGAAGGGCGCTACGGATATTTCTGTCTGTCTGTCTGTCTAGAGAGAGAGAGAGAGAGAGAGAGAGAGAGAGAGAGAGAGAGAGAATGGTCAGACAATTTTATTCTGCTGAGAATGAATAAAGGAGCCTGAGAGTGCTATTATCTGGTGGTCAGGGTTAGTAAAAGCACCAGAGAATTCTTCACCACAAAAATATTCCCATTCCAAACACGCATATATTGTGTATTTTGTTCCTGAAAAATTGTGAGGCACACTTACTCCGATTGTGTGCTATTTTTGCCGGCTTGTACCTTGTATTTCGATGCCTGGGTCAGAATATTGACAACGTGAAGAAGTCAGTTGTCGACTCAGTTTTCGTAGTTTCGCTGTGAAAGGGAAAAAATAATCAGTTGTCATACTACATCTCCTCACACACACACACACACACACACACACACACACACACACACACACACACACACACACACACACACACACACACACACACACACACACACACACACACACACACACACACACACACATGAACAATCCTCTGTGCTCTCACTTGAATTTAGTCATGCATATCACAACACAGTTCCTCAAATCAGACACTTGACTGACAACACAGACAAGCCTCCACCAAAACCCTAAAAGAAAAAAAATCCCTTTGAGCGCCCGGTTGAAGAGGACGGCATCCTAAAGTCCATCGGGCTCACATCCAGATAACCCTGCCGCCACCACCACCACCACTACTACTACTACTACTACTACTACTACTACTACTTCAACTACTACAACTACTACTACTACTACTACTACTACTACTACTACCACCACCACCACCACCACCACCACCACCACCACCACCACCACTGCTTCTACTCACTCTTCCTTACACACACGTCCCTCCCTCTGCGCCCTTCACCAAAATTTCAGATCCGAAACTTGAGCCTCCATCCTTTAATATTTCCCTCCTGGAGCCAGCACCAAACTTTCTGCACGCCAATATTTCACGAGCCAACACATTTCATTCAATAATCATACGGGTAGAATTTTCCGAAAAAGGTTTGAGCACGTACTGACCTCAGGGTAAGGATTTGGGGTGAGATGAGAGAGGGAGATGTGGTGTGAGAAACGCGCAGTACTGAAGAAAATAATGATGTGAGAAATGCGCAATACGGGAACTATAGACGAAGTGAAATAAGATATGTACTGAAAGTATAGATGAAATGATTTGTGAAACGGAAACCATAGGCTAAACGATATAAGAAATGCACAATTCAGAAGCCAGTCGTAGTAGTAGTAGTAGTAGTAGTAATAATAATAATAATGATAATAATAATAATAATAATAATAATAATTTCGTTGTACTGAAAGACACAGTGCTCTTCTTATTCCATTTTTCTTTGACGGACAGATTAGAATATTTCACATGGCATTCAGAATATCTGTGTTCCCCACACCAGCAGACTGTGCCATCCCTACAACGCACGATAGAAGGGATGAGTAATTTATGGACCACCTTGTATACGACATGGACACCGTAATCTGAACATCTTGAGGCATACTGTCCTGTTGACTCCCTATAGTGGTAGATTTTGTTTTAACTTTTCCAACTTTGTGATGTTTTTTCTTTCGTTTTTTCGTCTGTTTTCTTCTCATATCTTTTCTTTGCCAGTCTTCCCCTTGTTTTCTTTCATCAGCCTTTTCCTCTTGTCCTTTCTTCCTGTCCTCCCTTTCCATGTTTTATTCTCTTGATTTGGTTCGCCACTTATTCCCGTTTTTTCTTCCTTCGTCGCCTCTTTCTTTTCCCATTCCACTTCATCAGTCTCCTTTCCTTGTCCTCCTCCTCTTCAGTTTTTCTTCCCACTTCTTCTTCTTCCCTTTCCTTCTTCGCCCATTTCCTGTATCAGTCTTCACCCCTTGTCCTCATTCCCAGTTTTCCCCCTCTTTTTGGTATACTTTTCCCCTTTTTATTTTCTTTGCTTCTTTTCAACATCTCTTCAGCAGTCTTCTACCCTCGTTCTCCATCCTTGTCTTTCTCTCCTACTCTTCTTCCTCTGCCATCTTCCACTTTAGTGTGCTTCCCTCATCTCTCCTCACACTTCTTCCTGTCTACAGTCTTCCCTCATCACTCCTCACACTTCTTCCAGTCTGCTGTCTTCCCTCATCTCTTCTCACACCTCTTGCTGTCTGCTTTCTTCCTTCATCTCTCCTCACGTTTCTTGCTGTCTACTTTCTCCTTCATCTCTCCTCACTTTTCATGCTCTCTACTTTCTTCTCTCATCTCTCCTCACACATCTTGCTGTCTACTTTCTCCCTCACATCTCCTTACACCTCTTGCTGTCAACTTTCTTCCCTCATCTCTCCTCACACTTCTTGCTGTCTACTTTCTTTCTCATCTCTCCTCACACTTCTTGCTGTCTACTTTCTTCCCTCATCTCTCCTCACACTTCTTGCTGTCTACTTTCTCCCTCATCTCTCCTCACACTTTTTGCTGTCTACTTTCTCTTATATCTCCTCACACTTCTTCCCTTCTACTTTCTCCTTCACCTCTCCTCTCACCTCTTCCCCTTAGTGTCTCCTCGCCACTCTTCTCCCTACGTCCTCCGCCCTTGTCCTCTAACAGTTCTTCGTCCCTTGTCTCCGAACCCGACAGCAGTGTAGAGTGTCGACAACCGCTGGTAATGGCACAATTAAAACTTTCTGTAGAAGAGTTCCCAAGTTTAAATCAGTGGCGGGGGGAGATGAAAGGAGACACTAAATCATCCCACTTTTCAACACCTTTTACCGGGCACACAACTTGCGGGATTCGGAAAATTGATATTGCCACGACCGAAGACCTGACGAGTGGGAAAAATCAGGCGGAAAATGAAGTTTAAAAATTCTGGCGAAGTAAAAAAACCAGGTCGAAAATCAAATAAATAAAACAAGGAGAGATTGGGATGTAGAGAATATAATGATAATGAAGTGAAAAAATAAAAAGTCTGAACAAGTGGGAAAAATCAAGCAGAAAATAAAGTTACAAAAATCTGATTAAGAAAAAAAATTAAGTAGAGAAGTCAAATAAATGAATAAAGTAGAGACTGAAATGTAGAGAAAACAATGACAATGAAGGAAAGTAAATCAGGCTGAAAATTAATTAAGCATATGAAGTAAAAAGAGGAATTTAAACATCTAGCAGAAAGTGAGGCAAAAATCAGGTAGAGAATGAAGTAAAACAGTAAAAAAGAGAGCAGTAAAAAAAAAAAAAAAATAGACAATGAAAGAAAGAGAAAGATAAACTAATCACAAAGTAAAAAATTTATCAGAGAATGACGTAAGATATATAGTAGATAATAAAAAAGAGAATGAAGGAAAATAATATCGAGATTAAAAAAAAATACTATCAGAGAAAGAAGTAAAGAACCAGGTAATGAAGGAAAAATCACGAAGAGAATACAATATTAAATAATACAAGTGGAGAGCAATTAAAAGCAGAGAAGAGAGAATAGAATAAAGAAGGAAGCACAAATTGAGTAAAAATCAAGTATAGAATGAATTATAAGCACAATGAAAAAATAAAATAAAGTAGAGAATAATAACTCCATTAGCGAATGAAGTAAAAATCAAGCAGAAATAGCCAAGCAAGAAAAAAAATCAAAGTAAACAAAAATAGAGCACACACACACACACACACACACACACACACACACACACACACACACACACACACACACACACACACACACACACACACACAGATCAGGGAAGCAATTGGCAGGATGGAATTAAATCCTTCGCTACGAGGCTGCAATTTTATGCCAGGATGAAGGCGAAAATGGAATCAATTACTGTTTTGAATTAGGCGTCTCCAGGGGGTCTCTTTACAAGTAATAAAATGAGAGAGAGAGAGAGAGAGAGAGAGAGAGAGAGAGACTAAGTACACAATTACATACAGTATAGTCCTGCAAACGAACATTTAGCATAGCATCTCGACCGAACCGTAAAAATCTACGCTCCAATGAAAGAGAGAGAGAGAGAGAGAGAATCTGGTTGTGCGTACAGAGTCGTTTTTCTGTTTGGGTGGAGTCTGGGATTGTCAAATGCTGAGTTATTATAGTTAGTACGAATAAATGTAGACATGAAGAAATACCCAGTCTCATATCCAGAATAATCTTGTGAACCAAACATCTAGGACATCACCTTCAACCAGTTCCAAGATTTTTTTTGCACTCGAATGTACTTAGTAAATCTGGCGCTGTTTACCGAGTCGTTTTTCTAGCAGGGTGGAGTGGTGCATAGCGGGGCCTAGACAAGAGAATAATAGAGAAGTATCTTTATGGTCCCCCGCGACCGTGAGGCCTTTTATGGTGAAATTTACGGCCACTGCTGAAATGAATGGCGTTACGTAGATGCTGGCTGCCTCTCACTACATGCATAATGTTGATTTAATGGTGTGTGTGTGTGTGTGTGTGTGTGTGTGTGTGTGTGTGTGTGTGTGTGTGTTTTAGTATCTAACGCAAATTGGCTTAAAATACTCTTAGCAGGATGTAGTTATTTTGGTGTTAATTGGAATAAATTACTAGAGCTGTCCCTACCATGTGAAGGTTAATGGCATATTCGTATTCATCTTAACACAGAAATAACTATACTCAGTCTATGACACGAGTGGAAGAGTCACCACGTACTATTGGCCACAGAAGTTTCGTTCCTCTCATTGTGGGCGATTTGATGAATGTGGCAGCGTTGCATTCTCCCCCTCTACACCCCCTCCCTCCACCCGTCTCCCCAGATAGCTTCTGAGGTTTATGAACCGCGTTGTGAAGCACCTGAACGTCCGAGTTTACTGCATGTTACTCGATATGATGGGCATGATATATTATGCCTGTTGCTAATGAAAATTTGCGAGTTTCATGACTGTATTCATTTTTGCAGGAGTTATTAGAATGTATAAATGTGTCATGCCATTTGTACCAAATCACAGTAGTACTACCAAATACTAAAGCATCTGGCGTTACTTCCGATATTCTTCCAGTGTTATTAATGACTACACTCTTATAATCTGCTTAGGCCGACCAGTGCTACGAACAAGTTAAGGAAATCTATTTTTTTTTCTCATATATTCATTCATTTATGAATTCATTAATATCGAAAGAGTAAGAGCAACAAATTTAAAATATAAATTAAGAATACACAGAAGTCTGTCAAAGTGATAAACACATTAGAAACTGGCAACATCCAAGGGTGAACATACTAGATGAAGTAATATTGTAATAAAAATTAAAGAAGATTACCCGACAGAACACTGACAACCAGATAATTAGATTGTGTCGATAATATAGGTGATATGGCAGCCCTATCACAATCTAGGGCTCAGCCATAAAATCCCTCGTTACGACAGTAAAATCGGTGTAATCTTTTACCTTTCTTCCATCTTGCGTTTCTCTGTAATACCAGTATCCACTAGAATAAGACCACTGATGAGGAGGGATCCAATAATGAAGACATTATGTGAACGGATGTGTCAGTCAGAACGCATGTATGAAAAATAAAGAAACGGCATCAGAAGTGTGACTGTAAAAAAGCATAATAATACGGCGCCGTCTAACAGGGGTGGAGGATGAAAAGGCTCACATAGGAAATGATGAAAGGCAAATAAAAAGTGAACACTGATGAGTATGAAATACTCTACAGACAAAAGAAGAGACTGAGCGACGACAATATCATGTCGAAGGACAAGGATAGACGAGGAAAGGCAAGGTGAGAAGGCGAAGGATAGGAAGACTGAAACCAAGTATATAAATGATATATGAGTAAATATTTGTCGGTAGTAATAGTCATTCTATTTGTAATATATATTACTGTATGCAGTTTTACAAAAGGAAAGGCAAGGTGAGAAGGCGATGGATAGGGAGACGGAAACCAAGTATATAAATGATCTATGGGTAAGTATTTGTCCGTAGTAATAGTCAGTATATTTGTAACATATATTACTGTATACAGTTTGACAAAAGGAAAGGCAGGGTGAGAAGGCGAAGGATAGTTAGACTGAAGCCATGTATATAAAAGATAAATGGATATTGTCCGTACTAATGGTCATAATATTTGTAACATATTACTGTATATAGTTTAAAAGATATATGGGTAAACTATAATGAAATAACTAAGGATCATTTACTCTGCATTATTTCTTCGCATCCGTATATTTGTCCGTAGTTGTAGTCAGCGTATCTACCTATAACCTATATTACTGTAAACGGTTTGATAAAAATAAACGAGGAAAGAAAGTGAGAAGGGGAAGGATTGGCAGACTGAAATTATATATATATGTATATATATATATATATATATATATATATATATATATATAGGGCAATATAATCAAACTAGTAAACATTTACTCTGAATTATTTCATCATATTTACATATTTGTCCGTAGTAGTATCATTGTATCTATAACATTACTGTATTGTGTTTTTTTTAATTGGTAACCATTATGCATATATATATATATATATATATATATATATATATATATATATATATATATATATATATATATATAGAGAGAGAGAGAGAGAGAGAGAGAGAGAGAGAAAAGGGGGGTGGTGGAAGAAGAAACAAATTACCGAGAGAAACAATGATAGATAGAAACTATAAAATTATCCTGTAACCAAGTCAGAGGCAGCTCATGACAAATGACTATGTTTATGAAACAAATGTAGATAAACATTTTATTTTCCCAAATATACTGTATTATGGAAGATTATTCAGTTATGTATTACAGTTAACATAATATGGCACGCATCGTGCATGAAAACCAGTGAATCATCGTCACTAAGCTACATGTCAATGTAATAAGGAAAAATATGTAATACATAGTGTTTATTTTATAGTTATTACAACATGAAGGGACATTTTCCTTGCAAGGAGAACCTTAAAAGAAAACATATATATATTGTTTCCAATTTTTACCCGATACCTTTGGTTATTTACGCACGTGCATACATTTGTAAAAGGTCATGCATTTCATTTCATATATTCACAGGACAATCCTTAACTTCTCCCACCCGGTAAATAAATAAACTTAAATGATATTGATACGGTCAGGTAACCAGACATGGTTACAATAAAAGTTTCAACCTGTTCAAAATTAAATCTAATATTTAGTCCACCCTCCATCGCATTCTATTACCTCTTGCAATCGCTGTGGCATAGATGAAACATCAGTATATATGATGTGTGGATTGCGTCTGAATGTCTCCCACTCAGCCCTGCTGTGATCCAGTAACTGGCGGGAGGTTCTCTCCTGGCCAGGCACCCATGAATTAACAATGCTTCCCCATACATTTTCTATAGGGTTGAGGTCGCATCCCCTGCTAGGCCATTCCAGAAGCTCTAGATGTCGTTGCTCCTCAAACCAGGATCTGACAATTCTCGCTGTGTGGATGGGCGAATTATCCTAGGAATGGAGAGAAAACAGGACAGGTTAACGATTGTCTTACAGTGTTCACACGTGACCGGTAAAGTTCATTCCTACTGCTTGTAGGCAATGATTAAGACTAATTCCAGTAAAAAATCATCTATCGTTTAGTATAATGAATTTAGTAAGAGCCATTAAATACCCAAATGGTTGTCAAACTGGTCTTGAAATTACGATGAGACAGTTCATATGAATAGGACCCCGATGCACTTATTTCTTATCATGAAAAAGTGTTTAATTGTAAAAGTGACTAATAGTATATGGCATATATATTTACTATAAACAACAAACACACACACCTGCATATAGATGATCTGCTCAGGATAAGGCAGGGCAAAACTTCGTACACTAGGCAGCATTATCTCTTCCAGGATCTCTATGTATTTTTCAGAGTTGAACCTCCCGTCTATTTCTGCCATTTCTCCAATTCCATAGAGGTGTATCCAACCCCACACATTGGCCGTCACATGGCCACTTCTGGCCACCTCGTAGATGTTGCGCCTGTTATACCTAGTGCCGTTTACCCTCCAACAGTGAAGTCGGCCATGGGTTGACGAAGAAAATGACTTCTCACCTGAGAAGATAACTCGGCCCCAGAATGATAAATCTTTGTCAACATGCTGGTGAGCAAAGCGAAGCCTGGCCTCACGATGTCTATCGTCAAGTAGCCCTTTCACTGCAGGAGTTCGGTGATGATGTCCTGTTTCGTGAAGTCGCCTCCTAACAGTTTCTGCAGACACATTCATATGCAGCCTTTCCTGGATAGCAGCTGCGTTGGTGAAAGGATCGTTTTCAACTTCGCTAATTATTTGTCTGTCCTCTTGAGGGGTGGTTTTTCTCGGTGCTCCACACCTAGGGCGATCTAGTAGACAGGCAGATTCCTCCCATCTTTGAATCCACCGTCGCACAGTTGGCTTAGATAAACCGAGGTGTGCTGCTATCTCTGCTACAGTGTGGCCTGCTTCCTTCGTGCCAATAATTTGGCCTCGCTTTGCTAACTTGTCGAGGTGGATCCATTGCTTAAGGTTGTCATTTCCTGGCGGTGGTGCAACGTGTTATGATAACAAAACCGTGCCATGAGATATCAGAACACCTCGGATTCTGAGGAGTAAATCCTGGAGGGAGGGGAGGGGGAGGAAGAGGGTGGATAAACGCCTTCCTTACAGATGGTTCGGAGAATTCGCACTTTACAATTTGAATTCTTCCTCCCCCCCCCCTCTCTCTCTCTCTCTCTCTCTCTCTCTCTCTCTCTCTCTCTCTCTATATATATATATATATATATATATATATATATATATATATATGCTTAATGGTGTGTATTATTTTTTTAAACAGTATACAGTAACATATGTTATAGATATAATGATACTACTACGGAAAAATATATAAATATGATGAAATAATTCAGAGTTGACGATGTTTACTTACTTGATGATACTTCCCAATATATCATTATTTTATATACCTGGTTTCTGTCTTCCTATCCATCGCCTTCTCACCCTGCCTTTCCTTTTGTCAAACTGTATACAGTAATATATGTTACAAATATAATGACTATTACTACGGACAAATACTTACTCATAGATCATTTATATACTTGGTTTCCGTCTCCCTATCCATCGCCTTCTCGCCTTGCCTTTCCTTTTGTAAAACTGCATACAGTAATATATATTACAAATAGAATGACTATTACTACCGACAAATATTTACTCATATATCATTTATATACTTGGTTTCAGTTTTCCTATCCTTCGCCTTCTCACCTTGCCTTTCCTCGTCTATCCTTGTCCTTCGACATGATATTGTCGTCGCTCAGTCTCTTCTTTTGTCTGTAGAGTATTTCATACTCATCAGTGTTCACTTTTTATTTGCCTTTCATCATTTCCTATGTGAGCCTTTTCATCCTCCACCCCTGTTAGACGGCGCCGTATTATTATGCTTTTTTACAGTCACACTTCTGATGCCGTTTCTTTATTTTTCATACATGCGTTCTGACTGACACATCCGTTCACATAATGTCTTCATTATTGGATCCCTCCTCATCAGTGGTCTTATTCTAGTGGATACTGGTATTACAGAGAAACGCAAGATGGAAGAAAGGTAAAAGATTACACCGATTTTACTGTCGTAACAAGGGATTTTATGGCTGAGCCCTAGATTGTGATAGGGCTGCCATATCACCTATATTATCGACACAATCTAATTATCTGGTTGTCAGTGTTCTGTCGGGTAATCTTCTTTAATTTTTATTACAATATTACTTCATCTAGTATGTTCACCCTTGGATGTTGCCAGTTTCTAATGTGTTTATCACTTTGACAGACTTCTGTGTATTCTTAATTTATATTTTAAATTTGTTGCTCTTACTCTTTCGATATTAATGAATTCATAAATGAATGAATATATGAGAAAAAAAATAGATTTCCTTAACTTGTTCGTAGCACTGGTCGGCCTAAGCAGATTATAAGAGTGTAGTCATTAATAACACTGGAAGAATATCGGAAGTAACGCCAGATGCTTTAGTATTTGGTAGTACTACTGTGATTTGGTACAAATGGCATGACACATTTATACATTCTAATAACTCCTGCAAAAATGAATACAGTCATGAAACTCGCAAATTTTCATTAGCAACAGGCATAATATATCATGCCCATCATATCGAGTAACATGCAGTAAACTCGGACGTTCAGGTGCTTCACAACGCGGTTCATAAACCTCAGAAGCTATCTGGGGAGACGGGTGGAGGGAGGGGGTGTAGAGGGGGAGAATGCAACGTTGCCACATTCATCAAATCGCCCACAATGAGAGGAACGAAACTTCTGTGGCCAATAGTACATTGCCAAGATGGTCCTAAATATTCATAGAGCTTACGGTAGTTGCTCTATAAACTGATAAAGTGCCCCATATTCATCGCCACACACAAGCAACTACATCAACTCTATAATGACAGGGACAGAACAAACACCGTATTAAAGCAGCTGGTAATACATAGTGAGGCTCTACTACAATGGCTCTGTAAACTCCTAAATCATCATTATAAAAATATCGTATTCATCTCCACACAGAGGCAACTACACGGGCTCTATAATGACGCGGGCAGAACAATCGCCACATTAAAACTAACAACTGACATTACCGCCAGCAGTGACAGCCTACTATTATCCCGCCACTCTATCACCCAGACAAATGGATCCCCTGCCATCGAGTGGGTGAGGCTCAGGTTAGACGAAATTAGCCTCCGGGTGTCGCCCCAAAGATAATTACCCTCATCTGTTTTAGTCTGGCATTGTCGGACGTTTAGATATTTAGGTTATCAGTGTTTTTTTGAAGGATGAGGTGATGATAATGAGGTCCGCAGGTCGTTCACCGTAACCTGGCCCAGATTTTCATCGTTTTGTGGCTTATTTCACGGAGTTCAGTGGCAGATTAAGACAACTACGGCATTACATATTTTCCATATCAGTTCTTCGTAATTGTTGCTATGTTCTTTTGTTAACCTCTTGTTATAGCTCAGCATTCATGTTAGAGACAGGGCAATTTTGGGTTAAGCTAAAATGAGAAGATAATAGTTGCGACCCATGGCATGACAGCCTCTGTTACACTTACCCATTACCCCATTTTCTGTTGTCGGTACTGTACTGTATACTTAGTTTTTTTTTTTTTTTTTTTTTTTTGATAAGAGAACAGAGGAAGGAAAAACAAATGAATAAAAAAAAATAGTCCGTACACCAGATTACTGGTGTCCTCTGTTCATAAAATATCTGTAAAAGTTAGACTTGAACAGCTGTGGGTTGAAGTTTGGAGGGAAACAACTCTGAGAAAGAGAGTTCCAGAGAGATTGCAGTTCGGGGAATGAAAGAATTCTGATAGGCAGAATGTCTGAGTGACGTTCCAGTCATGAGTGCTACCAAATGCCCGTGTAGCACGAGGGAAGGCATGGAGTGGTGGCATCATGGACGCAACTTGTATTCAGGCTAACACCAGACGACTTTGATCATTGCAGGGAATTTCTGGCTGTCAGAGGTGTAAATCTAGCTAGAAAAAACATCTTTTTGCTGTTGTTGCACCTGGGAATTTTATCTGGGTTAACTCTAGACGATTTTCCTTCATTTGAGAGAAGTTCAAACAGCGAAGTGTTTAACATGATGCCTACTTGCTTCTGAAGGTTGGGGAGGTGATGTTTCGTTGTGATCTTAAATACGTCAGCTTGTATGATACCTTCGAGGGCAAATGGGGTTCCTGCGGACCCCAGCATGTTTTTAAAATGTTGCCATTAAGCCATTTTTTACTTTCACAGCCTGGCCCGTCATGACTTTTATTGTAGATGGTTATTTTATATCCTCAAAAAATTTGAGCAAAAAATCTCGCACGATTAAGAAGTGACATTGCAATAAATGCCAGTGGGATCCGCCAGGACCCCACCTGGCCTTTCGTGTGACTAATTTTTTTTAAATATATTTTTCAGATATTTCAGATTATAAACATTAGGACAATGTCAATACCAGTAGCAAAGTTTTATACCTCAATGGCGGTGGCAGAAGGTGACCAAGAAGAAGAAAATTATTCAGATGGTGATTTATCTGTATCCGACGCTGATGATTATGAAATGCTTGAATGGTCGGACAGTCAAATTAGTGTGAGTAGTATTGTCTCTCCTGTGAGTGTTGATGATAATTCTGAAAATGCAAGTGGTGGTAGTAATACAGAAGATGCTCATCAAGAGGATAAAACAAGAAATTGTTGTACCAAAATTGAACATTATAGGGATAGTTTTATTTTATGATCATGCTAATTTACATTACACATGAACTTGTTATTATTTTGAGAACCTGTTCCAAGAATACTGACAATCAGACATTCAAATAAGTGTAGAATCAGTACTTCCACACTCAAACTTTAATAAAAATGTGATAAAATGAAAACAAATTGTTATAATAATAATAATAAAAAAACAAAACAAAAAGGGACATTTGGTGGGTTGGTTCCACGTGCCGTGTCCTGGGCAACATATGTACAAAGTTTAGTAGATATAACTTTATGAATATGGCAGATATACACCATTAAGGTTTGGGGTCCGCTGGGACCCCATCGGCCTTCCGTGTAACTTGGTAACCCCTGGCCCACGAAGGGTTAAACTCCCTTCACATACATATAATTCAAAGCTGAGGAAATGGTCCTGGGGCGCCTCCAGAGACCACAAGAATACACGTGTAAGTTAATAAGGAAATGATAATGATGATGATGACTATGTAAGCTCTCCCATAATGCCAATAGACGGACATGCAAACAGCGCAGCCCACATCCAAATCTTAACCCCTCTTCTTCCACCCATTAAACCCTTCCCTCCCATTGCCCTCCCCCCCCATAAAGACTATAAGGGTCCATCCCGAGGAGCGAGCCGTCAGATCGTAAAGTTGTATTATGTGCGGCCATGTCAGCACTTCCCAGTCACCCTGCATCCATTCATTCACCTCCATCGCCTTGCACTCTCCCTCCCTTCCTCTCTCACCTCTGCTCCTACCTCCCTGCCTCCTACCCCTGCACCTATCCCTTCTCTCCTCTTCTCTCACCTTGTTGCCTTCTCCCCCGTCCCCCCTCCCGGCCTCTGCCCTCACCACTCCCCTACAGCCCCTCCCCCTTTCCCTCCATCTCCCCTCTTTCCCTTTCAACCTCTACTCCCTCCCCCCCTTCCATTTCCCTTCCTTTCCCTTACCCCTCTCCATTCATTTCCTATCCCGCCCCCTCTTCCTTCTTCCCCATGTGCACCACTCTAATTCCGCAGACCATCTCTTAGAAAACTGTTTTTAAGTCTTTTCGCACCTCTCACGATTTTCATTTGATACCTGCGTTGTGGTAATAGAAAGCTCGAGAGAGGAAGAAACATCACCAGCATGTCCAGTGAAATAAGCCAGACACTCATTTACCTGCCATTCAAGCCCCCGGAATCCTTTCTCCGTCCAAATGTCATAACTATCTGCATTTTATATATATTTTTCTTCATAGATGCGCTTCGTATTACCTGGCAGACAAAATTAGTAACACTTTATAATAACCAGTCTCTGTTCTGCAGGAAATATATACATCTATAATACTGGAAAAAAAAAAAAATACGAAGTTCCATATCACTCCAAGATCTGCCAACCAGTGGAAGCCCTTCGAGAAATTGGCCGTCTAATAAAACTTGATGATGATTTTTACCGGCGATTCACTTCTTAGACTTGGCCCGTATACTCCCACGCCCTCCATAGAGATGAGGCCACGGGGAATTGTGTGGGCTTGTAGGGAGCGCCATACTTGATTTAGATGCTGCTCTTTTATGTGGGTTGTTGTGTGATACTTTGAGGTAACGAGAGAGCCTTTTGTATAAGATAAGGACGATGACGATGATGACGATAAGGAAAATAGCGACGATGACGACAAGATGGCAGTGAAGACGATGAGGAAAATGACGACGATGACGACAAGTTGACAATGAAGACGTTAAGGAAAATGACGACGATGACGACAAGATTACGAAGAGAATGACCACAGTGAGGTATCAGAGACGAGACGAAGACGACGATGAAGATTAAGAAAAAGGCGGTTTTGACTATTCCAATGACGATATCGATATAAATCAGTCACAATGAAGCTGTTATAAAAAGCCAGAAAAATAGGGATAAAGTAACACATATAAAAGAGAGAGAGAGAGAGAGAGAGAGAGAGAGAGAGAGAGAGAGAGAGAGAGAGGACGACCCCGAACTTGCACTCCTCCTCATAAATGTGACTTTATTATAAAAGTTTGGGTGTCACACGTTGGAATGAGAAGATGAAATGTCTGCCTCGCCGCTTTCTACCTCTCGCCCTCCTTTGTCGTCTGATGCGGCCCACTGAGCACAGCGTTTTTATTTTAATCTGTGGCATGCTTTTGTCTTTTGAGTGTACATCATCATCATCATCATCATCATCATCACAGCAGTAACAGACAATAACAGCAACAGCACAATCGTCATCACCATCATCATCACCATCATCATCTTATTCATCTTTATCTTTTCCCTGATGTTGGTCATTTTTTCATTTTTAACTTTATATTTTCTCCCGTATTAGTACAGTCAGCTTTATCTATCATCTAATCCTTTATTTCCCCCCAGAACGTAAGGGCCCTGGGCTAGGCTACTAATCCCGAAATTTAATAAGAGTGACCAGTCGCAGTCCTTGAGTAGCAACATACAAGCAGTAAACCCAGCCAACCCTCAAACGTAAACCTTTCTGGCCTACATCCAGTTGGAGCGCCTTAACCCACCAGACCACCAAGTGTTTGTATGATTATATTGTTACCACCCAGCGTCGTAAATAGCTTCCTGAGATACAAGAAAAATAGGGTTGCCACTTAGTGTAGAATCATCTGAAGGTAACTCTACATCGCGTGAGTGGATGATAGGCCAAAAACAATCACCCGTTCAATCCGATGACGTATTTTTTCTCACTATATACGGACAATTTTAGTCACCATTTCAGAGAGTTTTCGAAAAGAAGGGGTTACGGTACGTATAGCCATCATTAACCCTTTTCACTTCTTGGGTACATTTTCGAGCTGAATAAAATCGTCTGTAATTACTAAGATCGAAATAAATAAAGATGAATAAAGATAAAAAATAAAATGACAAAAGACCTCATGGAAATGAAGGGGTTAAAGAGCAAATCGTAAAATACACATAAGGATATTTCCCTTTACAAGTATTTTTCCCTTTACAAATATTTTCTCTCTTCAGAAATGTTCTCCTTTTACACATATACTTTCCCTTGACATATTTTTTCCTTTACAAATATTTTCTCCCTTTACAAACATTTTATTCCCTTTACAAATATTTTTTCCGTTGCAAATATTATCTCACAAATATTTTCTCCCCCCTTTTTTTCCTCATTTCTCCCGTTGCGTGGAATAATAAAGCCGATGATGAAGGAGGCGAGATGCAAGTTTCCGTCGCTCCCCTTGCCGTATTAGATCTGAATTTCCCCTGCAGAGTGTGTTCATGTGCAAGGTAATGGGTGTTGTGTTGTAATTTCAGAAGTCTTTAGTGAATTATGGTTGTTTCTCTCTCTCTCTCTCTCTCTCTCTCTCTCTCTCTCTCTCTCTCTCTCTCTCTCTCTCTCAACTTCCACCACCTCCATCTTTTCCTCTACCTGTCTCCCTCTCTTTCACTCAACATGGCCTCTCTCTGGTTTCCTTCCCTCCATCCTTCCTGACTGCTTGTCTTAATTTCCTTTTTTTCTCCTCTCTCTTCCTCCCCTGTCCTTCCTCCCAATCTCTCCCTGTCTCTCTCTTTCTTCCTCCTCTTCCTCTTCTTCATGCAGCCTCCATCTGGTCTCCCTCCCTCCTCTCTCCTTTCCTGGCTGACATAGTGAGCTAATCTACTCCTACATTTCCCTCGTTCTCCATTTTCTCCTTCCCCCTGTCTCTCCTTTCCTTCCTCCTTTTCCTTCCTCCTCTTCTCCATGCAGCCTTCCTCTGGTCTCCTCCTTTCCCATCTACTTCATTTTTATTTTCTCATTTTCCCATCATTCTCCCTCTTCTATCCTTCGTGCCCTTCTCTCCCTGTCTTGCTTTTTTTCTTTGCCTTTCTTCTCCTCCTCCATACTGTCCCCTTCTGGTCACCATCCTTCCTCCGTCCTTTCCTTGCTGCCAGTTAATTTTCTCTCCTTACCGCATCTTCTTTTTATTCCGTCATTTTGTACCTTTTCTTTCTGCCCTGTTCTTCCTACATTTCTCCCCATTCTCTCCCTACCTTTCCTTCTGTCCCTCTCCATACAGCCTCCCTCTGACCACCTCTCCTCTATCTATCCCTTCCTGGCTGCCCTAGTGAGCTAATCTCTCCCATCGGCTCCTTTACACTTCCACACTTTCGGATCTTTTCTCCTCTCTCTCCTTATCTATCCTCCCCTTCTCTCCCTGTCTTTCTCTCTCCTCCCTCTCTCATCCTCCATACAGCCTCCCTCTGGTCACCTCTCCTCTATCCCGTCCTGGCTGCCATAGTGAGCTAATCTCCTCTCCCCCAAGCCTCTTGTCTGATGGTAATGGCCGAGCTTCCTACTCTATTGTGGCCCTTCGTCAGCCCAGGGGTTTCCTTTCCTTCTCGGTCTTTTTAGCGCCGGACCCTCTATGATTTTTATGAAAGGAATATACGTACGAGGAAGTAATTAGTAAGGAGTAATACTGTGGGAAGAGGCTTTATTATGAGATAAAAATGTGCCCGTGGTGAATATCTGGCCACCCGTCCCCAAACGACAAGGCGCTGTGGAAGGTACCTTTATCATTGCAGTCCCGAGGAAATGGACCCACTAGGATATGATGGCTTTTTCCGACTCCCCCTTCTTCTTCCCCTCCCCTCCGGCCCCTCACACCACCATCACCACCACTGCTATCAGCACCACTCCACCACCACCACCACCATCGCGAACCTCACCATCACAACTACCACAAACACCCTAGTATGATATGATTACTTTTTCCGTCCCCTCCCTTTCCCTCCCTTGCCCCCCACCATACCACCACCTCCACCACCACCACCACCACATTCATGTCAGCATTTCATTCTGTGGCTACTACAACCGTATTGAAACGACGATACTAGGAAGGCACACAGACAACTTCACTCAACATTATCCTCTTGGCTGGTCGGGATTTAAACAGGTGAATGAAATCCTCTGATGGTAAAGAGAAGAGACTGGAGTGGGAAAAGCAGTGAGGGATTTAATATAATTTACTTTTTGATTATAGTAATGGGCAGGTGGAATTAGAATTTTTGAAGCAGTATAAAAGAACGAGGATTTGACGTTTAAACCCGCAAAAATCTAAGTGATTGCTGACGAAGGCGAAGACAAAAGTACTGTGGAGAACATGGGTGTTTAACAGACAAGAATAGCGATCAGAAAACTAAATGTATTAAGAAAATAACGAAAAAGAAAGAAGAGGAAGAAACAGCTCTGGAGATCTTATTGCTTGATACTGAGCAAATAGAATAAGGAGAGAGCGGAATCAGAGAAATAAGGGGATTTAGAGTATTTTGCTTTACATTCAGCAAGTGAAATAAACATTAAAGATAGAGAATCGAGAAGATCGTAGGAGTATAGGGTTACTGTTGGAGATCAGTATGACGACAACATCTCTACGGGTGTTCATCATGCTCTTTTCCAACTATTTATGTGAAAATATGACCTTCCTGAAGCATTCTGGCCTGGCAAAGAGTAGACATAGCAGGGCAGTGCAGTATACAGAAATGAAAACTTAGAGTGTTACTGAGTGCTCCAGCTGCTTATGTCTAAAGTGAACGCCATCAGTAACAAAAAACAACAAACTTCACAGCAGGGCATAATTTAATGAGAGAGAGAGAGAGAGAGAGAGAGAGAGAGAGAGAGAGAGAGAGAGAGAGAGAGAGGCTCTAACAGGGGTAAGAGAGAAAGAAAAACATCAACAGCAAAAATATCGGAAGACCCCTCGCAACAAAGCACAATAAATTCATAGCGACAGAAAGACAGAGACAGGGAGGGGGGCGAGGGGGAGGAGGAGGGAGGGGAGGAAAGAAGAAGTAGTAGAGCAAGTAGACAATGAGGGGGAGGGGGGGAGATGGCAGGGGGGAGGCACAGAAACGGAGAGGGAGGGAGAGAAAGAATACCCCTCCCATATCTCTCGCTCCTAAAACTTTACGATCCAACATAAAAACGCAGAATGGAGGAAATTAAAAGTCCGGTGACAGGGGTTTGGCAGTGGCCTTAATCACTGCTGGTAATAAAGCTGCCACGCGGGAGAGAAGCAGACCCAATAATCCAAGCACTAAATACCTGGATAATTTTTGGCCCGAATTATCAGAGCGTCGTGGTTCCCTTAGGTATGTGGGAATAGGCTGAGCTTGCTTGAGGTTTAGGTAAGTAGGTGTTGCTGTCTTTGCGTGTATGTAGGTAAGGAACAACAAGTAAATATTCTCAGCGCTAAATACCTGGTTAACTGTTAGCCGAAATTATCAGTGTAGTGCGTCGTGGTTCCTTCAGGTATATGGGGGTGGATATTGCGCTCTTAAGGTTTATTTAAGAATGTGTTATTGTCTTCACGTGTATGTAGGTAAGTAGCAAAAATCGTATAATCTAAGCGCTACATATTTCATTCTACACGTATGTGAATGTGGAGAGTAGCAACATTATATAATCCAGTCACTGCAAAGCTGGATAATTTTTGTATGAAAAAAATCTGGAAGTTGTTATTTCTTCAGGTATATGTGAGAGCAATAAGCATACCAGTAAATTAGCCTCTTGAATCCGGTGACTGTTATGTAACATTGGTATGGATAATTGACACAGGTGTGTGAAGGTTATTTCCAGCCACTGCAGTTGGAAGCTTTGTCGAATGCCGAGTGAGATCACCTGGAGATAGCAAGAATGAAATCAAAAGTACGTCATCTGGATATATTTCCTCTATCTAAGTCTATCCTGTGCAGAACTTTGCTAAAGATTTTGTAACTAAGGATGTACTGGCATTGACTTCAAACGTATAAATAAAGCAAATCTACTTGAACATCTGAGTTAGGATGAAGAAAAAGGGATTATAAAAGTAGCTGTCTATTTATCATCATCATCATCATCATCGTTGGTTAGTAGGAACATGATAAACAAGTATTAATTGCGCGGATGTAATAGTCTTTAATAATTTTGCCAAATTCTGTGGATGAACGAAAACAGAGAACCACCTTTTAATCCGACCTGAGAAATTTTAAGAAGCGACCCCGGAGGAAAACTTGAAAATGATGGAGGGAGAGGAATCCAGGGACAAAAGGTTAATTATGGCACGGAAGGCGAGCTCACAGACGAGGAAGGATGGCAGGCGCTAAAATGAGCCGAGGGAACAAAGGAAAAGGGAGAGAGGAGGAGGAAGAGGAAGAAGAGCTGAAAAATCGTCCCTGGAAGCAAGGAGTGAAAAAATGCAGGGGCCCGGTAACCTTCTCCACCCTCCTCCGCTTCCCCTCCCCTTCACCCCAGCCCTGTCCCTCTCTCAGCCCTACCTTCCTCTGCCATCTCTTCACCCTTACTACCCACCTTCTCCCCATCACCGTCTCCCATCATTCAGTCTTGGCTGTGACTCATAGAACGCCATAAAATATACACCTTTGCTCTTATTTACCTCATGACAAGCAACTTCGAGAGGACCAATAGGCGTGTTGCTATATGCATTACATTATACTTTTTACTCAGCCTTACTCCTTCATCTCTGACCTTACCCTTGCTCCTCAACACTGCCACCATCGCCACACTCAGCCATACTACCAGCCCCTTACGCCAGACCACACTTTCTTTCAGTCTTACCGTCTTCCTTCAGCAGACCCTCTCCTCCTTCCCCCTCAAACTCACCTCACCTCAGTATCCCCCCTTTTCTTCCCCCTGAGCCTCACAACCTCACCTCAGTAGCTCTCCCCTCCTTCCCCTTCAGCCTCACAACTTCCTCTCAGTAGACCTCCACTCCTATCCTTTCAACCCTATACCTCATAACCTCACCCTTCACCAGCACTATCTCCGTCCTGCCTCAGCCTTACCTCATTTAACCCATCCACTCTCCCGTACATCACTCAACCCCCTTTCTCTCCCGTCCCTCTTACCCCTCCACCTCTGTCTCCACTTCCCCACCTCCCCCCAGAGAAACACGGGAGAGGTGGAAGACACTAATGATGTCATAGTAAAGCTCTATAACGTGTAACGAAGGAAATCCGGCTTAAGATATCGCTCTTTTTTCTCCCCGGCGCGTCTTAGGGCCCCCAGCGCAAAGAAAATCGTGCCAAGGATGAGAAGGGCAGAGAAAGGGAGGAACTGTGTGTGTGTGTGTGTGTGTGTGTGAGAGAGAGAGAGAGAGAGAGAGAGAGAGAGAGAGAGAGGAGATTCTGTGAGTGTGTCTAGGAAAAGGGATGACGATTCAATGTGTGTGTGTGTGTGTGTGTGTGTGTGTGTGTGTGTGTGTGTGTGTGTGAGAGACTTTTTCAGCCACATGTTAAACATCATACCAACATGAATCCATAGAGGCCTTTGAAATAAAAACACATACGCCCAAGTATATTCACAAATGTATTCATAAATTTTGAATGCATTGGACTAAATATTCAACACATTAATCTTCCGTGGTTTGATATGCAGGGTAGTTCATATATAGCGCCACTCGCTCATTCCATCTGGCGAATTTTTGTTTTTGGAAATGGTTCAGTTAGTGTTATCAGTGCCTTTCCTGGTTATTTTTTTTCCCATTTCCTGTTCCCACTGCCACACCCGCGCCCACACCAGGAGACTGAGCCGTCCCCCCAGTAGAGTGCCATTTACGGATTGGCCTGACTGTGAAGAAATTATACATATCTAACCTCTAATCTCAGATTTAATCACCATTACTTACCTAAGGAAACCGACACAAGAGGTAAATCTCACAGCTAATCTCCGCTTTTCGGCACACACACACACACACACACACACACACACACACACACACACACACACACACACACACACACACACACACACTCCGGATTTTTAGTGGAGTTCTTAAGGCGTTAAATCCGGCGTGAGACCCATAAATCGCCCTGGTAATACCTCGTCCTGGGCGTCGGGCAGATAGGCACCCCCTCTTAGGTATTCATGGGAAGCTGGAGTTATGTCTTATAAATTTGGCGCCGAGGTATTTAAGTCTCCCCTCTCTTGTACTGTCCTCGTTTTCTTTGTCTTCTCTTTTTTTTTTTTTCTCTCTCCTTTTTTGCTCCCTGCTGGCTACTTCCCCCCCCCCTCTCTCTTTCTCTCTCTCCCTCTGTCTATCTTTTCTCCTTTTTTGCTTCTTGCTGGCTCTCTCTCTCTCTCTCTCTCTCTCTCTCTCTCTCTCTCTCTCTCTCTCTCTCTCTCTCTCTCTCTCTCGTTTTCTTACTTTGTTGCCCAGTCTCATTATATTCCTTTACGAACCATTTTCCTCAGGCTTTAGTCAGCGTTATGTGCAGCCTTCATAGCAGACTCAGCGTACACCTGTTTACAACGATGGCGTATATGCTTAAATTATTCTTCCTTTCTACAAACGATTTTTAATTAGCTTAGGAATGATAGCTCGAACAGAAGGATTAAATGAAGCAGTTATCCAACCTCTGCATGTCGAAAAAAAAAACCTGTGTTGATAATAATTATATTGAGGTGGCAATAAGATAATAAGATGAATATACAATGTTAAAAAAAAAAAGTGCATCGATGAAATGAGATTAAATGTGACAACGTGGACTTATTTTTCAGTTTTATTCCTATTGTTTCCATTTTATTTTTTCCTTGATGAGACTGGAGGTATTGGATATCCTATACAGAATAAACCTGTAATAATAATAATAATCATCGTCCAAACTTCCTTTCCAACACCAAGGTAGAGTTAATGGTGCATCCTTGTCTCTAATATTTACAGTAGGTCTTTTTATTATCCTGACACTATCCCACAGTGTCGGGGTATCAGAATGACACACCGTAAATGTTAGAGAGAATGATGCACCCAAAAGTGTTTGTTGTTTAGATTTGTGTCTTATATCTGACATACAAACCAACAGACATGTAAATTGCACTATAGTTTCAGTCGCCTTTTATTGTAGATCTCCGGGTAATACGCAGTTAGCCTTTGTTCAGTAAATAATTGGTGATATTAAGGCGTAGCTTCTGTCGTCAATTAGCTTATGATTTTGTTAGCTTTAAAGTACACAGTAACAACCTCTCTTCCCTCCCAATAAACCCCTTGTCCATAACTCTTCTCCCACAGAAAGTCACACCTTACAACCCTACCCCAACAACCTTCCTAGTCACAACTCAACCCCTCCCACACAACCCTCCCCTCCCACTCCTACCCCATAACCCCCTTCCATCCCCCTACTCCACGACCCCTTCTTAGAGGAAAGAAGCACACCTGGGCATCCCTGATAATGGTGAAGCAACCGAGCCAAAATAACTCATTAAGGTGGCCAGCGCTCTCATGTCTCCATTCTTGGGTTATTTCAGCACCCCACGCCAAAATGTACCGTGCAGAAAAAATGTCATTTACCAACAGGGCATTTTCAGAGTCCCGCCCGCTGGTGACTGGAGTGAGTGGGGGAAGGATAGTGGGGAGAGAGGTGGGAAGGAGGGGATGGTGGAAGGGGCAGGGTGGGAGAGTCCTGGGGGAAAGGAGGAAGCGTAACGGGAAGGGAGGCCTTTTTTTTTAGCATTTTTTACATACTTTATGTTGGTAGTTTTGTTGACGAGGCTGAAAGTTTAAACGTTCTTGTGACACAGCGTATTTGCTTTATGGTGTGTGCTTTTCCCTTTGCGTTTGTGCTGTGTGTGTGTCATATTTTTGGTGCTGGAAGAATGATAATTAATTTGCAGAAAAACGTGCCGTTTTGGGACTCTCCCAAACAGAATCGGAGCTACGTTTGTTTGAGTATGAATTACAATATAACGTGTATGAATAAGTAAGTATTACTGAAAGCCGACCCTATAATATCGAAATTCAGTGGTTTCTAAAGCCTCCCTTAAAAGTAACATTTGAGATACATATCATGGCTATCGCCTGCATTCGCACGACGTATTTAAAGAGCTCTTTTACGCATTTAAATGTCCAAGCACTTTGTTGCCAGGAGACATAGTGGTTCTCTATTATTTTTGTCACATATAATTGTTGTGATTGCTGTCTAACCGAATATTTTACTAAATGTACGACTTGTTTTGTAGAGCTGCGGCAAGAAGCTCCCTCCAAATAGACAGCCTACGTGGTCAGCCTCGACTGTGTCTTAAATATCAACGGGAAGGTGTGCTGTTTTTGTTCTCTGTCATGTATCGCTGTATTTACTTTATTCCCAAGTTATATTTCCATTTTTAGCGAAATTTCATGACTGGCCAACATCCCGTCTACTGAAAACAACAGTAAAAACTAAACATTTTCATAGTGCTATTTTGGAAAGGTATGACACCACATTTTTGCATTTCTACTGTTGTTATGATTTTGGTTCTCTTGCATAAGATACCTTTCTCATATATTGTAGTATCGACGGAGTCCAAATTTCCATATGAGACCTTTTTACTGTATTTGTAGAAAATCCTTGACATTAGCATACATTTCGTGGAGGACGCTTATACTTTACAAACCAAGTGTGCACTACCATGAAGGAAGCGAGGAGAGTGTGTAAGGAAGACTTTTTTCCTTACAGTCCCGTTTCTTTCTAAGGGGCTGTAGACACTCCCAAACATGTGCGGAGAAACGGCCCATCTTTACAGTAAAATTCCTGATGCGGGGCATTTGTCTGCTTGTAGTGTCCCGGATGGCTCTTTTCCTGAACTCGCGCGGCCTCTTACGAGCTCCCTGGGAGAGCCTCGGCAGCCTGGTATCGTTATAACAAACAGGCGGCCATTACGCTAAGGAGATCATCCCGGGCCAGCCGCTGCCTCCTCCCGCCCCTGTGATGCAGACCCTCGCACACACCAATTTCTTCTGCCAAACGAAGATCACCCTCTCCTTCCACCCAACCCTCACTCCACCTAGTCAGCCGCTTAACCCGCCCTCTGGTTGCTGGGGATGGGTTGTGGGTGTGTAGGCGGTGGGGGAAGGGGGGGGAGGAAGGCCTGGGCTTTGATGGGGAGACTAGGTGGGAGTTTGATGTGAAGTGTGTAGGGTGTATGAACTGAATGTGAAAAATGTATAGAGTGGATGGAAGTTTGATGTTGAGTGTGTGGTTGTGGATGTTTGGTGTGATGTGTGTAGGATAAAAGAGGGTTTTGTGTGTGTGTGTGTGTGTGTCTGTGTGTGTGTGTGTGTGTGTGTGTGTATTTTACGTCATAGTCAATAATATGAATTATTTATTATCTTGGATGCATCTGCTTTAAGTGTAATTTTTATCAGTTCTTACCACAAAATAATCGTTTGCAAAATGTCATATCACACGAGTATTGCACAGAGAATTGTGTGTGTGTGTGTGTGTGTGTGTGTGTGTGGTGTGTTTTACGTCATGCAGCACAGTGAAAAATAGTTAATGTTTTCTTTGTGCATCCGCTTTATTAATACATGTTTTCTGTCGTTGCCACAAAAATCAAGCAAGGCCAAAGCACACGAATATTACACAGAAGTTTGCATAGTGTATTTACTTGCTCGTTTTTAGGTCATTGTGTATTATTTAGCTCATGGTGTATAGTGTAAATTAGCCGCTATTTTCTTGGGTGTATCTGCCTTATTTGTTCTTTATCGTGCAATTCTCACCATGAAAATCCATGTTGCAGAAGAGACTACAGAGACGTAGTAACAAAACGATTGTATAAATGGGTATGTTCTCAGAGTATGGTGTATATTGAATGGTGGTGTCTTGGTGCATCCACATATTAAATTTTCTGCAGTTCTTCCTTAAATTCTCAGAGTTGCAGGAGAACCGACAACACTTTTGTATTACAAAGAATTTTATATTTATGGGAGTGTATTTTCTAGGTCACTATATAGTTTAGGTTACAGGCTGTTGTTTTAGATGTTGCTGCCTTATGTGCACGTTTTACTGCAGTTCTCATTGTAAAATAGAAATGAGAGAGAGAGAGAGAGAGAGAGAGAGAGAGTGACAGAGAGAGAGAGAGAAACACGAGAGCATCTGGCACGCCTCCACCGGGCCTGCTGTAAACAATCTCGCTCTGAATTCCGAAATGGCTGTCCGTGCGCGGATTTTCTTTTATACCGTCAAAGGCTGCCGGTCTTGATTTGATTAGAATTTTATCTCTTTCATTTCGAACGATTAAAAACTGATGTGGGGGAGGGAGCCGAAGGAATTGAAGTACAGACACCAGTTTTTTATGATTTTCACCAAAACCGAAGGCGGGATGCAGTGTGAAATAGAGGAGAAACACTCCCAATTACGTGGAAATTATACCCAGAAACTAATAGAATAACATGGTCTAATTTTGACATTCATGCGTGATTTTTTAAATATTTCGTATCTTTTGTTTGTATGTTTCCACCTTTCAAAATTTTTACTAAAAAAAAAAAAAAAAAAAAAAAAAAAAAGAGCTCACGGACAACACGCTATGGACCTTCGTGTTTATAAGCTGTAATTTCACCCCCGTGGTCGAAATCTTACAGAAAATGAGTTTAGCATCAAGACAGTTGTGTGACATACATTTATACAACTTTTCATCGTCACTTGTCGACACTATGTTTCATTCGATCTGTACGGATGAAATGGAAACAGATCAAAATTTGGAATATCCAGCTTGGCGTCAGGAGGGGTGGATCTTGTATAAATGTCTCAACTGAATTTTGTAATCTGATATTTCGTATTTATGATTAGAATCGTACTTATGGCGGTGAATTTTCATATGTCTAGGACGCATTTCATAAGTTACGAGATTAAAAAAGCAAGAAAAGAGTTTAAGGATATTTGGATCTTCAATTAATTCTAGATAACAAATTAATTACCTGATAAGAGACAGTAATTGTGAACTGTTCAGCTTCACAGTTACTATGCCCATTTCATCTTATCTTGGCCCAGAATTTCGTTGATACAGCTTATTTCACATAGCTCAGTGGCGGAAAACAATTATACTACAACTGTACACAATTTTCTTAGCACTTCGTGACTGTCATCATACTCTAGTGTTAATCTCGTGTTACAGCTCAGCACGGAAGTTATGGCAATTTTAGACCAAGTTAGAGTAAAAAAGAGTATAGTACGGTCCCGCAGAGCTCAGTTTTGATCCTGGTATTGTTAATGACTAATGTAAATGCATCTTGTCTCAGTGAACAGAGTCAGACTATGAAGGGCAAACCACCCCGTTAGGACCGATAAAGCCTGCGTGATTTGTGTAAGTCTCTTTCTCTCTCTCTCTCTCTCTCTCTCTCTCTCTCTCTCTCTCTCTCTCTCCTCGTAAAACGCATGCATAACCTTTCTTCTTCTTTTTTTTTTTCGATATCACTATCATCTTCCACTCTTTTCTTTCCAGCGCCACATTTTTCTCAACACCTCGCTTTCCTCGTCCTCCTCCGCCTCTCCTCGCCACACACTTAAGACACGTTCAGCGAGCAATTTTGTGTTAATGTTGGGCAATCTAAATCTTTTTCAGGGCATGCATGGGAATGTTGGAAGGAGTTGAGAGAGAGAGAGAGAGAGAGAGAGAGAGAGAGAGAGAGAATAGGCAGAATTTGAAAAAGACACGAGGATTTAGAGATGGAC
>NC_136971.1:15218052-15230552 GCF_032717465.1 Coenobita brevimanus | reverse complement strand
TCTTCTACTCCCGCTCTGATTCTCCCTCGTTCCCCTCCCCGTTAAAGACGAAGAATAATTTTTTACGAGCCTTGTCCCTCACTTGTCTCCTATCCGTGACGAAAGCTCCACCTCTCATTCACAAATCCTTCACATGAGCTTCCCTTTTCCTTCCTCCTCCACCTGTTCCTCTTCTTTCGTTTCCCTACCCATTTCCCTCTTCTCTTCTCGCCTCCTCTCCTTCTCTCCCTCTCTATATCAGTCTATCCATAATTACGTTCTTCCTCTTCTTCCCCCTGTCTCGTTTTTTTCTTCTCTCCGGCTCCATTTCCTCTTTTCCGCTTCAGTCTGTTTTTCTTCTCTCTACCTCTATTTTCTCCTTTCCATCTCAGTCTATCTCCTCTCCTCTCCTCTCCTGTCTTGCTCTCCCTTCTCCCCCCTCTCGCCAATGCATCAATCTCCATTTCCTCTCCTCCCTTCCCCTCTCCCTCTTTTCCATTTCTGTCTCATCTCCTTCTCTTCCACTCTTCCTCTCTTTTCCATTTCTGTTTCCTCTCCTTCTCCCCTGTCTTGCCTTCTTACCTATCCTTTCCATCGCCATCGCCTCCCCTCAGTTGTCTCCTCCGCCGTAACTCAACCCCCAAGGCTGCCCCAAGAATTCCTCACCCCGATATTTCTTGGCCCATTTTTGCTGCGGCCAGAGATCCGACAATCAAAGGTAAACAGCGACCCCCTTATCTCCCCGTGGCGAGGAGTGGTTGTTAAACATTGTCGGGAAATAGCTTGTCAAACACCAAGGGGGGAATAGAGAAAGAAAAGGTAGTGGCAGAGAGAAACAGACTGGCAGACAGATAGCCAGACATAGAGGACAGAGGGAGACAGAGAAAGACGAAGACCTATTACAGAGGCTGAGGTAGAGACAGACAAAAAAAGAGACAGACAGAGACAAGCACAAAGGCAGAGACAGACAGAGACAGACACAAACACAAAGACAGAAAGAGAGACATGCATGGACAAAGGCAGTGGTTAAAACAGAAGGAGAGATAAAGACAGATGCAAAAACTGAGACAGGGACAGGAAGAGGGAAACAGACAAGGACAGGGAGTGAAAAGCAAAGGAATAGGGGTAGGCAGAGAAACAGAGGACGAGGGGCAAGGAGAGTTAGCAGGAGAGATAAAGGACTGTTGGAGGGTATGAGGGACGTGCTGATAGGAGTGTTCGGGGTAGCTGGATAGATGAAGATGGGCAGGATGGCATTAACCCCTTCAGCAGGATGACCGATTTGTATTACAGTCTTGCTACCGATAAGTTGATCCAAACAGGGGTCAGATATCGCTCTCAGTAACTTTCACTTTGATAGGGTTCTGAGTTGACTAAACATGCCATGATGATGATGATGATGATGATGATGATGAAGATGATGATGATGATTTTTGTTGTTTTTGTTGTTATTGGTATTGTTGTTGTTGGTATTGTTGTTATTAGTTAGAAGTTGCAACCTAGTCGACTGCAAACGAAGTCACCCTCTCCAGCAATTCACCATCTTGCTTTTGGGGGAGGAGGAGGGAACTGAGAAGTGTTTGTATAACCAGGCATTAGAGTCACCCGGCTATATCAATGCCACCACGTGAAGGCATTCCTCTCGACCACCAGGAGAATAATGTATGTGGTAAAATAAGATATGCGTAATGGGATTGCAAGAATAAAAAGTTGAGATGTGTGAGGGATTAGATGATAGATAATGATGGAGACGGAAAACAAGTGGGAGGAGATTTAGGAGCGACAGTAATGAGAAAAAAGTCTTGAGGCTTGAAAAGAGGGAAGGACTGCAAGATATACAGAGATGAGGACTGGATAATGAGTACGTGTGCAAGACAGAGAGAACTGGGAAGACAGGCTACTTTTTTTTTTTTTTAATCGGAGAGTTTGGATGATACAGTTGTAGGAGAGGTGAAGTGATAAAAAAAAATAGGAAGAACTGTTTTTTAAATAGGAATGGGAATGTCTGAAAAAAAATAGGGGAGTTTGCAAGATAGCTATGAATGGGTCAGACTGTGAATGGGATTGAAAAATGGGGAAGAATAGATAACAGTGACTCATATTACGAGATAGAGATGGATAGGGCAGATGATAACGGAGACTGAAAATGAGAAAGAAATATAGGACAGAAAGAGTGGATAATGTTGCCAGATAGATATAGATTGGGCAGAGGATAGGGGGAACTAAAATGACAGAAAGAAGTGGATAAGATTGAAGGATAGATATGAATGGAACAGATGATATGGGGAATTGAAAGGAGAGAAAACATGGATAAGGTTGGAGGATAGTTATGGATGGAAGAGACGAAGTAGGAGACTAATATTTGGGAAGGAATTCAGGGCAGACCATGATGGGGAGAAGCCATAGCAGTTTGGAAAGTGGGTGGAGACTCAGGAAGGAGTGGACTGGGGAAGACGGCATGGAAATGGGAGTTTGATTGGATTGCGAGGGGAAAGAGCAGATGAAAATGGGAGTGAGTGATATTGTGGAAGGGTAGGTGGGGAGAATGAAGTGAGAGGAGAGAGGAGGAGGACGAAGCAACCGAGTGAGGATTGAAATAGGTGATGAATATAATTGGTCAGGGAAATAGCATATGAAATGGGAGTTAGTAACATGGGAGAAGAAAGACAGAGGAAAATGGACGAGGGTTAGTGAAAGGAGGAAAAAACAACATATAACCTTTTTGTTATTTATTGAAACAAACGATAGTGAATGGAAGGAGCCAGGATGAGAAATGACAACCCTTAAACAGTACACTTGGGTCTGAGAGACCCGGCCACTTTTTTGCCACTTACTGGTTCAGCAGCTACTATATGCCAGGGACCCCTGTCCTTCCCAATAGCTTCCTAAGTTTGGATACCCATGCTAAAGGTGGCTGTGTGGTTTTCCAGGTCTCCTTCTGTTTTGGTGTATAACACACTAAAGTCGTGGTCGGGTCTGTGAGACCCAGGTGTACTGGATAAGGCGGGCTGAAATTTACTGTTGTGTGATGCAAATTTTTTCACCCTGTGAATTGCCCTCTCCACACCACGAAGACCCTTCATGCCACTAGCTTTGACAGCAGTGTGAGCATCATTGTGTCGTTTCTTTTCTTATGGGGTCCATGTAAACAGAAACTGTACAGATTTTTTTCAAAAATTTGCCTAAACTGCTTTAAATATGTTAATTTTAATTGTATATTCATTATTGCATAGTAAATTGAACCAAAAAGGTTGTAGATTGGTCAAAGATTCAGTAAATAAAACACAAGTATTTTTTTTTTTTTTTCTATTTTGTGGGTCTGTGAGACCCAGGTGTCCTAATGGTGTATAGGCGCAACTAGGTGTACTGTTTCAGGGTTAAAGATGAATATGAAAATGAAATGAGAAAAATGAAAAAAAAAAACACCTTCTTTTCTTTGGTAGAGGCGTTTAAAATGTTATGTGTTTCTGAACCAGCAACCTGCTTATTTTTTATTATTTTTTTACATCGGTTCAGTATACAAGTCTCTCAGGAATAATTTAGTGAGCAACGAATCTTTCCTTTGATACCCGTAAACACCAGAAATGTTCGTACTTTGAAATTAAGCATATTTCTTAGTTGTTCTAGGTCCATTCACAAAATATTCACTCAGATTACATGAGTTTTTGTTTTTGTCACCGCGTTTGTGCTTTCTTTTTTTATATTACTCGAAAAGCAGGTCGGAAATACTAACATCAGGTAAGGTGTTTTTTGTCAGAAGCGTCATTTATATTTTGCATAATTATATTTCCCCCATACTTGTAAACATAATAATACAGAATCAGCCGCATCTATAACAAGAGGGGAGAGGGGACGCCGCTGTCCCTTCCCCTCAGTCTCAGTAATACCCTACCTGGCCTAAAAGAGGGGAAACGTCCACCTTTTTCCTTTGCAATTTTCCCCTTACTGCGACGTTATAGTATTTGTGTTTCTGAGTAAAGAGGTAGGATGATTAGGGTAATGGGACTGAAAGGAAAGGAAGGACAACTGTTACAGCGATGAGATTTAGGTGAATCTCACACACACACACACACACACACACACACACACACACACACACACACACACACACACACACACACACACACACACACACACACACACACACACACACACACACACACTCTGGATTGATACAAGGCAGGACTGAACCGTAGACTTTTTGCAACAATTGAGAGTTACATTACTGCGTGAGACTCTCCAGTGTTTGATTTTACACAGACTTAAATGGTGAAGTGGTGCAGGGAAGAGTTATGGTGTGGTGTGATGCATGAAACTAGGAGGCGGGGTGTGGTGTGGCGTGGTATGGTGTGGTGTGGTATGGTGTGGTGTAGTGTGGTGTGGCGTGGTATGGTGTGGCATGGTATGGTGTGGTGTAGTGTGGTGTGGCGTGGTGTGGTTAGGCGAGGTGTGCTGTGCTGTATTGTGCTGGTTTGTGGTGTGATGTGGTGCATGGAATAAGCCTGATGTAGCCTGGTGTAGCGTGGTGTAGTGCAGGCAGGAGACGGGTGTTTGTCCAGGCACACGGTTCGCCTCCAGGATAATCCCGAGATATACTCCCCTCTAATTACGCGGCATCTAATCAATTACCAGACTAATCGATGTCGTGGTGTCTTGTGCGTGTCACGGCCCGCTGCCAAATTAGAGGAACGACGAGCTAATTGGTGGCAGGCAGGACGGACACCAAGATACTGTGCAGCCTGTGTTACCTACCCTTGCAATATGTGGCAGGTGTGCAACATGGAAGTGAATAAAGGAACACATACTCACACTGTAGAATTTCCTTTATGCAACAAGGAAGTGAATCTGAACACATATTCACGTCGTAGTTTCCTTTATACAGCAAGGAAGTGAAAAATGAACACATAGTCATTTCCTGTGCACTGTGAATAAATATGAACGCCTGCATATTCACACACAAATTACTGATCATGAAAGGTATACATCTTTTGAAATTTACATATTGATTTATAGTATCAGCGTCCATACTGAAGGTCCATACAACAACAAGACTGAAAAATACGAATGAGAACAGCAGTGAAAGTATTGAAGGTAAAATAATTATCGTGTATAGCAAATATATCTGGGATGTGTAGGTAAGCAAATATTTTTGGGATGTGTAGTAAGCAAATATTTCTGGGATTTGTAGTTACGCAAATATTTCTGGGATGCGTAGCTAAGAAAATGTTTCTGGGATGTGTAGTTAAGCAAATATGTCTGGGATGTGTAGTTAAGCAAATATGTCTGGGATGTGTAGTAAGCAAATATTTCTGGGATGTGTAGTAAGCAAATATTTCAGGGATGTGTACCTCCTTAGTAGTCCAGTCAGGGAAATAATAATCTTCCCAGTTCCATGTGAAGAAACCATTTACAGCGCTGGGTGGTAACCATATAACCAAACCATACGTGATCCCTACGTGTCAACAAGTGGGTTGGTGGAGGGTTAGTGCCCCTCCCCGTTAAACAAATAACTCAAAGTAAAATGGCCACCCCTTATGGGATTATGGCGTCTGGCAATAGATAGATAGACAGATAGAAATACAGTGAAAACTCCCTCTCTACTTGTGTGCTTTTTCAAATGGTTCGATTTTTCTGCTATGTATTCGTTGAACTGTGGGAAGATTCTTGTGTTTTTGTCTGTACCTCTTCCAGGAAACGGGGACGGAGAATTTGTATTCACTTGTCTGTCTTACTGTCTGTCTGTCTGTCTCTGTCTGTCACTGTCTGTCTGTCTGTCTGTCTGTCTGTCTCTCTCTCTCTCTCTCTCTCTCTCTCTCTCTCTCTCTCTCTCTCTCTCTCTCTCTCTCTCTCTCTCTCTCTCTCTCTCTCTCTCACTCAGGAAATAGCATATAGTGCTAACCTTCGGAAGGTAGGGAGGAGGGAGGGGAGAGGGAAGGAAAATTGAGAGGGATAGGGTTGGAGGAGGAGAAGGACGAGGAGGAGGATGCGGGGCAAGGGAGAGATGGAGGAGTGGGGAGGGGAGAGAAGGGAAGGGAAAGGAAGAAGGGTAGGAGAGGGAGACAGGAGAGGAAAAATGGTAAAAGGTAGAGGGAAAGCGTGAGGAGAGAGTGTGAGTTGTGTAAACTGTAGGGAAGGGGTGGTAAGGGAAGGAGAGTGAAGAGAAAAGGAAGGATAAAGAGGAGAGAGTTGTAGGGGCAGGAAAATGTAGAGGCAGAGAAGAGAGAAGTAGATAGAGGGGAGGAGGTGGTTGGAGGAGGGATAGGGGTGGCGGGGAGAGAGGAAGGGGTAAAGAGAGGAACAGGAGAGAGGAGAGGGGAAGGAATAGAAGCAAAGGGTAAGAAATGGAGAGGCGTAGGGGTGGCGAGGATAGGGGAAGTGGGTATTGTGGGTGTGGAGAGGGATAGGAGAGGAAATTGAGGGAAGAGGGAAGGGATGCTGAGGGAAGGAGAGGGGTAGGGGTGGCAAGGGTAGAGGAAGAGGGTAAGTGGAAGTGGAGAGAGGATAGGGGAAGGGATGGTGAGAGAGGGGTGGGGGTGATGGGTGGGGGAAGGAGAAGGGTCTAGAGATTACACTTCGCCTCATTTACAAATTAATTGGATTCCAACGAAGGCTCGAATTTCCATCTTGGCGCGTCGTCTGAGGAAAGCAAAGGAATCGTCTGACTTTACTTGAGTCCCGTTGATCGTCTTATCTGAAAAGGGATTAAGGGGGAGTGGAGGAGGTTGGGTGAGCTTACTTGGGACTGGATCTTATTTAGTTGATATTCTTAAACTCCCTCCACTCGGATGTCTTATTTAGTTGTTAATACCGTCGTTTAGTTGATAGGATGATTGTTAAACATCTCAAAATGTTTTAGTTGATTGGTTCTATTATCGCCACTTACAATTTTTAGTTCTTATCCCCTTACACTCTGATGGCCTATAATCTTGCTACCGTCGGATTACTGTTCTACTTGTGGAAGATCTCTGCTGTACTCTTTTCACTCTAAATTAGCCGAAAGTTACCATCACTCCCTCTTGAATACTGACTTGTATTAGTAGACCAATACTAGAACACAATGCAAGTCACGAAAATGCAGTGGAAAGGATGAACAGCATAGCCGTAGCATTGCCTTGTGCTGCCCCTGAACTACGTGAAATAAGCTGCAAAAGAACTGAATTCTCTGTCAGGTTAAAGTGGATTTTTTTTTTTTGTGTCACTAAATTAGTAAACAAATCTTAATTCCCTCCACTCCGATGTGTTCTGCTTAAGGGGGATCTCTGCTACTGAAGGGGTTAGGAGCAATTTCTATTAACACAAACCCCATCTACGTCTAATTTTCATTTCATTCTTCCTTGCCTTGAGAAGTTGGAAAGGGTTTCGGGTGTGGAAGTGGTGTGGGTGTGCGTAGGGAGGTAGGGATGGAGATGGGGGTCTGCAGGGATGGCATTCGGGGAAGGGATGTGGGGATGGGAGGGATGGAGAGAGGGGACCTGCAGGGATGAAGGTGGGGGTCGGGGGAAGAGATGGTAGGGATGGAGATGGGGGGCGTGGGGGGAACGAGAAAGGGGAAGACGACCTAGTTTACCTATGATAGTAATAACCTCCGCCTGCGAAGCTGGAGGTGGTTATGTATTCACCTTTGTTTATCTGTATGTTTGTTCAGACGATATTTCCAAAAGTTCTCTGTGAATTTCAATGAAATTTGGTGGAAGGGTGGGCCATGGGCCAAGAAAGAACTTGTTAAATTTTTTAGGGGATCCAGATCCGGATCCGGATCCTGTGTACAATATCTCCAAAAATTCTTCATGAATTTCAATAAAATTTTGTGGAAGAGTAGGCCATGGGTCAAGGAACAATTGATTAAATCTTGGAGCGGATCCGGATCCTGTGTATTCCACATAGTATCTCCACGGATCGGGATACGCATCTTTTTTAATGCCAGTGGCATTGGCGGAGGTACCGTATGCGCTTTCCGAGCACTTTCTAGTTTATATTATGTAGACGGGAACTCCTAACCTCTTCCGTGTGAGGGTGTAAACTTTGATAAAACGATTATTAGTGTTGCAGGTATGATTATGAAGATCTGGAGAATTTAATTACTGCTTCATTTAATACAGATGTATCCCTCCCACCAGTGTGCACAGCTAACTCTTGCATATACGGTTCTGGACACTATATTCTTTCTACTCTAACTTGGCCCAGATTTTCGTCCTTATGCTGCTTATTTCTCGAAGCTCAGATGCAGGTAATAATGCTAAGGCTGTTCATCCATTCCGTAGCACTTCTTAGTGACTAATATCATATTCCAGTCTTCATTGTTACGACACAACATTCAAGATGAAGAGGTGGCAGGTTAGAGTAAGAAGGGTATAATATCGATGCACTTCTGTACGATATATAAAGAGATAGTGAGCGCTGAATTTCGAAACCCAGTATTGTGACATTCGAAATCCAATAAGCTTCCCAGAATATTATGTAAAAGTGTCTTAATTGTTCAGCCAAAGTGTGGTTTGATATTACTGCATGCGATAGACAAAAAGTGAACTGATATTACAGATAGATTGGATTATAGATAGATGGGTAGATAGGTAGATAGATAGGCAGATGTAGATAAATAAATAGATAGGAATATTGATAGTCAGAGATACATAGATACATAGACAGACATCGATAAGTTGACAGATGGGCAGATAAGGCAAAATATACACAAATAGACATGAGGATAGATTAATAAGTTAAAGTCTATTTCACAGCTTCAGGTTATGTAAGGGAGGAAATGAAACGTCGCTACCTTTTTCTTCTTCACAATAAATAAATAAATAAAAATCCCCTCCCTTTTCTGCACTTCGTTAATGTAAGCGTTGTCTCTCCACTGCAATCATCTGGTTAATTTGATTGTTTCTTGAGCATAGGCCTAACCACTCCGTTGAAATGGTAGGCTGAACGAGGAATGATGATGATGATGATGATGATGATGATGATGAGGAGGAGGAGGAGAAGGAGGAGGAGTATGGTGATGATGGTGATGTGGAGGATGGTTGTGGTGGTGGTGGTGATGGTAGTGATGGTTACGATGATGGTGATGATGATGATGATGATGATGATGATGGTAGTTGCGGCGGTGATGATGATAGTGATAATGATGATGATGATGATGGTAGTTGCAGCGATGATGATGATAGTGATGGCAGTGATGATGATGGCAGTGGTGGTAATGGTGATGCTGCAGGTAATGAAGCTAATGATGATGAAAATAACCATAACGACGATGACGATAAAGTAAACCGCCAGAATAAACCGAGTCTCGCTGAATACATACAGGGAATATTTTAACGCCTAGACCCACTGTATTTTAAAGAGTTCTGTAAGCAAATTCAATTATATTTCTATCAGCGTCTTCGCACCGGACCTGCTGGGAAAGTTGCGAAAGTCATTATATATGCAAATTCTTCCTACGTTTTACATGTTGCCAAGACCGCGCAGAATCTCTAATTAGTGTAGCTATTCGATGCGTTCGTCATGGTGTAGGTGTTGGGTGTCATTATTATTATTATTTTTTTTTGAGTTATGTTTGTGTTTGGGAAGGGGGAGGGAGAAGACGAAGAAAGATAGGGAAGGAACAACATGAGATGGGGAGATGGTGGGGAGGGAGAGATCCTAGAGGAGGGGAGACAGAGAGTAGGGGAGGAGGGGCAGAGAAAAAAAGGGGAGAGGGACATAAAGAGATAGGAGGGCGGAGAGATGGGCAAAGAGAGGGCTGAGCATGAGGTGACATAGAGAAGGAACAGAGACAGGATGGGGGGAGGACAGAGACAGACAACAGAACAAGCGAGACAGCAGCAGCGACGCGGGGAACAGCAATCCATCTAAATCCGCAATTAGGCATCGTCAAATTAGACACATCCCAGGTGACTATATCAATCAGTAGCCTCGTAGACTCATCAGTGCCCCCCCCCTCCGTTCCCTTACATCCCTCCCAGAATTACACACACACACACACACACACACACACACACACACACACACACACACACACACACACACACACACACACACACACACACACACACACACACACACACACACACACACACACACACACACACACACACCTCTAATATATATGTTAATGCCTGTAAGCGTTTGTTCCCTGTCTTGAAAATACGACTCGAATGAATATTGGATTTAAATTACACACCATTTACAAATTAATGAAAGAGTTCCCGGGTCTTGGGCTTCTCATTATTCCGATTAAACTGGGCTCCTCCGGGACTCCAAGGCGTCGGCCCTCTCATTGCAATTCATTTCTTGATAAGCGTAAGGTTGGTAGAGGAAGAGGGAGGGCTAAAGTGAAGGAATTGGGGACATAGGTGATATTCAGGGCGCTAGACATGTTGCTCTGTAGGAGGAAACACTGCCATACACACCCTTGTCACATTTCACACCTCATACTGTTACACCTTACTGCCTCACCTCATACTAGCATACTGATCCTCGTAATATACCTCACACTGCCACTCTTCATCACACTTAGTTACACTTTATACTCGAGCACTTTTCACACCGTTACTCCAAACACACTGCCGCACCTCACATACAGAAACCAGAGGGAAACCAAACCAGGACTGTGATGTGACTGAGAACATCATCATGCAAGTTAGTTTTATCTGTTGACCGACACAATAACGTTGGCATATCTCTCTCTGTATAGCTTGAAGCAAATTAATTCGCTTGTGGGATATATAATGCAGCTTTTTTTTTTAATGTGTTTCAATTTGATGGGACAGTTTATACAAAAATATATAATAAGACGATTGTGTTCACCCCATTTAAGAAGGTAATGCAGCAGATTGAAGAAAAAAGAATAAGAAGGGAAAATTATCATTAGTATCTCCAGTGAAGTAAGCTATACACATTCACTGATTCATCGTTCACGCCTTCCAAATTTAACTGAGGCCAGTAATTGACTCAAAATGACCATCGATTATCATAATACTTTTTGCATTATTATACTGAGCCTAGCCAATGTATTAGTGGTGAATGGGATAATGAGGCAGGAAAGTCTGATGATACAGAGAGTGATGATGATGATAATGATGACCCAACGATTATGTTCATCCTAATGTGAGGCCTCTTATAGCGATAGAGTTAAAGGAGACTATATCTGGCCTATCTGGTTTGAAGTGTGTGTCATAAGCAGAGTTCAAGCGTGTTGTAATAGTAGGAATGAAGTAAAGATAGGGACTGAAGGGATTTACTCGGCGCTGCAGCTCTCAATCAACCCCTGACAAAATCACCCCGATTTGCTCTAGTGCCCACAGTCCTACCCGGAAGATCCTACATGTTTTTACGACCAGCTAGCCTCGGTCTGCAGCATATCGATATCCTTCCACTGGCCCGGCCTCTGAGCCTCAATACGCGGTGGGGAGGCTAGGGATAGGGGAGGGGAAGGCTATGGATTGGGGAGGCTATGGATTGGGGAGGGGAAATGGTAGAGTGGGGGCGAACCGAAATACCCTAAAAAAAAACCTCAGACATGAAGATAGCATTACTAAATTATGAAGGCTCTAACTGAAGGGAATACGAGCCATGGCACAGTACAATAGATTAAAACTACTGCCATGCAGATAGGCTTGTAATGTTGTGGTTGGCGATATTAAAACTACTAATATACAACTCCCAGTCCTACACTATTATGGTTACTTTCATTAAATTATCGACATCTGATCATGCAGTGGCAGAGTAGAATACCTTAAATTACCATTATACATACGGTAAAGCGCATTTAAGTACCCAAAATACATAATTCTCTAGGAGCATTTTGATAAAGTACATTAAAACTACGAAAATTTTAGTACAACCTTTTTTCCTTTCATCTCGTATTTAGGAATTTTGTGTAAAATAAATGTTTATTTTTGTGTATATGTTTTACCGTAATGACTGAAAATATTAGCTCTTTTATTCAGTTTGCTTTCATGCGATTTTCTTTATCAGATTAGTTTCGGACACGCAATTTCTTTCCCTCCTCTTAGAAAATGAATGGGTAGCGGTAGGCCGAGGAAGGAAGGAAGGAAAAGAAGGAAGGAAGGAAGGGGTATGTGCGGGCAATCACTTGTGAGTTATGCAGATAGTTGGGCCAAGTTACGGCAGCCTTGCGATTATGGTGATTCCAGCATCTCCATAATTTTCTTTTGAGTGTGTGTCGGGTTTCACTCTTACACGTCAGGGGCGGGAAAGAATGGAGACGAGAGTATAGAAAAGAGGGGGAGGGGAGGAGGGGAGGTGGGGAAAGTGGTGGGAGGGGAAAGGAGGGGAGGTGGGGAAAGTGGTGGGAGGGGAATGGAGGGGAGGAGATGAAGATGAGGGAGAAGAGTGGGACTTCATGCTTATGTGTCCACTCGGTTATCCCTTTCAGCTCGTGGGTGTAATTTTTAGCTTGTTCTTGCAGGTGCCACACGATATTATTCAGCCTTGGAGCGCACCCTAACTGAGAAGGAATTGGTGAAGGCTATATTTGACGGAAAACTGAGGTAATATAG
>NC_136971.1:15200552-15215552 GCF_032717465.1 Coenobita brevimanus | reverse complement strand
AATTCAGATAAAACACAGCCGCCAGACGAGAAGGCAGGCACACAGAGTAACACATTAAGCCGTCGCCACACCACGCCCGACTCTGCTCCCACAAACTTGGTCCATTTCTCCCTCCGCAGGCAAACTTTTCCAGCATTAAGCTCGTTGTCTGTGTCCAGGCATCTACCAAAGTTAGCCACAATTAGCCTAGTGGGTCCCTGCACCCAGCCTTTCCCTCTCTGTCTGTCCTCTTGTTGGTCTGGCAGGTCTCTTAATGGAGGAGAATTAGTCGGTTTCTTTCCTTATTGTTCAAAGTCCTCTATCTATCCTCTTCTCAGGTCTGTAAATGAGGAAATATTGCGAGTTTCGATTTATTTTTATCCTTATCGTTACATATTCCTTCTACGTCTGTTCTCATGTTGGTCTGTCAGGTCGGTAAATATGGAAAAAAAATATAAGTTTCCTTCTCTGCATTTCCATCGTATGTCCGCTTGTTGGTCTGTCAAGTTTGTAAATGGGGAAAGTCAGGGAGTTTCTTTCCTTAACGTTACGTGTTTATTCATCTGTCCTTCTCTTGATTTGTCAGCTCCCAGTGAAAGAAAATTAGTTTTTTCTCTTCCGTGCCTTGCCATTTCTGTCTGTCCTCTTGCTGGTTTGTTGGGTCTGTAAATGAAGGAAAATTAGTGAGATTCTTCCCTTACCGTCACATATTCCTTCTCTGTCTTTCGTCTTGCTGGTTTCCCTGTCCTTTTGGTTTGTCAAGTCTGTAAATGGGGGAAAATCAGTGAGTCATTCCTCTAACAGTCACCTAGTTTACTGTTTACATATTACCAACGGGAGAAATATGATAGGTAAGTAGGTTTCTTTCCTTTCTGGTTACATAGTTGGTTGTTTACCCCCGTCAAAGGGAGGAATATATTACTCTAATATTACTCTGTTATATTGCTCATGGGCCTTGAATGGAAAGATGACCAGGAAATATCATGCTGGTGGCTGTGACTGATACATGTCCATTAATTCTAACTTAGTTTGTATATTTAATCTACCCTTCGTAATGGTCCCTCTCATGCTTAGTTGAATCGTTTGACAGTGGCAAGATTAGATAAAATTATTCCATCTTTAGCGGTGAACGAGGCGGAGTCACACAGCGCCTTGCTACCCCAGACCCACTTTGGCGCCACTCATAAAATGCATAAGATTACACGCCATGCATAATTCAGACTAGTTAGCGGGTACTTCTGTGGATGAAGCTTGTATTGTGTATGAATAATGTTAAAATTCTTGCAAGTGTTAAGGTGCAAACGTGTCTCGAGTGCTTGTGAATTATTTTGGAAGACCTGGCTCTTCTGAGAAAACACACACACACACACACACACACACACACACACACACACACACACACACACACACACACACACACACACACACACACACACACACACACACACACACACACACACACACATTAGAAGACAACAACTTTAACATGCATCATTTCTCCTAAAGATACCCATCACCAGTCATACTTCTCCAGCATGGGAAGGGTAAATTCTGGCTATCACTCTCCCTCCTAGGAAAAGGTCTGGGCATGCACTGAGCTTCGTAGAGACTGATACTGAACTTGATATACTGACACATATACAAATAAGCACTTGAATTCAGCCCTCAAATGTATGTTTCAGAGTTCCATGCGCCAATGGCCATTTGAAGTCTCCCTGTATACCTGAACGTGACGGGTTTATCCTTTCGTTTATCCAGGCCATCCCTGCCTCACCCTAAACGAAACTACAGCCTCAGTATCTCTCTAACTATCTGTCTGTTTTACTGTCTACCTATCCAGCTGTGTTAGTCATCTGTATAGTTATCAAAATACCTGTCTATTTACCTGTCTGCTCTGTCCCTGCCGCACCGTAGACCAAACTGCCGTCTGATTATCCATCTGTCCTTCTGTCTTTTTATCCCTCTGTCAGTCTGCCTATCCATCCTTGTATCCATCTGTTCATATATGTATCCATTTGCCTATCTATGTATCCATCAATTTATCCATATTTTTATCAACCCATCTCTCCATCTATCCATCTGTCTGTCTATTAGTCTCGCAGCCCACAACGTCTTTTATGACACAATCGTCCATCTGTTTATCTATCTATCTGCCTGTCCACCCATCTATCCCTGCCAGGCCGTAAACCAAACTGTTGCCTCAATATCCATTTCCAGTTTTGGGTTGCATCAAATTTCAGTTTGTCGCTTTGTCTATTCATCTGTCTGAGCGTCTGTTTTTCTGTCCATCTATCTACCTATCTACCTATCTATCTGTCCACTCACCCATCTATCCCTGCCTGACCGAAAACCAAACTTTCGCCTCATTTTCCATTTCCAGTTTTGGGTTGCATCAGAAGCAGCTGTTGCCCTGTCTATCGATCTTGTGTCTGTTTATCTATCCATCAGTCCGTCCAACTATTTATCTATCCGTCCATCTATCCACCCATCTATCCCTGCCTGGCCGTAAACCAAACTGCCGCCTCAATATCCATTTCCAGTTTTGGGTTGCGTCAATTTCCGGATCCGCTGCTGGAAACACCTGCCACCCCGTCCCGCCCGAGTGCCACTGCCTACCCCCCAAACCATTTCTTTTGTTTATATACGGGGAATCTAACGGGTCTGTTTGGGGAAGAGGGAGGGAAAGGGGTGGGACTGAAGGGAGGGAGAGTTGGGAAAGAGGGAGGGTAATGGGTGGGACTGAGGGAAGGGAGGGTTGGGAAAGAGGGAGGGAAAGAGGTGGGAATGAGGGGAGGGAGAGTTAGGAAAGAGGGAGGGAAAGGGGTGGGACTAAGGGGAGGGAGAGTTGGAAAAGAGGGAGGGAAAGGGGTGGGACTGAGAGGAGGGAGGGTTGGGAAAGAAGGAGGGAAAGAGGTGGGACTGAGGGGAGGAAAAGTTGGGAAAGGGGTGGGAATGAGGGGAGGGAGAGTTGGGAAAGAGGGAGGGAAAGGGAAGGGAATGTAGGGAGAAAGTGTTGGGGAAAAGGGAGGAGGGAATGACGGAAGTGAGGGAGCGAGGAATGAGGAAGAGAGAAGGATGAGGAGTCAAATAAAAATACCATTTACAGTAGAGTATAATGAATATAATGATTCTAACGTTACTGCCAAAGAATCAAAGTGAGAGAGAGAGAGAGAGAGAGAGAGAGAGAGAGAGAGAATATTCGATACAGCTCCAGTATATTTTTCCACCTGACACCAGACGCTTTATTCAACTGAGAGTGAGTCGTAGGAGCCTGAGAGTTAATACTGTCATCAGGAAATTATTAGTGCCTACATAATAGTATTTGACGCTGAGCATTTAAATGGAGTATATGAAGTGGTATTGTGTTTGAGTCAAGGTATTAATTGTGTTATTTTAATGTGAGGTATTAGTAAGACCACGCTAAAGATTGTATTTATTTTACTGATGCTAAATTCTGCACATATGCTTAGATCTGCATCGAAAATACGGTTCGTGATAATTAAATCGTTCCTCTACTTCATTATACACCTAAGTTAGTTTCTGCATCAGATAAATAATATAAATTTAAATATTTGTGAACATATACGAACTAAAATATCCTAGTTAAATTTAAGTTCACTTCCGCGTCAGAAATATTGATAATACTGTAAGGATTGAATTGGGAAAATATCAAAATATCTAATAGCATATTGCCTGTTTATAACTGCATCGAACGTATATAAAATAACTACTTTTCAAGAGTAACAAATGATGAAATCTGCACATCTAGTAATGCATGCATCAAAAGTACATACAATTCCATAAAGTAATATTTTTCTCCTGTAATTTCATTTTTCCCCATTACACTCGGCTCAAACCCATGGCAGCGTCGAAGGTGTAAATAATTCCCTATAGTAGTAATTTCACCCCATCGCAACACGGTGCTCAAGCCACAGGGTAGGACAGTAAAGGAAACCGATGACCACGCTCTGTGCCCATCACTTACCAGGGACGGATCCGGGGCGCCTCGGGGGGATATAAGTAATTGAAAATGACGCCAGACTGACAGCCGGCCCTCCCAGCTAACCCCACGCGTCCTACCATGTTATCCCGTGAATGCGTCCTGCGTCTGCCCTGAATCCGTCAGTAGTTTGGGGGTTGGGAGTGGGGAGAGAGGGATGTGGAGAGGGAGGAGTGGGACTGAGGGCACAGGAGGGACGTAAGAGGGCAGGGAAGGGGTGTGGGAGACAGGAAGCTTGCGTAAGAGGAGAGGAAGGGCAGAGGAATGGAAGGGAGGGGAGGGAAGTACACAGGTGGGGAGCGGGAGAGGTAGAAAGATTGGGAGGAGAGGGGAGTGGGAGGACAGGAAAGAGGGAGGAACAGAGAGCATGTGGAGGAGGACGGAGGGGAGGGGATGGGGAAGGAGAAGGGTAGGGCATGGGAGAGTGGTACTGTGTGTTTGGGGAATGAGAGACAGGGATGGGGAGTGGGGAGGATAGAGTACTTGGGGAGGGAGGGTAGGGTAGGGTAGGGGGGATGGATAGAGAGCTTGGAGAGGAGGGAGAACATGCATTTTTTTTTAGAAGGAGAACCATAAGTAAGTGTAGGTTGAGGGAAATATTAGGCAATTGAATGAAACACTAAATGGTGACAAAGTGGAGGACTTGGAACCTGGATAAGTAAAAGGGAAATGGTGGGAAAATTGATCCACTCGCCGTTATTATCCATTTCCACTTGCCTGACGGCCTGTGTGGACGACGGAGGGGTCAGAGGAGGTGCGGAATGACAGGGTTTAAAGGGTGGCTGTGTGGGGTGACAGGTGCTTTAAAGGAGAGACGTGGGTATTAAATGTGTAAGGGAGGTGTGTAATGTCAGTTGTATGGAGAGGAGTTCATGGGTGATGGATGTATGAAGGGTAGATCTGGAACGGTGATTATTTATCGAGGTAATAGGGCAGTTAAGGAGTGGCAGGTGTGTAGAGGGTGAGTGTGAAATGACAGGTATGTAAAAGGTAATTCTGAGATGGTAGGTGTGAAAAGGGTACGTGTGAGATGACAGGTGTATATAGGGAAAGACGTGGGTAGCGGGTGTAGTTACAGGAGTTGTGGTGTAAAATTGGGAAATGTAGGTGTGTAAGGCGGTTGTGGAATGACAGGTGCAGGAGGTAATGTGGAAAGACCCGTGATTAAAGTAGGAGACGTACAGTAGGTGGTAGGAGTGTGTAGCAGTGAGTTGTTAAGTGGCATATATGTTGTGATGTGGTATGACGAATAGAAATATGCTGAATGATGAAGGATGACGGATGTTTGGAATGAGATGTGACAGGAGAACAGTGTATACAAAACTGATGATGAAATGAATAAAGACGGGTTTGCAGTGGGGAGGTGTGGCTTATGTGGAGACTGAGGTGCGAGTTGTGAAGGAGGTGTTGGGTACGTAGAGAAGAATGACGGATGTGTAAAGGTGCCGCGTTGGGGAGAAAAGGAAGAAAGTGTGTATGTGTGTGTGTGTGTGTGTGTGTGTGTGTGTGTGTGTGTGTGTGTGTGTGAGGATGAGGGAAGTAGGGTGTGGAGATGGCGATGTGGGGAGAGAGAGGGGAGAAATGGAGGGTGTGGGGTTAAGGGGATTTGGGTGTACAACTGGCGGTATGGGGGGAGAAGGGGAAAAAGTGGAGGTGTGTCGAGATGAAAGGGGGTAGAATGCAGAGTTGGCGATGTGGGAAGAGAGTGGGAGATGGGGGGAAAGTGGGGATGAGTGAGGGTGGGGGTGTGGAAGATAGGGTGTAGAGCTATTAGTGTAGGGTGAGGGGAAAAAGTGGAGGTGGGGGATGAGGAAGGAGGAATAAGTAGGAGGGTGTGAGGGGGTGAGGGTGAGGGATGCTGTGGGATCTGCCTGGGACGTGACTGCAATAAGGATCCTCGGCTCACCCTCACCCCACCAGCCTCCCTCACCAGTCTCAAAAAAAATAAAAAAATAAAAAAAAATAAAAAAAAGGAAACAGAGAGAGGAAAAAAAAACAGCGTATATGGTGGCCTTTGTTTGTGGATACAGGCAGTGAAAACCCCATCACTACGGTTACGGATGTTTACAGCCGGTTTATTTTCACCTGACAGAACTGGGCCAATCTCACAACTTGAATATAATAAGTCGTGGTTCCCTGCTCCTTATCCCCTCACTCCGATGATGGATGCTAAGACGCTGCTGCTAAAATTGAAAGTCTTGTTCCTTAATGATATTCTGCCTAAAACGCGCGAGTTGAAAATACGAGACGCGTCAGTCTGCAATTAAAAGTTCGTGCTTAAATTAGGACGGAAATTTATGTTTTTCGAAAAATGACTTGCAGAATCCATAATCTGTCTGCCAAGAAATCAGGCAAGGAAAGTCATTTATAATAATTGGAAAGGCTACGTTGTGGCCATTATTATTTTCTACCTTTTCATTTATTTATTTTGTTTAATTTTTTCTGGTGCCTTGTTGTGATGATTGGATTTAATTAAACGTCATGAAATAAGACTGTTGTAGGAAATGGCTGTTTTACATATCATGCTGAAAATTGTGTTGCATCTGGTTGAAGCTTTGAGTAGGAAGTTTGTGTGTGTGTGTGTGTGTGTGTGTGTGTGTGTGTGTGTGTGTGTGTGTGTGTGTGTGTGTGTGAATTCATTTTTATACAGAGTTTTTTTTTTACTGTCTTCTTTTGTTTTCCTTAGCTTTTTATTATTTTTGTTTTCTCTTTTTATTGCTTTTTTTTTTTTTTTTTTTTTTTTTATACCGCAGCGAACTAAATCACCCGGAAACCCACCGTGGCAAAGAAAATTACCGAGTTTGGGGCCTTGAACCCATCCGTCATAATTTGCTGGAGTGTGAGAGATGAGGAGGCCTTAAGAGTGTAGTTTGTCTCAGGGGCAGTGTGGTTGGCATAGAAACACCAGATGCCCCCCGGAATAACACCAGGCTCCTGTGTCTAACTCTCAGCTGAATAAAATCACCTGGTATTATCCGGAATTGAATACTAGAATTGTCTCGACTGTGACGGGGGGGTTAATGGTAGGGTCAGTAACTCTCCTAGCCTCCTATTAATCATCTTCAGTTGAGTAAACTCGTCTGGCTAAAGGTGGAATAAAATAATGGATTTGTTTCAGCCGTGGGGGGCTGAATAAGGTATGATAGTGTTAAATAAGAGGGAAATATTGTTAAGAGCTTTTGACACGACAGTTTTTACTCTAACCGTCATGTATGCGGATGATATTAAACGACTGTTTAGGAAATAACGAATGTAACATAACGTGCTGTGTGAGATAGCAGAACAGTGCTTTACAGTAACACGAGAACAAGAGTCATCAGTGACTCTCTGTAACAAGAGACGAAGAAAATGTTGTAGAACAGTGCTAACATCCACACAAGAACAAGACTAAGCAACACTTGTGAAGGAGCAGGAAACTTTACATCAAAGAGCACAGTAGCAACATACGTCTCGACTTCCTTCATAGTTCCTCGAGTTTGTCCCTGCTAGGGAACAACAACTGAGTCCTGTGTAAGAGGCTAATGAACGCGGCCGAGGGATGGAAAGTAGGACTGTGTGTGTTCCGAATTGGGCCAGGCAAGCTGAGATCAGAATTGTTATCAAGTACGGAATTTCCCTTTTATTGGTACAGTCAAAGAAATAGCTATCCTCCCAGCTCCATCTGAAGAATATTTACAACTGGCGAAATATAATGAAAACTGTATCTCCTGCAATATGTGTTTCAGATGGTTCGATTTTTCCGATATGTATTTGTCAAGCTTTAGGACGATATGTATTTCTTTTAGGGCGAAAGTTATTATGTGTTTGATACTTTCAGAGAAAATATAAGTGGGAAGTATGGAGTGAATGAGATATTGTTGTACGAAAGCTTAGAATTGTAATTGGCAATGATTTATAGGCATATTCTACATGGTTAAAACTCGTATATTCGCTGGTCAAAATAAACCAGTAATGATGGCTGGAGAAGTGGGTATTTATTATATAATATTTCGTACCATGCTCTGTGCACTCTTGTGTGAAAATAGGAGAGCGTTCTACCTAACCTGTGCTTAAAATGAAAGGTGTTGAAGAGAGTGCTATGTAAAGCGAGGCATCAGTGTGGTGAAAATTTTTGCCACACTCCAAGCCGGCGTAGTTATCAGGTTGTGACCTTTGACATATGATGACTACAAGAGGCGTATACCTGATATGCCTCACTGCCGGGTCGGAAGATAGGACGTTCACCTTTGCACCACGTTACTTTCTCACGTTTTATAACCTCTGTTTGTTTCCTCTCTTTTGTGTCTTACTTTCTTTTTCTTGATTTTTTTCCCTGTCATATTATTGCACCTTTTCTTTCCTCTATTCTGTTTCTTATCATTTTTTTCCTGTCCCATTCCTGACTTATAACCATTGCACATTATTTCCTAACCATCTTCCTCTGTTTACTCCCCGTCCTTTGTCCCGATCATTATTTTTTTCTAACTCCCTTCTGTTCATATTTCCATCTATATCTTCCCTTTTCTTGTCCTTATATTTCCCCTTCTTACCCCTCTCGTATTTACCCTCTTCTTCATTCCCACCATCCGTCACTTTCATCCCTGTTAATAATGATGATAACAAACCATCCCAGTCCCTCTCCCGTCCGCCAGACACACCTTGATTAATTACCGTCGGTATATAAATGCAGGTATATTGTATGGTGTCCGGGAGAGAGACACCAATCTGTACTTGTTAGTTGCTCATCCCGACAGATTACATAATGGAAGAGAAAAGGTAAAAATATAATAAAATGCAGTATATATACATACATATATATATATATATATATATATATATATATATATATATATATATATATATATATATATATATATATATATACATATATATATATATATATATATATATATATATATATATATATATATATATATATACACACACACTGGAATCCAATTGAGAGAGAGAGAGAGATAGATAGATAGAGAGAGAGAGAGAGAGAGAGCGAAGGAAGGAAGGAAGGAATAACTGAGGGGAGAAAGAAGACAAACGGGGTTGGGGAGAGAGAGGGAGGAAGGGGTTGAAAAAAGATAGCTGAGGGGAGAAAAGAAGTGGACTGAGGTTGGTTAGAGAGGGAAGTAGGGAGGAGAGAAGAGGTAAGGGAGGGGAGATACAGGTAGAGGAGGAGGGAGAAGGAGGATAAGGGGTAAGAGGGGGTAGAATTCAGCCTTAAGGGGAGAAAAAAAAAATGGGTCCTAGCCAATTAGGGTAATGTAAAGACCTGAGCAACTGGCCATCAAGTAAACATCGTTAGTTTTTTACGGTTCGAGAAGATCCCCTTCGGCACTTACTGTAATTATTTATTTATCCTTCCCTTCAACCTGAGAGTCGGTATTTCATCCATTATTTCACTTTTTGTTTATTTCACCTCGGCAGTGAATTTTCCACCAGTCCCCCTCCCCCCCCTCCTTTAATGGCAGCTCTCTCAACTTCATTTGCTGTATTTTATTGTCACTCACATTTACATTTTGCAGGTACTTCTCTCATTTTTTTTTTCCCGGAAACACGCACCAACATTAATTTTCTTTCGAGCCCACTTGATAAAAAAAAAAAAAAAAGAAGGTATTTTTTTCCATCGTCGAACTTTAGACTCCGTCAGGAATATACAAACAATCAGTAAATTACCATCTTTGTATATATATATAACTGATTTCCATATACATCTTTATCAATCATGCATCTATTTTTATGGATTTGAATACACACCTTCATATATTTTCGTTTCTTCATAATACATAAAAAAAAATATTTGTATTCAGGTCATATTAACCCTCTATTAATATACAATAAGTTCATCTTAAAACTACTGCATATATTTGAAACCAGCCCTATGAACAAATTCTACCTGAAATTCCTTTAACACAATTTCTCCGGCCTCGCGTCCCGTCATCCCCCGCTATCAAAACACTGTTGGAAAAAATCTCTCAACCCAAATATTCGCCGTGAAATCTTAATTAAGCCACCAAAGGGAATATGCAAATGCGGATTAAACACTAGTCTGAATCAGGGAGGAGCAACGCGACACTTTATCAGACCCGGGCCTCTCTATGGGCGGGTCCAAGATGGGCGAAATTGGTTCTTGGTGATATTCCTGTGGTTTCAATTATAGGGTGTATAAGATGAATTAAGGTACTGAAAATAGTGGAAATTATAGGCCTAGTTTGTAGTTATGTGTTTATTTAAAAGGGAAATTGAATGATAGATCTGAGGGATATTTTTGTGGTTATAATTAGAGGAGATGGAAGATGAATTAGAGAAAATGATAAAAGTATAGTTTGTATAGTCTCTCTCTCTCTCTCTCTCTCTCTCTCTCTCTCTCTCTTTTAAAAAGCAACGATAAAGTCCTCGTTATTTTCCATCTGTGGTCAGTGAAAGCAGCCATCGATTCGTACAAAAAAATGAAAAAATGAAAAAAGGAAAAAGTCAGGGTAGAAAGGGTTAATGGACACTCTTAATTAGTTCTTTCACTCAAAATTCTGGGGCTTTAGAGGGAAGCCTTCATGTGGTGGCACCTAGAAGGCCGAGCGGGGGAGTTGCCTGGTTATCCAAACGTCCCTCAGGTCCCTCGCTTTCCCCTGAGAAGAGGATCGAGGAGTGCATGGTAAGGGCAACCTCAGCCTGCAGTCCACCTGGTTCATGTTTTCAGATGAGCGTGTGGTTGCAACTACTGCTACCGCTACTACTGATACTACTACTGCTACCACTACTACTACTGCTGCTATTGGTGATGATGTTGATGATATGAATGATCCTACCGAACTACAAATAATATATATATATATATATATATATATATATATATATATATATATATATATATATATATATATATATATATACAGTATATATATATATTTTTTGCACCGTGTCCCCTTTCTTTCGGTAAGGGCTCAGGGGTTGCCCCTGGGTAGAGGACTTAGGTTTGGAGCGTGTAGCACTTTATGACTGGATGCCCTTCGTGATGTCTACCAGTGACTCTTGGTTAGACTCGAACCTCCAACCCTTCGGCCACAGCAGAGCGTTCTGACCCACTGATCCACGGTTGCCACAACAACTTCTAGGTTACGGGAGAGCGCTACCTCTCCCAGCAGGTCAGATACCCGGGCGGGGCGCGAACTCTGAACCCTTCAGTCTAGAGTCAGGCGCTCTACCACTGAGCCTGATTTAGACGGGAAAAAATGGACGTCATCATACTGAAGGGGTTGAACATAATTTCTCTCATTCAGTGGATGGTATATGGGAGTTTCCTTGACTCCTTGTAACAGGCTACTTATTCTGTTGATTTTTTTTTTAAATTCATATTTTTTCATATCATTTTGGGTGACCATTGGTAGTAGAGGAGTCAGTGAAAACTCTCTCCAACCCCCTAGTTCGAAAAGTCTCGTAAGCTGAATGAAATCGTCTGGAAATAACATTAACGAAATAAATACGTCATCGAACAAACTAAGCTCCTCAGTCCGCTGACTCATATTATACATTTATCTTGCCATATAGAGGAGCGTTGTGTTGTGGATGTGGATGTGATAGGAAGCCTTAGGAGAAACACACTGAGGTGGTTTGGCCATGTGGAGAGGATGGAGGGTGAGAGACTGACGAGGAGAGTGTATGTGAGTGAGGTGGAGGGGGGGAGAGGGAGGGGAAGGCCGAGGATAAGATGGAGGGATGGGGTGGAGAGGTATATGAGAGAGGGGGCTGTGAGTTGGGAGCAGGGCAGTGAAATGGCAGGGGACAGGGCGACGTGGAGGCGATTTGTTTGTGGCCACCCCGTACGGGATTGAGGCGTCTGGCAATGGATAGATAGATAGATAGATCTTGCCATCTCCAGACGCTTTTATTCAGCTTAGGCGAGACTTTCGGAACAGAAGGGGTTAGATTCGGCCTTCATTGACCCCCTCAATATTAGAGGTCCTTCCTAAGTTTAATAAAATCGTCTGAAGGTATTAAGAAAAAAAAATACATAGGTGAACTCAAGGGGAAAAAGTCCTTATACTGTACTCTGTTCAATTTAACTGGACATAATATTCCCGTCCCTCCATCTTGAATGCTGAGTTATAAGAAGCTAATACTGGAATATGGTGCTAATCACGAAGAAGTGCTTTGGGAAGGATATAGGCCTGTAGTATTGCTTTGTACCTCTTTCATGTGTGCAGTTATGGGGAGAGACTAACACTAGAATATGATGCCAGTCACGAAGAAGTGCTGTGGAAAGGATACAGTGCTTTATTTGTAGCGCTATTCTGCTACTAGTCTATGGGAGATTAGCTTCAAAAGGACGAAACTCGCCGCCAAGTTAAGGTGAACGAACTATAGGAAGGGGATGGTGTACGGGACTAGAATTACCTTCGTTACCCACTCGTTGTCTGATCTGTATTACCAATTACCTTTTGACGTCGCCTTCCCTTTCATTATCGCTGGAAAACGAGACGATGATGAAACATATCTACCCCCCCCCCGCTCTCTCTCTCTCTCTCTCTCTCTCTCACACACACACACACACACACACACACACACACACACACACACACACACACACACACACACACACACACACACACACACACACACACACACACACACACACACACCTCAACCCCCTCCCCCATCCCCGTCTCGCCCACACACCTCCCTTTAATAAAATCTTAAAAATAGCCAACATAGGTTAAACCCGTATAACTGGCTGGCATGTGGACAAATAAAGGAAAATATGAGAGGGCAATCCGTGGAAATGTGTGGCTCACGTCTATGAATATACGTCCACGAGCTTCAATCATTGTGAAATATGTGGGACTGTCACGGGTAACGATTGCAGCATCCGGTTTGTTCATGAAACTGGAAATGTATTTGGACATGCAATCAGTAGTTCCATTATATGCGTATAAAGATGTATTCCGCAACATTCATATCGTATGCAAATGAACGCTGCAACACATATATGCAAATTTTGGTGGCCTATCCGACAGAATCCGGTTTTGCGACCTACTTGCGTAAAATTATGGGAGAGATAAATACAAAAAACGTAATGTATGCATGAAATATTCTCTGTAGCAATATTAGCCCCTTGTAATGGGTGACACGTGCCATTCTTCCTATTACCAAGCGATTTTACGCATCTTGAATGAAGCCTCAAGTAGTCACAGGGGTTAATGAAGGCTGTATCCAATCCCTCCAGTTCAGAAATACTCCTCTGAGATTTAAAAAAAAAAAATCGTCTAGAGGTAGCAAAAAAATAAAAAAAATAAAAAATAAAACCTACGTCTGAGTGATGGGTTTTATAGCCCCAGGTGACTGTAATGTTAAATAATATGCTGCTTAGAGAGGGGGGTGTGAGTTGGGAGCAGGGCAGTGAAATGGCGGGGGACAGGGCGACTTGAAGGCGATTTGTTTGTGGCCACCCCAAACGGGATTGAGGCGTCTGGCAATAGATAGATAGATAGATAGTTATATAAATTCTGGGCAAAATCTTATACGCTACCCTGCAAAACTTCGAGGGTATAATTTAACATTTACCGTACACGTCCTTCCAAAGTCCTCTTGTGTGTGTGTCTCTCCATGAATTTTTATGTACTTGTATGTGTTTGATATATGAATTACTTTGGCGATACTCTGTTACAAAATATAAACTGTATTAAGTCTTGAAAGGATCATGCCTGGGATTGTTTTAAATGCATATGTGAACTACTAAAGTGAATTTAATCATTTCGATGTTAACCAGAGTAACACACACACACACACACACACACACACACACACACACACACACACACACACACACACACACACACACACACACACACACACACACACACACACACACACACACACACACGACGTAATGCAGAGTCCCAGTTATTACGCTCTGGTTATTTGTGTATTCATGGGACGGCGGCCGTAAACTGAGATTACGCGATCCGGCCTACACCCACACTCGTCCCCTTCCCCTTCCACCCCCACACTCGTCCCTTGCCCCCACCATCCCCACACACCCCCGTTACCCCTCCTATCCCCACACGTGCACATAGACACCCACTTCACGCTACGCTTCACGTCACACTCATGGCGCTTAGTACTTTCCTTACACTCTTAGACCCTTTTTCCTTACGGTATCTGACTATAACGCTTCTTACTCGCCCTACCTGTCCTTACTTATGCTTTCTTCCACGTGTCTCCTGCTTTCTCCCCTCTCCCCCCCCCCCACACACACTCATTCCTTTCACTTTCCAGTAGGTATATGATTTCCCCTCTCATTTTCCCACTCCATCTCTCGTCTCTCTGTAAGCTCTGTGCCTCACCCATCTGCTGACGTCTCTCCCTAAGAGTCTAAGCCCTTTTGTCTCAACCATTTGCTAACGTGTTTCCCAAGGCACTTTTGCCTCTCCAATCTGTAATGTCTGTCTGTCTGTCTGTCTGTCTCTCTCACACACACACACACACACACACACACACACACACACACACACACACACACACACACACACACACACACACACACACACACACACACACACACACACACACACACACACACACACACACACACACACACACACACACACACACACACACACACACACACACACACACACACACACACACACACACCTTCTAACGTGTGTCTGTCTGAGTTCGTTGCGTCACCCATCTCTGCCCAACACACTACTTCACCCTCGCCACCTTAAACGGCAGGTCACATCTTCTCACGTGCTCTATTTCTTACTTAGATTTGGCTAAACCTCTGCCACACTCTGAACTACCATCATTCTGTTCAGCTCATGCCTCAGTTTGCGTCACTCTCAGTGAAATTCCATCCTCGCATCTGCTCTCTCTTGGACACTTCCTTTATGTGACCTCTCTTTTGCCTATTTATATATTTTCTCGTTGCTGTGCCTATCTCTTTTCCTCGGAAGATTTAGCGCATTCAGTCCTAGGACCTATTTTTGATTATATTCCAATCTCCAGATGATTTCATCCGGCTTAGGTAA
>NC_136971.1:15178052-15195552 GCF_032717465.1 Coenobita brevimanus | reverse complement strand
TGTAATAATACCCCAAGCAACATCCTAGTTACTTAGATCTCAGGTACAACATTAATACCTCAGCGGATCACAACCATTACCTTGTCCTCATGCATTCACAGCCCTCATGATTCCAAGTTTATAAACCTCCCTAAGCCATGTGTACAATATTGCATGTGTATAATCTTCCCTTCAGTTATACGCCCATCATACGTTTCATAACAAATCTAGAGTGAATACTAAAGCAAAGAAATACAATAAACTACGTCTGATACCTATAAACTGCCACGAATACCTGTTTATCCTGCATACCGGCTAATATCATTGATAAATACAGGTGAAGCACTCCGGCGCGGGTATACAGTATATTTACCCTGCTCGCGTCTGATATGTGCACAGGCAGGTGAGCATTTGCGTCTCTTCACACCCAATTAAGCAGGTAACTAATGCACCTACTAAGTTCCTCGGTTTCCCTGTCTCACCCTCCGTTACTCTACCTACTTGCACCTCCTTCTGCGTTACTCATCTCTTTACCTCCTTCATTTGTCTATATCTTCTGATACTCTGCTTATTTTGTTACTCATGTATATATCTCCCCGCCTGCCTCGTTACTCAGATTTCTCATCCTCTTTCGTTAGTCTTCCTTGTTCTTCTGTGTTGTTCGTTATTTCTCTTCCCCCCTTATTAGTTTACCTTGTTCTTTTAACTTCTTCGTTACTTCCATCTGCATTCGTCGTTGCTCTGTTTTGTTCGTTTGCCTTCCCCGTTACTCAGATCTCTCTTCTTCCTTCGTTACTCAAGGTTCTTCCTCTACTCTACTGTATCATTCTACCTTCTCCTTAACTCAGCTCTTTCAACAAAGTGTTTGTTCGCTAAAATCCTACGCCTTGTTTATTATTTTAACATATTATATAACAGTTAGACATGTCTTTTAACGCATTGCATGATCCTCTGACCTTTCTCAAGACCAACATTTATTACCCTTCTTCAATAATGACAGAATAATTAGTTTCAGTAGACACCCCGAACACCTGAATTTTGTTAACTTTAACTACGCGTAAAATTGCCATCTTTCCATCTTAAACATTGAGCTGTAACAAAAGATTGACGCTAGACTATGGTGCTAATCATGAAGAAGTTCTGTAGCAAGGATATTTGGCTGTAGTATTGTCTTACCCTGCGTCTCAGACACGAGAAATTAAACTTCAAAGGGACGAAAATCTCCGCCAAGTTAATATGAATGAACTGTAGGTCTTCAGTAAGCTAATATTCCGAATACTTGCCTTGTAAACTTCCTTCAGTGTATAATAGTAAGTTTAATTGTTTCAGCATCAAAGAGACGGAATTATTGGTATGGTTTAGGAGAACTGAGGAAGGAGTTATTAAATCAGAGTTGTTGCGAAGCGGAAGTGGAGACCGGAAATGAGGACAAGGATATAGCACTGCCATTTATGTTTATCTGTGGGTACAAATAGTGTCAAGTCCTCATGATTATTACTTGATATGATATGGTTGTTAGTAATGCTAGATTTAGTGTAAACGCAGTCAAGCCATCTAGATTTACATATATGAATTATTTGCAAGATTGTCATACATACACACACATACAGAATAACGAGCTTCTTCTGCGTAGTATCCAGCCGTGTGATAAACTAGACCAGTGAGAGTGTAGCGTCTGTACCATTCTCATCAACAGCTTTCCACGCTGGCAGCAGATTGTTTTCAATTAAGAATGATACGGCGACAAGAAGAATCGGTCTTGCCTTGCTGCACAAAGGGACACAGGTGTGGATGGACTTTCACCTTCGTTACCTAAGAGTATCGTAATACAAATATACCTCGCCTTCTCTCCCTCTTCCTCGAACAAATACCGGGAAAGACACGTGGCATTCTCTTTCTCGCTGACTGCATCATAACACGGAACGACAGGTGGCATTCTCTTTCTTCCTACCAGCATCATGACATAGAAAGATCAGTCGCATTCTCTTTTTCCCTCAGGGCACCGTAAAACAGAAAGAGATGTTGCATTCTCTGTCTTACTGCATCGTAACTCGGAAAGATAAGTCGCGTTCTTTCTCCTTCACAGCACCGTCTCACAAAAAGATAAGTCGCATTCTCTGTCTTACTCACAGCACGGTAACACTGAAAGACACGTGACATTTTCTTTCTCACACAAATACCGGCAGAGACCTGTAGATGGATTACATTTAGGGCCTGCTTCATGGCATTTCTTTCTTACCAATTAATTTCACATATTGCACCATGTATGTTATTTATGTCATTTCAATAGCAGTATTGTTTACATATCGTCACCCTCATAAAGAAACTGCACACGTAATTTTTTGGCGATTTCTGGATTTTTGCCTAAATCAATTCTTCATCACGGCGCACCTTTTGGTATAGCTGCCTTTGCCAGGTCTAGGGTGTGAGTGGTCTAAAATACGTCTCAAGTTTCTGCCTAAGCCATTAAAAGTTAAGCAAATGAGACAGGTTTTTCTCGATTTGCCGCAAAGTAGAAAAAAATGACTTAGGCAGTTTCTTTATGAAGGTGACGATATGTAACATATTTGAGGAGACAAGGATATCATGTACAGAATAAATTACTTAGGGAGAGATGTTATAAAATCTTGAAAGCCACAAAAAAAAAAAAAAACAGCCCAAGAGCTAGTTGATGTGACAGATGACATAAGAGGCCGTGTAAAGAAAGAAAACTGTTGACAATCTTACATCAAGTCTCAAGATGTAGTATAAGACTCTTTTACTAACATATATCAAGGCTTGGACGACGAGAGGCCGTTCTTAAGCTGATTAAAAACTGTATGAGGGTAGCATGAATAAAACAGTAAAGCTTTGTTAAGTTCTAGAGAAGTTAAACAAAAAAGAGGCGAAGCAGATCTCGTAAGAATAAATGTGTACAGAAAATAGCGGTAAACGTGTAAATGTATGGTATTCACATTTCATCTTCATATTCTCGTTGAGCTCCCCTGCCATGGCCATGAACCCGGCTCGCTGTGACGTGAGTGAAAGTGCTGTTTTGAAAAGCATATATCAAGCCTATGTAAAGCACAGGGATTGAAGTGGAGGATGGCAGGGATGGTGGTGGTGGTGGGGAGTGGGGGTGCGGAGTGATGGTAATTTGTGCGAAATGGGGTGGTGGTGGGGAGTGAGTGAATGCGGAGTGATGGGGATTAGTTTTCAGTTTGGAGTGAATCTTCTTGGTTACTAGTCACATCAACCCTTTAGTCTAACTACACTTGGTCATGAACTGAGCTGAAATAGATTAGTTTTTTTGTCAGGTTACAACAAATGCGATGTGATCTATCTATCTGTCTGTCTTGTGCCAGACGCCTTAATCCCGTAATGGGTGGCCACAAACAAATCGCCTCCATGTTGCCCTGTCTTCCGCCATTTCACTGCCCTGCTCCCTGCTCACATCCCCCTCTGAAGTGATGTGGTCAGTAAATAAATTCCTTCAAGAACCGTAAGCTTACCTGTACGAGAATAAAATCGTCAGGCAGTGGTCGAAATAAAACAGTATACACTCAGACACATGGATTTTCCCGTATCTGAATAAAATCGTTTGGCGTTGCACAGAATAAAATAACAGGATACACATCGGATCTGAATTGCATATATTGAAATCCACCACTTAAACGCAATACAAGCAACAGGTATTCCCAGCAACTGCAGAATAAAACTTTGCTGGTGTGTACTAGACCGTAGCATTCTCGCGGATAACCGAGTGGGTGTAACCAAACTTTTATATTTTTTGGATTCCCATTTATGTATGTCAACAAAAATATGTTTCATGTATCATTATATTTAGCATTAATTACATTTATGATTCACTAACCATTAGAAACTTTTTGATTATCCACCAGCTAAACTGACAATAAATATCAGCTTGAATATGTAAGTGATAAAACGTGACTATTATACCAATGAGAGCACAATGGCATAGCTCTTAATATTATGTAATTTCTTATTCCTTTAGAAGCACAACGTGAATTACAAAGACATGTAGTAATTTACATCTTCTTTCTAATATTCACTCTGTAAAGTGTTTGGTACGGATTAGCTGCATTGATCAGTAACTGCACAAAGAAGCAATCTTCCACTGGACTTCATCTTAGAAGAGTTTATTAGTACGCCATTGATTCCTTAGGGCTCTAGCACATACTTGTAATTCCTTCGATTTGACTTGGCGGAGATTTTGTCCTTTTGCAACCTATTGCCTGTAGCTCAGTGGCAAAATAAGGGAATATTGTGCCTATAAGAAAAAAAATTGACAGATTGAAGCTTAGGAGAGTCTGTGAATACGGTATGACCCACAGCTTCCTTACGGTGCATGGAGTACATACCTCGGCTTTCTTGGGCCGTTTGAAGGTGCCTGTTGAAGAGATGGTGTTAATTAGGAGCATCGACCTGGCGTGGGTCCTCTTGCTTGGGGCCACAGCTGTCGTCTTTCATGTGGCGCCCTCACCCTTAGGCTTCTCCTCACTAGTCGTCCCCGCCAGAAATTCCTACCTGATAGACCCCACTGCGCACCTGCTTCTGCCTATCACTGATTTACACACACACACACACACACACACACACACACACACACACACACACACACACACACACACACACACACACACACACACACACACACACACACACACACACACACACACACACACACACACACACACACACACACACACACACACACATACACACACACACACAGCGTACTACAAACTTTCCGATCTATTACTGCAAACTACCAGTCTTCTACTACAACTCTCCAACGTAGGCCTACTGCGACAACTTTCATATCTATCACAACTTCGTAACCAATCAAACTCATGCCTGTTGCCTAACTTATGGATAGAATCATCTTGGTTATTTATTTTGGGGATACATTTCGTTGTAATTCTGTCAGGGGACGTTGATTTAGAGAGAGAGAGAGAGAGAGAGAGAGAAGAGAATTACCTATTTTTGTGATGAACTTTCATTTATGTTTTCTATCTTTTACCTGTATCTTTTATTAATTACGTAAATCTAGCAGTACAAAATACAGGATTCCTTTATCCGTGTATAGCAGCAACTATACTCAGAGCGGTACCTTGGTAAAAGAATAATAGGATGACATATTGTGACGAACATGTATTTCACTGAACGAACGTACGTAACAATATATTTCCCTACAATGACCAAGTGTGGCATGAAGTGGGTCTCTGAATGTAAGTGAAATTCGAATAAAAGGCACCGTAGAATTTAGCATCTGTAGCAGTAGTAGTTGTAGTAGTAGTAGTAGTAGCAGTCCCAAGCTCAGATGGACGCGAACCAGTGAAGTTCAGGCTTAAGCTGTCATGCTCCTCACCATCTATTTTTCAGGGGATAGGGAAACAATTGAGGTACTTTATCTTGTGACGTGAGATATGACCTTCAGGGAGCTGAGATAGGTAGAGGGATATATACTGATACCGTAGATAACTGGTGATTAAAGATAACATATAAATGATCCCGTAAGCTTGACGGCGAACTGGAATACTTGTAGATAAATGCTGCGATTGGAAGCATGTCCCCCTCAAAAAAAGGAAAGGTTAAACTGGATTCCTGTCTCACTCACGATAATAGCCACTTCATGAACAGACCTTAACTCGCTCCTATGACTCAGCTGAAAAATAATGTCTGCATTCCTCTCCCATCCACCAACACCAATCGCCACTTCATTTACATACCACAACTAGCTTCTACGATTCAACTCATTTACCTAACGCAGCTAGCCCCTCTCCAATCACTGCCCACGTTGGGTTAAATGAGCCGCTGAGTTTTTTCTTTTATTTTTTTCTTTCCTTTTTTCTTTAGTCCTTCATTTTGGTTGGATAATTGAAATCAGTATTGGCTACAGTGGGTTCATTGGCTGGGTATTCGTCATGCAAATGCAATTACGCTTTAACACTGGATTTTAATGGTAATTGTGCCATAAAGGATCTATCTGAATGGCGATTTCAGAGTGTGTACGTCATTCTGTGTCTGCCCCTGTATGTCAGTCTGTCTGTGTGTCTGTTTGTCTGTCTGTCTCTGTCTCCGTCTCTGTCTCTCTGTCTCTGTCTGTCTGTCTGTCTGTCTGTCTGTCTGTCTGTCTGTCTGTCTGTCTCTCTCTCTCTCTCTCTCTCTCTCTCTCTCTCTCTCTCTCTCTCTCTCTCTCTTTTCTCTCTGTCTCACTGTATGTATGTACAGTATGTATGTATATATGCATGTATGTATGGATGTGTGCTTGTTTGTTCTGTATGTTCCATAATATTCTTCATCGTCGAATTTGCCTGGTACAACATGCGTCTTTTATAATTTCTTCCATGTTACGACCAAAACAATGTATTACGATTTAGTCAATGCCTGAATATTACCGCATCGTTCTCAATTACCGTTTCTCACCGTAATGTATTCGTCAAATCATTATGTCAGTATCAGATGATCAGTGACCGAGGCCTTGATTGCAAATGTCAGAGAGGAGAAAAAGATAAAAACGTCTTTTGTGAAATACGGTGCAGGGAACATGATTGCAGTGCTCACATATCGTTTGAGTGTATTTGCTGCTGATCAGATGCAGACGAGAGTAGGATGAGGATTTCGGATAATGGAGAACGATTTGATTGCTCCAAGCTTTTGTTCACCGTTCTGACAGATAAGACGATGATGAGTGTGAATGATATGGCCAAAAAGAAAAAAAAGAAAAGGGATGTAAATAATATGACATAATAGAAGACAAAAGAATAAAGTTTTTGAAAGAGAGATGACTTCGTGAACGCATAGAGTGAAATGATAGCGTATAATGAGGATGGATTTGAGTACTGTAATCATTTGTGCATCGTAGCGTAATTACAAGAAAAAGAGGAAGGAGTGTAGAGGATATGTCAGTATTGTTACAGGTAGGAAGGAGCACCTGGAAGTCAGTGGGATATGTGATGTCTTTACTGAGGTGCCCAACTCAGGGTTAAGATCTCAGTACGATTACCTTTTGTTATATTCTTGTTGTATTGTTTTGACTCTGACTAGGTCTAAAATTGTGATCTCTCCATCTCTTCATGTGGAATGTAACAGTAGATCAACAGCGGAATATGGTGCTAGTCACGATGAAATGGTATGGAAAGGATGTAGATGATCCATTGTGACAAGTGGAAATGTAGAGTGGGAGAATGGGAGAAAGACACAGGGTAGAGCTTGTATCCTTTATTTTTCTCTAAAATTTCGGTCTACACAGAACTCTCAGGGGATGGGTTCTGTAATCCCGAAACGTTAGAATATATAAAGACTTCAAGCTCTGACCTGTGTCTCTCTCCCACCCAGCTTATCCAGAGTATTTAATGTTTTATTCTTGATGCCTATAGACGAATAAAAACAGCTCTGAAGAGATTTTTTATTTCAAAATTAAATCATAAGCTATTTCTCTGTGTAGGGAGTGGGGTTGCCGTCCTAACGAGAGGATCATCGTCTCCTGACGAGAGGATAATCGTCTCCTAACCAGAGGAAAATCGCTTCCTAACTAGAGCAAATTAGTCTAAACAGTAAAATCGTCTCGTAACCAGTGTACAATCGTCTAACCAGTGCAAAATCGTCACCTAACCAGAGCCAAAATCATCCGGCAACAGCAGCATGAATAAACTACTGTATGTACTAAATCATCATGGCAAAGCAGAATAAAAATATTATTATATGCACTGTCTACGCTTCAGAGTTACGTCATTAAAAGTCATGTTATCAAAAAGTAGGCCAGGAGGCAGTGACGGTTTTCATATATTTTTCCATTAGTGTAAAAAATGTATTCAATAAGCGTATCAAATGCATGTGGCTGATTTTTTTGGGGGAGGTGGGAGAGGGGGAGGGTTATCCTTACTCATAGTCCACTTTCATGTTTACGAGAGACTTGAAATATTTTATCCGATTTAACTCATTAACTGATCCGCAGTCGTGATCAAATCCTCGAAATACTGTCCTTTTTTCCCGTCCGTTTACATACCCTTCTTCCGATGAATTAAGTAAAATTTTATCTTATATTTTAGTCGATGTTTTTCTGATCATGTAGTTTTTATTTTAGTCTTGCCACCCTTAACAGATTTTGTTTTAGCTTAGGAGAAATTTAGAAGGGTTAGATAGGACCTTGATATTCCCCTTCAGTATAAGAGATATTTCTCGAGTCCAGTACAGTCAACTGGAGATAACAGGAATGAAAAGTAGAAATTCGTCTGCTGACTCAAGGATGAAACAAAAGATTCATAAAGCATTCTTATGGTCAGTCAACACCGTATTAACCTTTTCATTCAAGCGGCTAATTTCAGCTGAGTGTTGGGCTCCATCCACTCTAAAGCAATTCCTCTTCACAGTTTTCGCATGCCGGAAATCATGTATCAGTAGATCAGTATTTTTCTTTTTTGGCAGGCGCAGTTTTTAACAGTAATCCGATTAATGTAATAACGTGCCTTTGTATTTACATTTTCCCTGCAGTGCCCTGTTTTGACGATTATTCATACCTACTTTTCATGATACCACTAAAATTTGCCTCTTTTTTGTAATGGTATATTCTCTTTTATTTATTGTACTCTCAGTTTTAGATTTCTTTAGTTGTACCAATCCACCATGCCATTCTACCATACTTCTGCCATCTTTCCGTAGTTCACCTTACCATACTATCCTACCATTTCACCATACCATTCTGTCATAATTCACCCATACCCCTCATAGTTCACCCCGCCACAAGAACCTCCTGTAACGCTGTACCATTTCTCTGTTTATACCCTCCATTATAACCCAACTCACATACGATTCTCACCATATTCTTCCTTGTAACTTACCATTCTACCATAGTCCTCCCATTCCACACCATAACCACGATACCAAACCATTCTTCCATTTCTCCCATCCCTTGGCCTCATCATCCTCTGTTCCCCATCCCTTCCCCCTCCCCCATGTTCCCCTTGCCCCCCACTCCTCCCATCCCATATACTTTTTCTTCCTGTGTAGGTGGATGACGGTAATGGTGATTGTGGCCTTAGAGATATATAAAAAAAATAGAGGGAGAGAAGCCTGAGGGGGCGAGAGGGATCCTGTCGCGATATTAGATGAGTTATGGTTCTGTGTCTGGTGGTGATTGTGATGGGTGGGAACGATGAGGAAGGTTAATGGAGAGAGAGAGAGAGAGAGAGAGAGAGAGAGAGAGAGAGAGAGAGAGAGAGAGAAGGGGGGGAATCGATTTAATTTATGTAATGCAGCCAGTTAGCCCATTAAATCCATCTCATTGCCTATTAATTAGCCTCTCTCCATATAGAATTTACACCACTGACAGCTGGCAGAGGAGGAAGGTGGGCTGACACAGATTAATGTAGGTATAAACGATAATTCTGTGTGGTGTACAGTGTGGAACTATGAATAATATCTCAGTGGTATTTATATAGATGTTGTGTATATCCATTACAGCTCTCTCTCTCTCTCTCTCTCTCTCTCTCTCTCTCTCTCTCTCTCTCTCTCTCTCTCTCTCTCTCTCACAAGTACTGACGTATATTAAGCCAAACTAACTGTATTGTGATTTAGAATACTTTACGTACAGCCATGAACAAAATTTTATCATAGTCGTCTGTCAGCATTGTCTCCTGCCTTCCACATTTCTCACTCCTCTTCAAGTGACTGATGGTATCCTTTCTCTTCATACTCTTTTCTTGTGTGCTTCATACTGCTGTCACACCAAAATAGTTCATGTCCCTCCCTCCACTCTCACAGTCATCAGGGAAGAGTCAGCGAAATTTTGCTCTTGAGGGTACATTACCTAGGTAAATATTTAGCTGTTTTCCTTTTATTTATTTATTTTTTAATGTGTCCCATCCACCAACTACATGCTTAACCCCTCCTCTACAAGCACGTCTTTTACTTATTTTTCTTGCTACCACTAGACGATTTTATGCATTAATATAGGAAAAAAAAAATAAGCCTTTATAGTTACACAAATAGCAAAGTTGGCTCTTAATAATGTAATAGATACCCAAAGGAACCTCTAATCTCAAAACCAAAAACAAAACTGCATAGGCTACTTCAGAGCTGCATCTCTGGGTCTGGATAACGCTAATTCAGGAAAGGAGGTAGGCTGTTGGTGTTATATAAATTCTGAAGTCGACTGTAAAAATATCGGTGTTAGTTTGCATTTCTTATAGCGAAAAACAAGCGAGAAAACATGAAAGGTACTTACGTGCCCCTTTGATCCCTTCATTTTTCAAGTATTTTTCCTTCTAGAACCGTATGGGTGTGGAACTAGCTTTCTGTCGCCGAGAAAAAGGGAGAGAGAAAAAAAGACAAGAAAACTCACGTAGGTCAGTTTTATCAGGTGAATTTGAGAAGAGGGTGAGTGGTAGAGTGAATGGTGAGAGAGGGTGGGTGGTGAAGAAGGGTGAGTGGTGAGGAAGAGTGAGTGGTGAGGGAGGGTGCGTGGTGACGAAAAGTGAGTTTTGAGGATGGCTGAGCGGTGAGAAGGTGCGTTGTGATGGAGGGTGACTGCTGAGTGGTGAAAGAGCATATGTGTTGAAGGAGTGTGAATGGTGAAGGAGAAGGAATCAATGAGTGTGTTTGCTTGAGGCTGTGGGACATAGGAGGGGGCTAGGGGGTTGTGGGGAGGGGGCGGTGATCCCTCTGGCCCAATAGGCATTAAAGTTGACAGCATCACTTCGTGCGGAGATGTCTGGCACCTCCACCTGATCTCCAGTCTCTCTTTTATCTCCTTCTGTCTCTAATTCCTTGCTTTACTCCTTTATTAGACTAGCCTGTGAGCTCTTCAATATCTCCTTTACTTGAGGCAGAGAATATTCTAAAGGATAATAATTTATATGGGTGGTGTGATTTCCTTTAATTACATTTTTTTTTTCATTTTTCGTTTGCTGTAATTTTCTCCTATGGTCCGGTGACGTCTTGCTGAGTTACTCTTGCTGCATTCAGACGATTTTATTCAGCATTTGGAAGAACTCGTGTGCTGGAGGGGTAAATGGAGGATGTGTCTTACTTTCTCCTGTCAGAAAAGCTCACCCAGACCTGAAAATAATAGCCTGTAGATAACAAGAATGAAGTAAAGCACACACACACACACACACACACACACACACACACACACACACACACACACACACACACACACACACACACACACACACACCTTTTCCGTAGCGATTTATTTTTGGATATTATCCTTTTGAACGTTATTTATGCAGGGAATGGCGATTTCGAAAGATTTATACAACACAGAATAGGACAGTATGATGTAATAAGCAAAATAAATTACTTAAGAAAAGGCATTAGGGAGCCTCCTCAACCAACGAGAATACAGGCCTTCACCTCTTCACCCATAAACGTGCGGTTCTTAAGTAATATGCATTTCTGTTCACTAATCTTCCTTGTCTAATTAGTTCCCAGAAACACAGTGGAAATTTATTTATGCATAGTCATCAACATAAACATTGCAGCTGAGAGAAGACACTGTGCTGGAAAATAAGCAGGCAGTCATTAAACAAATAAGTATAAATGCACAAGGAAGAGAGGAAAATAAACAAGACTCTTAATTTTGTTTTCATTCAAGGAACACAGTGGCATCAGAGGGAATTAATGGAAAAAGATGCTATGTCTCTGGAGGTGTAGTATGTCTCTGGGGGTTTAATATAGAAGAATAAGAATAAGAATAAGTAAGAATAAGAATAAGAAGAAGGAGAAGAAAAGGAAACAAATTATTTCCTAGTATAAACAGATCACTTTTGGAAATATATCGTACTAAAAGGAGACAGGATTACAACAACAGAAGGGGACAGTAAATTCTAACAAGTGATTAGTAAAAAATTAAAGGAAAAAATTTAATAACCTTAGTGGATTTCCTTTTTTCTTCTTTTTATAGCCAAACAATTTTGGGAATGTTTACTCTTTTTCACTGGATGGGTTAAGGTATCACAAATAAATTGGAGTCTACAGAATGGCCTAAATGCTGCCAGGGAATCGGATCTTGTCGAGAAGAGGGGTTATAAATTTTCCAAAGCCACTTGAAATCCGATTCTGAAATCGACGAGCATGCGACCCCCATAGCAGATCAGCACTTAATGAACGGGAATACGGACCCAGCAGCAGGTCAGCACTTTACGAACGGGAATACGAGTCTTAGAGCAGATCAGCACTTTATCAATGGAAATACTGGCCGTGGAGCAGACGAAACACGAAATCTCACTACCCAGCAGCTGTCAGAAGTGAGAGGCAAGAAGGGGACGTGTCAGGATAAAGGGGCAAAAAGGGAGGAAAATATCAGGAAGAGGGGAAAAAGTCAGGATGGAAGGGAAGTATCAGGATGGAGGGAAAGTATCGGGATGGAGAGAAAGTATCAGGATGAAGGGAAAGTATCAGGATGGAGGGAAAGTGTCAAGCTGGAGGGGCAAGATGGAGGGGGACACGCGATGATGCGACCAGACACATTAACTTTGCCAATCCCGCCTCGCTGTCTTGGCTTCCCTCTGACAACTTTCTTAATTAGTTGCCACCACCTGACACCACCACTGCCACCACTACCACTGCCGCCGCCTCACCCACCCAGGACACGGCTCTTAAGGTTTGGAATTTGTGTTGCGTTGTCAGTTTTCCTTATTGTGTGGGTGTAGGTACGGGGAAGTGGGGAGAGTGGTGGGCGGGGTTTAGGTGTGTGTGTGTGTGTGTGTGTGTGTGTGTGTGTGTGTGTGTGTGTGTGTGTGTGTGTGTGTGTGTGTGTGTGTGTGTGTGTGTGTGTGCGCGCGCGCGCGTGCGTGCGCGCGTGCTTGTCTTGCACTTATCTTGTTCGCATAAATGGTACTAGTCTACTTGATATACCACCATATTCTTTGCAAACAAAAATCTGGGTACTCATATGAAATTTATGGTCTATAAGGCTGAACATTACCTATCATCGTCATCATCATCATCATCATCACCATCATCATCACTCCGATCTAATATTCCAGGAACATATAGGCTTAGGTAATCCATAGCAAGCCTCTTTAATCTCCTTTAGGACGTGAATCAAAGGGAAAAAATGAACCATATTGCCATCTCCTTAAGTTTACGTAAGGGAGGAGTTGGATATTGACTTTATTGGCCTCTTGACTTCTAAGCTATGAAGGAAATCGTCTGGAGGTGGACAGAATAAAGTAAAAAAAAAAAAGTCATCTGATGAAATGGGATAAAATTGCAGACACAAGCAAACAATTTATAAACACCCACAGTCAGGTGAGCAAGCATTATAATGAAAGATAGACGAGGAATACTGATGCAATGAAGGAAGTCCAGAAGCGGCAGGTTAAAAGCAGATGAAGGCCTTGCACTTTCTCGCTACACTTTGTTTGCCTTTCAGCATTCGCTTCCAAGAACACACAAGGCTGTCTGGGGGAATGAAACGGGAGGGAAGAACTGCGCAGATAAATGGAGGGCTGGGGAAATGTCGAGAAGTACTGAGAAGTAGGCCAATTGTTTTTGTGAACATCATACCCCTGTAGGTAAAATATATATCTTTAAAAGAAATCCCGGTCACACACACAAAAAAATTACTAATTATCCTCAGACTTAACCAATTTCCTCAGCAATGACCCTGGTGGCGGGGAACTGTGCTAATAGATTATTCAATTACTCAGAGCAGCAGGCGCCAACATCCCACCATTGTTCCTTACTGTAATGCCATCACTCTCGGGACACAATTGTAAATGATATTAGGCTCCGTCCAATGCCAGCCTCAGTGGGGAAGCCTCCTGGGGAACGAGAAGGCCATGATGAATATTGAGCAACTTCTTATATTGTTTAGTCTATTTACTGCAAGAGGAGAACACAATAGGATGAATACTAACCAACTACTCAAAACATTTACTCTGTGTACTATAGGAGGAGAAAACTTTAGGATGAATTCTAGACAACGGCCTCTTAAATTTTCGATTTTGCATACCGTAAGATCTGAGAATATTTTGATGAATACTTAAAAAAAAATTGTATATGCCGGAAAACCAGAAAATATTATGTTGCACACTAAAAAAATACTTGTTAGCCATTTTGTTATGTACTGTATACTGGAAGAATCGAGAATACTCCGATGAGCACTAAACAACTACATATTTCACTTTTTTAATCTGTTTCCCTTAAGTACTGAAAATACTAATATGAGTAAAAACGACGACTCCTTAACCCATTCCTTTCGGTGACTTTGATTTTCGTTTGTTCTTTGTATCTGCACGCTTTTTTTTTTTTTTTTCTTGGGAGTGACTTCTCTGACAAGACATCATTCATCTCTTCAATTTGAGAGGTCTTTCTTAAGCTGAGTAATATCGCCTGGTGGTAGCATGGGTAAATATAGAAGTCACCAATTCTCCTTTGTTATATTCTTAGTCCAAGGAGAGGGGAAGGAGGAGGAGGAGTAATATGATGATGATGATGATGGTGATGATGATGATGATGATGATGATGATGATGATGATGATGATGTGGTGGAGGCGTCGAAGTAAAGTCTATCAACTTTGGGGGGGTCATTAAGGCAGACAGTTCTTCCAAGTTGCAACCTTCCCCTGGAACAGAACACGCAACAATCGAGTTTCCACCCAGGTCCCCAATTATTACAGTACAGGGTGAACAGGGGCAAAGATGGGGAAACGTTAGTCCCAGGAATAAAAATCCAAGGAGCAGAAAAAGAAAGACGTAACTCAAGCCAACTCCTAAACTACATAAACTACACAAACACCGAACTTGGTCTTAACCTTGCCCAGAAGTTCCGGGCCAGCCTGTGTGTGTGCACCAAGGCTCGCTGTGTCAAGCCTGTGCACGGAAATGAGAGGGAAGTGACGAATGATGGAGGAGATGCAGCGCAGTTTAGGAAGAATGGGAGAAAATGTGTTTGCTCTTTATAAAGAATGAGAATATTGTTGTGATGTAACATATGTGTGAAATGTGACGACGCTGGAAGGAAAGAAATATGTAAAGATATAAGGACAAAGTGACGTTGTACCGAAAATTGGAGGATATTCAGTCAGCCTTAGCAATATGGAAGGAATGAATCTCCTTGGTTAGTAGTTAAAGAGACCCTTCAGTCGGACAACACGTAGCCTTCAACCAACCTTAAAGCAGTTCACAGATTAAGGGGGAGATGTCTCTTTTTTCCCTTTCACTATATTTTTTTTATTATTGAACTAAGAGAGGATGATCTAAATAAGGGATTAATTAATTACCGTAAGTGCTGTGAAAAGGAAATGGAGAGAGAGAGAGAGAGAGAGAGAGAGAGAAGTGTACTTTGTATAACTCTCCTTTAAACTTCGTATAGAGTGGCGACGAAGTTTGGTTATGCTGACGATAGAAGTAAGTTTGTCATAGAAAAATAACAAAGCGTACTGGAAGTTTGGCCGAGACTAATGGGCTTGACAGGGTAATACATACGAATAATACCCTGATAATAACCTTGATATTAACCCAGATACAACCCTGCCGTATTTCTAACCCTTTCAATCTTGTGACATTTTTCTCTCTCTCACTCGTGCTAACTCCACCAATATTTTTTTACTCAGCTTAGATTGTGTTAGTTGACCAGTTCTATCAGGTGAAAGCAGTTCGAGTATAGTAAGGAAGAAGTGCCACAACGCTTGACACAGTACAGCTTCAAGTCGCATCTCTGACGACTTGGGATTCAAGGTGTAAAGGTAGCCCAGTTTCGTCAGATGATAGGAAAAAATATAGTAAGGAGGAGTTGCCGCATAGTCTCCTTGTAAAATACGATACGAAATCCAATCCGTGACTTGTAACCTTAGTCTTTGCTTCACTGTCTACCACTCTCACTCTTTGCCAGTCTCTCTGTTTGCCACTCTTACTGTTTACCACTCACTGTTTGCCACTCACTGTTTGTCACTCTCACTGTTTACCACTCACTGTATACCATTTACTTTTTACCACTCACAGTTTACCGTTCTCTGTTTACCAATCACTATTTATCTCTCACATTGTCTGCCACTCTCACTGTTTGACACTCACTGTTTACCACACTCAACGTTGCGTCTCTGGATTACTGGATAAAGCTCCGTATAGTCCTCCAGCTACGATAAAACAGGTACCGTGATTTATAACAAAACTCACTCTCACTCCCTTACGTAAGTTTCCAGGAGTCATGTATACAGAGAACACACACACACACACACACACACACACACACACACACACACACACACACACACACACACACACACACACACAAGGCATGGAAATACAATATATCTGCTTGAACCGGTCTGTCTCTGGCTGTCTGTTCTCTCTCTCTCTCTCTCTCTCTCTCTCTCTCTCTCTCTCTCTCTGACATTTTGAAGCATGACTCTACCCTTTGTCAGATCAAAATCCCACTTTACCCTCAGTCATTGGAATAGACACGCCTTTTTCAACGATGGATTTGTATGATTCATGAGTCAGTGTTCAGGCCCAGTCACTTGAATCACAAAAGGGAATCATGCAGAGGCAATCCGCGCAGTCAAAGAGCAGGGCAGTTAAGTGGGGGCTGTTAGAGGAATGAACTGCTTACATCACTGCTGCGATTTCGTTCTCATCTGCAGCAGGGAACACATAGGAGGATCTGAATGTTATGGCAGGTGTTGTGAGAGCTGCGAGTGATTATTTTGTTGTTCATGTTCTTCTTGGAGATTATTTTGTTCAGACTCTTCCCACGCCCATCTTGTCCCGTCTCCAACCCACATCTTCAAAGACCCTAGTGGCGGTGGGTGTTGATTTTGTTGTTCCTGTTCTTCATGGTGAAAACTTTGACCTAAAACTGTCGCCATGCCTATGCTACTCTACCTGCGACACTCATCTTCACAGCCGCTCGTGTTTCTTGGTGGTATGGGAGAGTTCCTAGTGGCTCCTTTTTAGCGATTAATTTTTGCATAGTACGTCTTTATGTTCAGTATGTGTCCTTAATGTATTTCTGGCTTCGACATAATTTCTCTTAAATGCAGAATAAATCGCAGAGGAAAATACGTCATCAAAATCTCCAAGGCATAGTATAGTTCGTTCGCTTTAGCTTGTCTGTGATTTTTTTTTTTTTTTTTTTTTTTTGCGGCCTATTTTTCGTAGTTCAAAAGGCAGAATAAGATAGTACTACGGCTCAACATCCTTTACTTAATATTTCATTGTGACTACCATCATATTCTAGCGTTAATCTCGACAGCTTAACATTAAAGGCTGAGAGATGAGATTTTACCCCTAGCTGAAGAGAGTACTGTGACTCAACATTCATTACATACCGGTAATACTTTATTGTGACTAGTGTCATATTGTAGTGTTAATTCCTTTCTGGAGCTCAGGAGTCAGGACGAAGAGAGGCGAATTTTGTTCCTAAACGAAGTGAATACAGTGCAGCAATGCGATTCTTTGTGTACTTAACCCACTAGACCACCAGGCTCCCACAAGAACAGCTTCAAAATCCCACTTTATATGCTGCCCCGCCACCCTAGCTAACTTATGCCTCCAGGATCTGTCG
>NC_136971.1:15158052-15173052 GCF_032717465.1 Coenobita brevimanus | reverse complement strand
AGGTAGAAGGCAGGTCAGTAGAAGGCAAATGACGGGTAGAAGGCAGGTCAGTAAAAGGCGAATGATAGGTAGAAGGCAGGTCAGTAAAAAGGGAATGACAGGTAGAAGGCAGGTCAGTAAAAGGAGAATGACAGGTAGAAGGCAGGTTAGCAAAAGGAGAATGATAGGTAGAATGCAGGTCAGTAAAGGGAGAGTGACAGGTAGAAAGCAGGCAGTAAAAGGAGAATGTCAGGTAGAAAGTAGGCAGTAAAAGGAGAATGACAGGTAGAAGGCAGGTCGTAAAAGGAGAATGACAGGTAGAAAGCAGGTCGTAAAAGGTGAATGACAGGCGAGTAAACCGTGAACACCTGGCAAATAACAGGTGAATGTCAGGTGAATAATTGGTAAATAAGGAACATATAATAGGTAAATACAGGTAAGTAGCAGGTAAATAACAAGTAAATAACAAGCCAGTAGCAGGATCGTATCAGGTGAATAACATACAAGGAACGAGTAAATTTGTTCCCCCGTAACCAGAATTTTGTGAAACGAAAGTGTGCGTGGGAAGGTTGTAAAAGATTCTGAAGGGTTCTCGTTTGACCGTTTGATGCAAGGTATTTGAACCCCTTTCATTTGATGCCCTATTTTTCCACTGTTTTTTTTTTCCAGACGATTTTCTTCAGCTTTAGAGAAACTTTTAAAGCTAGAAGAGTTAAATATATATTTCACTGTCTTTATCACCATAGGGGCGCTCTCCCGTGCTCATTAAAATCGTCAGGAAGTATGGCGGTGCAAAATAAATATCACATTATTGAACCAAATGAGTTAACCTCTTCTTTAGTTGACGCTTATATATTTTGCTCTCGTTGATGGAGGAATGGGGTGGAAGGGTACAGAAAAAAAAGGGGGGGGGGGTAAGTTGGAGAGAGGACAGTGTGATGGCGAAGGACAGGGTGACGTGGAGGGGGTTTGTTTGTGGCCACTCTTTCCAGTATTAAGGCATCTAGCTATAGATTGATAGACAGGTAAATCGTTTATGCCAAGCTGAGAGGTAAGTAGCTGTCACCATGTTCTAATTCAGTACAGCCATGTCTTTTGTATCATATTCTCACTGACGACAGAGGAGTTTATTCAGCCTAAGACAAACCCTCGTCGTGAAGGAGTCAGTAAAAACACTCAGTTCAGCACACTTACAGCTTTAGTTTGTGTGTGTGTGTGTGTGTGTGTGTGTGTGTGTGTGTGTGTGTGTGTGTGTGTGTGTACTTACTACAACCAACAATTTTGTTCAGCGTAGTGGAGGGCCCTGGTAGCGAAAGGGGGGGGGTTAAAGGTGAGTTGCAACAAAGGTACGGTAAAAGAACAAAGGGAGGGTAAGATGAGACACGGACGAAACAGAAGTGAAAAACCCATCCAGCCAGCCATGTCAGGGGGCGAGGATACACTGCTTATTGTGACATTTGCTTTAATACCTTTGCTGTTATCGACGCAGGCACATAGTTTGTTCGGGCTAAAAGCAGGGAACTCACTTTTTTTTTATTTGCTTTTTGTCTGTGTCTTTCTGTCTTTCTAGATAGATAGATAGATAGATAGATAGATGAATAGATGGATAAATAGACTGACAGAGATAGATAGACAGATAGATATTCTTGGTACCGTCAGGCAATTTAATTTAGCTTGCGGGAGACTCATAGTGAGTGGGCGGGATACAGTCTCTCTACAGCCAGACGCCTTAACCGCGGAGGGGATGGCTACGAAGAAAGTGCTTTCGGGCTGCCTTGCCTCCAAATAACATCACCCTCATTCATATATCTCCCCATCTCATCCCCGGTCTCCTTATCCCTCTCTTCTCCTCCACCAAACTCACATACCCTAGTCAAGCTCACCCTTCATTCTCTCCGCATGGCCAATCCATCTCAAGGTATTTCTCTTAACATTTTCCAGCACATCCACATCAATACCACAACGCTTCCGAGTTTCCTTATCTGTCTGCCTCGCCACGTATGATGCCTTTTACGTATTCTATTCATGGTATTGCTAGATTGATACGCTCAGCTTATAGATCACTTCCTACATTGAGTGGGTGACTGTAATGAATTTTTAGGCAAAATTTGGTGATATGGATTACAAGCTAAGGTTAAGGTAGGCATAAGCGATAGAGTAGTATTTTTTTGTATTATGTTGCTACTGATAGGAATGCGAATGAAAAAAAGAATCAGAAAAAAGACAAAAACCATGGAGAGTGAGGAAAAGAAAGGAAGAGGGGTTGAAATAAAAAAGAGCCTGAAAAATATGGGAATTGGGGAGGGAGACCTGGCACAGATGGTGAATATAAAGTGGGGGCGGGAGGTAGAAAAGCGAGAGAGAGAGAGAGAGAGAGAGAGAGAGAGAGGGGGGGGCGCTAACTCTATGAATGTGATGGAAATGATTGCGGGGAGAGTCAGATGATTTACTGGCCTTGAAGTGGGTTGGAGATATGAAGGGCCAGTGGGAATATCAACCTTTATTGCTTTATTGACTTACTGATAAGGATTTTGTGTTTCTCTCTGTCTCTATCTCTGTCTCTGTCTCTGTCTGTCTGTCTGTCCGTCTGACTGTTTGTCTGTCTGTCTGTCTGTCTGTCTCTCTCTCTCTCTCTCTCTCTCTCTCTCTCTCTCTTTAAAACTAGTCCAAGATAAATACAACTCTTTAGAATTTATATAAATGAAATGACAATTGGTCCTGGTTCTTAAAAATTATTTGTGTATCTCTTTGTTAATTTATGCATTTTGAGGTAATTTCTCACTGGATGAGGCGTCTGGCAGCAGGTAGAGATAGACAGACAGTATGGGGAACTAGGCATCTCCTTGACAATGCAATATGATTATCTTAACTCCCAATTAGCTTGAGTCTAGTAGCTGTTCCACTGATCTCGTAATGGCAGCCGTCTTTGCTTCCTTTGGCAGGGTTGACAGGGCACGAAGTTATAGAAGTTGTAAATATTGACCCTTCTCTCTGGTAGGATTTCTCTCACCCGAAAAAAATCGTGTGGTGTTTGACTGTATATTATTTCCAAGTGTACTGTACCTGTAGTATGGAAGAGGAGAGTTTAGTTAGTTTTTGAAACCTTTGACTGATAGGAATACTCTTACTGAACAAAATCGTCTGTAGTTCATTATCATCATCATCATCATCATCATTATCATCATCTTTATCATCATCTTTATCATCATCATCATCATCTTTATCATCATCATCATCATCATCATCTTTATCATCATCATCATCATCATCATCATCATCATCTTTATCATCATCATCATCATCATCATCATCATCTGGTGTCAGTTTTAATATAACACCGAAGCACACCAACCGCAGTCAAAGGATTAAAAATAATTACACATCAAAGAGAACGTAATCTGATATACTCATGATTAGGTGACGTGTAATTAGGTGAGATGTAATATTTTTTCCACTGATTCCTTAACGACAGGGTATTCAGTTTAATTATTTTGGCAGTACTGATAACTAGGAGGCTGTCAATTTTTTCACTCTGTTTGCCTCACCTTTGTTCTAGCTTTTAATCATCTTGCAGCATATTTTACGTAGCTAGTGGTCTGGAAAAACATTTCTACCTCTCTACTTTTTTCCCATAGCACATCTTCGTGACCAGCATCATATTTCATTATTGATCAACTGTTACAGCTACGTATTCAAATTGGAGAAATGGCAAATATAGGTCAAGGCAAAGTAAAAAGAGCAGAGAGCCTTTGATAGAGTTGATAGGGAGCTGTAAATATTAAAATTGTACATCAAAGGCAGCGTGTCAAGGGCTGCCCAGGGCGTGTGTCTACTCTCTAAGCACATCAAGGCCTCTCCGTCCTCCTCCTCCTCATTACGAATGTGGATGGGGCCTTCTTCACTCTTTAATGTATACACCTCTTCCCTTTCCTCCACGTACCCACTCTCCTTACCTCACTCGCCCTCCACATCCCATTCACCCACAAGTGCTCTTCCCTCTTCCCCTCAACTTTCTTTCTCAGATGTATAATTTACCACCAAAACATCGATCCCATGCTTAATAAAATCGTCTGGCAAGATCGTAAATATGAACTATTCAGAGTACTCAGATAACACAAAGTTGCACCCAGACTTTGTCCTTGATCTGTGACCTTGACCTTTGGTCGATCCTCACCCAAATAAAATCTCTTATTCCCATCTCCACAAAAATCTGTTGGCCGAAACCTGATTTGGCATTCATGAGATATATATTAACATACATGAGGAGAGAGATAAATGCATAGAAACAGACGTCTTTGTACTGAAGGTGTTACTTAAGAATGTTATTAAAGTCATCAATGCAAAAAGAGTGCCTAACTGAAATAAAATCATGTAATGGTAAGAGTAAACAAACTCGTTTATTGTGTGTGTGTGTGTGTGTGTGTATGTGTGTGTGTGTGTGTGTGTGTGTGTATGTGTGTGTGTGTGTGTGTGTGTGTGTGTGTGTTGTAGGGAGTCATATTGCATAAAAAAGATGATAATGACACTGGGATTAAAAGTTCAAGCGATAATTCTACTTCCTGATGCCAGTCAGACTGAAATAAATTGCATTTCGATGGAACATATTCTCGTGAACATATTTACGGTACTACTTTCATGGGAATAATAATGTACTGTAGCGGTGCGTGAGTGCAGCGTGAATACCTGTGTGCTAACAATTTCTGTTTTACGTAGAACAATATCCTGCACATGTAAATTTAGATAATCACTTTCAGCACTATGATGTCTTTTTTATTTTAAACGTATTACCACTACGTGAAGGAGTGGGGGAGTTAATGAAGGCTGTATGTAACACCTTCAGTACAGAGATGTAGTACTCTTTTCAGCCACGTAAAATTGTCTAGAGATACCAAGAAGTAAAAAGTACAAAATATTGGATATATACGGGAACTCCAGGGCCTTTATATGGCGTTTAAAGTCGTTCAATTCAAAGGGAGTGAAGCACCTCGATTCCGAAAAACGTTAGTGAGCGGCAGATGAACAGGGCCGCAGCCAGAGCTGTTCCCGCATCACACACACAAAAAAAAGTAGGTCATCAGAGTGAAATAATTTAAAGGATTATGCAGCTTTTCATCACCAAACATTCACTAGATTTTTTTTTTTCGTTTTGAGTGTAAACGAGTACGAATTTTTAAACAGCAAATAAGATGTGTGTAAAGTTGTATTACTATCATAGAAACAGACGGAAATAGACTAGCTGATTCACATGTACAAGTAATGGAAATAAATGTGGCAATCACTGTAATAGTTCAATACCATGTACTTTATTTTCCTGCTTTTCTATATACATACGTTTGGCTGGGTGCTGGTGAGAACTCCTTCATGTGGTGGCACTGATAAAACTGGGCTGCGGAGTTGCCAGGTTATACAAACGTCCCTCATCCCCCCCATCCCTCAAAAGGAGGGTGGTGTACTGCAGGAGGAGAACAACTTAAGCCTGCAGTCCACTGGGTTCACATTTCGGAAGAATCTTGGGCTACAACATCATTAATTTCTACTACTACTACTACTACTGCTAACGACTGACTACTACTACTACTACTACTGCTAACGACTGACTACTACTACTACTACTACTGCTAACGACTGACTACTACTACTACTACTACTGCTAACGACTGACTACTACTACTACTACTACTACTGCTAACGACTGACTACTACTACTACTACTACTACTACTGCTAACGACTGACTACTTCTACTATTACTATTACTACTACTACTACTACTGCTGCTACGGTTGCCTAAACAGGTATTACATCACCAATTGCTTGTTTTCCAGTGTTTCCAGTTTTCACCCTTAATAATGATAAACTGGGTACGGTAGCCCACTATTGCAACAAAAGATTACCCTCGCCACATTTCCTGCATTTTTTTTTTTTTTGAGGGGGGGGGATATAGTTTCTAGTTGATTTTACAGCTTCTCTTTACGCGTTCCTTATTTGGTTCATGTTTGCAATCGGAAGAAGAAAATGAATAGAAGATGATGATGAGGAAGAAAAAGATGAAAACGATGATGATGATGATGATGATGATGGTGATGATGATGATGATGATGATGATGATGAAAAAGATGAAAATGATGATGATGTTGATGATGATGATGTTGAAAAAGATGAAAACGATGATAATGATGATGATGATGAAAAAGATGAGAACGATGGTAATGATGATGATGATAATGAAGAAAAAGATGAAAACGATGATGATCATGATGATGAGGATGATGATGCCTATTAACAACACGAGGGGCATTAACACTTTCAGGCTTCTAGGACTTACTCTCATATAGGCTTCAGCTTTTTACGGATATCAGGAAGTTCACTGTACGAAGGCTCTCCTAACCACTAGCAGCTTATGGTAAACAACTTCCTCCATATCTGCAGTCAGTACGTTTCTCTTCCTGTTGTAAGTCATGTAACCTGTTGTATCTTTATAAGGCCATATTCATTCAACGTTTTGTCAGTGGCAGATGTTGAACTAATATAAATTGTTTTCTTTATTCAGATTAAGACGATGGAAGAGCGCCCAGTCGTGAAAATTGCCTCAGCGTACGTAAGTAAAAGATTTCTCCCTGTTATGTATCTATCTGTGTATCTATCTTTCTATCAATCTATCTATCTCCATCTATTGGAAGGGGGAATCAGTGATAGAGGATTCACGTAGGGGAGGAAAAGGTGAAGAATAAACGACCAAATTTTTTATAAGAAAATGTAGTGAAAGATCGAGAACAGAGACAGAGAAAAGGACAAGTAATAAAGATAAGAGGAAGGGGAGATACCAAGATTGGAGCTAAGGTGAAAGAAATGCAAATGGAGAGGGAGGGAGATAAGAGTTGGATAGGAAGGTCGGGGAAGAAAAACGATATGGAGAAAAGGAAGACACGAGTCGAAATGAAGATGAAGGCAGAGAGGAGATGGGGCGAAAGAAGATAGAAAAGAGAGATAGGGAGAGAAAAAAAAGATACTCGGTGAAATGAAGATGAAAATGGAGAGAAACTGAAACGAAGGAAGATAAAAGTGATGGAGAAAAGAAAGATACTTATCGAAGAGAAGATGAAAGCTTAGAGGAGATGGAACGACGGAAGATGAGAGAGAGAGAGAGAGAGAGAGAGAGAGAGAGAGAGAGAGAGAGAGAATAAAGTCTCCAGTTGAAATGAAGATGAAAACTGGGAGAAGCTGAAACGAAGGATGATCTTTGAAGAGGGAGTTGGAAATAACGACAAAAGGTTTAGAGAGGAGAGAGATGGAACGAGGCGAAGTTTGAGAATAAGGGAAAAGGGGAAGAGAGTCGAAGTCTAAAAATTAGAGAGAGAAAGAGAGAGAAAGAGAGAGAGAGAGAGAGAGAGCAGGGGAAGCAACACAGCGATAAAGAAATTCCAAGAGAGAGGGGGCGAAGCGACAAAACACCATTAAAAAAATAATCGCCATGATAACTTGACTCGACAATGAGAATTTGTTTGAAGATATGAAGTATCGCAAGTGTGGGTCCTTTGAGACGCTAATGGCCAAGATGAAAGAGTCGGGCCAAGAGTTGTTATCCTGAGAGCGGGAAGTTTGATCGCCGATATTGGAGATACAATGACAGGGGACGCCTTTTTTTCTTTACTTATTTTTTTGCGTCCCAGGTATTGAGGGAAGGGGCAATTGTATAATGATAAAATTATAATCGTTGGAGCTGTATCTGCTGGAGGTTTATATCGGAGTGTTCTGCATTGTATCGGAGTGTTTTGCCCCGTATCGGAGTGTTCTGCCGCATACTTCAAAACTGTCACAGCGTTGACTATCTTATACATAATTTTCTCTGAGCTTAAAATTCCAACAAACTTACTGGTAAATCCAATTTCTTTTCACGACTGCTACATTAGAGCCTGGTAACATTTATGTACATCATGATCCTCTGCATTTAGAAGGCATCACGAATTTGAATGTTTTGTACCCTCTGTCGTAGGATCACTTCGTCAGTACTACAACCAACATTTCCGCAGGCAGTCCCAAACAATCCCTCCACAACCTCACAACCAACTCCATTCCACAGGCCGTCCAAAACAACCCCCCTTAACAACCAACTCTGGCTAGCTACCCCCCAACATCCACCCCATCCACAGTCATCCACCTCACCTCTTAACTTTACACCAGCCAACCCCACAAAAAACATCATCTCACAACTGTAACAACCATCCGAACAGCAACCAACATCTCATGCTCTAACAACCACACACACCAACCAACATCTCACAACTCTAACAACAACCCCAATAATAACCAATATCCTAAACCCAAAGAACCATTCCCACAACCACCCCTCCCCCCTCTCTGTCTCTCTCTCAACCCCATCCCTCCCTGCATTTGGCGGAAACTTTAATTCAGCAGTAGAGCCAAAAGCTGTTCGCGTCTCAAACAACGGATGAAAGGTTTACTTCTCGCCAACTTTTCTCCTGCAAGGCGAAGATAAGACGTTCGGCAGAGTTAAGTCTGTTAAAAGTTGGCGCATTTGTCTCTGTTTCTCATCTCCGTTACTTGGTTATAATTTACGTTACTGTATTGTGGCTGTATCGGTCGGTATGGTGTATATCTGTATCTGTCTATTAGTGTATCTTTCTACTTATCAGTCTGTCTGTCTATGTATCTGTCTATCTGTTTGTCCATATCTGTCTATCTCTGTAAATATGTATGTACGGTATGTACGAGTAGTATGTATTCGTGTATGTATTCGTGTAAGCGTGTGTGTGTAAGCGTGTGTGTGTGTGTGTGTGTGTGTGTGTGTGTGTAGAATATAAATCTAACGTTAACTAGCATAACAAACAAGAGTTGTCCCTGTTAATAGAGGGTTAACGGTGATGATAGTGGTGCTCGCAGGCTCCTATGAATCACTCTCAGAATATCCATCATCTTAACCCTTTCACCTCGAGGCCGTATTTTTTAGTATATTCCTGCATTTTTATTGCCCGTAACTTACAATTTTATTTACTGTAAGGGAGACGTCTGGTAGTGAAGGAATTAATGAAGACTATACCAAATACTGTCACCCTGAAGAATTTTACGGAAGATGAGTAAAATCGTTTGGAGAGAGAGAGAGAGAGAGAGAGAGAGAGAGAGAGAGAGAGAGAGAGAGAGACGTCACCATATCGAAGGGGCTAAAAAAAAAAAAATAGTTTAAGAAGAAAAGATTTTGTTAAACCTTTCATGTGGCGTTCAAATGTATTGTGTTAGTGGAATGCGTTGAATTAATAGTCCACGCTCGTAAATCCTCAATAAATTACTACATTCGACGTGTCTGATGCATCGAAATGACAACAACAGCAGTGTTTTTAATTAAGATGGATTAGTTGCACTTTGCGCGAGATTATTGCACGGCCGCCTGATAAAAGCGGACTGAGCCGGGACCGATAAATGATTCTGTTTGTCGTCTGTTTATGTGCGTTAATGCATCCGGGGCCGCGTGCAGGTTGTCATCCCCCTATCTGGGCTTTGGACGATGTGGTGGTCGAGTGGTTGGAGGAGTTTGCTGCTGTTTTAAAAGACGCAAGTTCCACCCCAGACTTGGACGGGGAAAAATTTGATGATCTGAAAATATTTAAAACAGACTTTGCTTATATTTCACCAGACTCATCGACATGCCATAAAAACACCGTCGCTAATACAGTAATACAATTCCTCAGTGACAGAGCCCTAGTAGGTATTCAGTATAGACGGTGGGTATTAGCTCCAGTTCCTCCCAGTTCACAGTAAATGTTTTTTCGGTAAATTTGTGATATTTTCGAAGAACCTGTGCTAATTGGTACGCTGCTAATTAGTACACCTGGTCATTTTTTGCCACATTCATAATAAATAACTAGGTACTCATTGAGTTTTTTCTTAGTTGATTACTCTTATATATTGTAATCTTGTGTGTGGCCATTATAACTGAGCCCGTGGAGGTATGAGTCTTTTTTTGTTGTGATAAGATAGTATGAGAACCGGTGGAGTTTTGAGTTATTTTTTTTTATGTGGGTAGAGTTAATGTAATTCTTTGCAGCCGTAAGAACTAAAGCGGTTATTTTAGAAATCCATTATAGTTAAAGAAACTTTTCAAGGGCATAGTAACTAATACCAGCGCATCAGTGAGTTTATGTGCTTTTGTGTACCTGTGTAATAACTAAACAAGCGCGTAAATGAGTGTGTGTGTGTGTGTGTGTGTGTGTGTGTGTGTGTGTGTGTGTGTGTGTGTGTGTGTGTGTGTGTGTGTGTGTGTGTGTATTTTTGCTTCTCATCGTAGTTTAGTGTTAGCAACCCTAGTCTCCTCTGACTCATTCCATAAACTCGTCGGCGTTAGATAGAATAGAGTGCTAGAGTTCATCTACGCCTGAGAGGGTTAAGAAGGAGCCTGATAGAGCTATTAGTGTATAGAGTCAAGCTGCAATGAAAATAACGTATTGTGCAAGAGACTGGGTAAAGAGAACGAGGCTTAGAAACTGGTGTCCTTAAAGATTTGTTGTTGAAGCCTAAGATCACTGAAGCGAGATGGTTATGCATGGAAAAACACTACCCTCAGATGGAAATATATCATGTGCCGCGAGTCGTGTAAAAATGGTGCTCATAAATAACGAGGAGGAGGTAGAATATCCAGGAGAGTCAGTGCGCGTGACAGCAGATACATCAAATAAGAAAATAATGGGCCTTGCTGAAAAGAAAAAAAATGATAGAAAGAAAGATCTGATTAAAGAGGTAAATGGTACTTGTCTTTAATCCCTTCAGCCTGGAGGAACTTGCTGTATATTAGTAAAATAATCTTACTGTATTAAAAAGAACTTTCTGGACTGAAATTGTAGATATATGCAAAATCCTGGCAAAGTGCTGTAGTTAAGCCCTCCAGGAGAGTTACTTAATTATTTGTACTTACCATCTTCAGTCATATTCAGCTCAGTGGACTCTTGGAACTGCAGGAGTTAGGTTATACCCTTCAGCAATCCCATCATAATTACAGGCCCTTCCTAAGCTACGTAAATATGTATGGTCTTACAAAAACATAAAAGTCGACGTGATAAAAGAAATGTCAACTGAATATAAGTTTTAACACTTTGCGTATATATCATTTTTACTGTGACATATTTTTTTTTGCTTCCACTGGACAATGTTACCGTGAACTGGAGAGGCTTTCTGAACTAAGGAAGATAGGAAATAACCTTCATTTTATCCGTTCAATATTAAGCCTCTCCTCTAAGCTGAAAATGCTCATCTGGAGACAGCGAGAATAAAAATAATCAAATGGCCTCGGAATGAACTGGTTGTTAGGCCTATCTGAAGAATATAACAGCAAGGTCAAGAAGGTAACCCTCGTTGGAGCGAACCACCACCAACGTCACATAAATTATACTGAATATCGACAGTACAGATCACCGCGACCTAAAATGTGGATGAATACAAAAATAAAAATAGTTGGCTTTTTCCTGTACTTAGATCAGTTTTGAAATATTTAGTCCTTAGTAATAAAAATAATGATTGAACAGTGCTGATGAACAGAATATTATTTGTTCTTGTGTGAGCTTCAGAAAAAAAAAAAGTCATAGAAAGTGAATTAAAAAAAAAAATCCAGATATGGGGTGGATACGAATATAATCTTTTTTATATATGAAAATAAGCAAAAGTCGAACTAGTGGTCACCTTCTCGCCACCTGAGGCTGAATATTAACCACATGATACTCGCCAGAATAAAAAAATGAAATGGAAAATGGTGGAACACTCGAGTAAAGAGTTGCTGGTTAGAAATGCGAAAAGAAAATCATGCCAGGAAATGAAATGCACGTATGAACTCAGTACATATTTGTCCAGGGTCGATTGATGCAGATTAAGCTCTTCAGTCTAGCGCAATATTCATGTGATTATTATTTTTTTCTGCAGACGATTTTATTCACCTTAGGGTAGAGATTTAGAGCATTGCAGGGATTAGACAGAGCTGGATTAACCCTCTTGCTAATATAGGTCCTTCGTAAGCTGAAGAAAATCGTCTGGAGGTAGCAAGAACTTGTTAAAAGAAAAAAACATATTGCTAAGAGGCTGACTTCTTGCAGTGGACATAGAAGGTGTGGAAAAAATGTAAAGTTGATTATGAAGATAGGAAGAATATAAAATCACAGGAAAGGGGAACTGAATATGGAAGAGGAGGAGCTGCAGGCGAGTGGAATTTAGAGAGAGAGAGAGAGAGAGAGAGAGAGAGCAAATAAGAAGCGAGCTTAAAGAGGCAGGTCAGGCCGGTGAAGAAATAAAAGTGAGATGGACAGTGTGCGTGTTAAAGCGGGTGAGTCAGAAAGAGTCAGTGTGAGAGAGAGTGACAGCCTGTGTAAGAGTGTAAGACTCAGTGAATGTCAGTATCAGAGTGAAGCAGTGTTAGTGCGAGCGTGAAGCAGTTATTGTACTGTAGACGCGATTAAGTGTGAGTGTAAGAGTGAAACAACGTCATTATATAAATACTCGAGTCAAGAATGAATGGAGTCAGTGTGAAAGAGTCGTAAGAGTGAGTGAATCAGTTTAAGGGCAAATGAGTCAGCGTGAGAGTGAATCAGGCGACATAAGAGTGAATGAGAGTGTCCGTGTAAGAATAATCGTGAATTAATGTAAGAGATAGTCAGTGCAAGAGTGTAATAATCAGTGTAAGAAAAAGGGTTTGGCCAAGAGTGGGAATTAATATATAAATTAGAGAAGAAGAGCAGTGCGAGATAAAGTGGAGAGTGAGAGTCCGGGAGAGTTCGTGTAAGAGTGGCGAAAAGTTAGAAGGGAGAGATAGAGAGAGAGTGGGGGGAGGGGGGTGGCTGGCAGTGCGAGAGAGAAAAAGGAAGGTCGAGACAGAGAAAGACGTGGGGGAGAATTTATAGGAGAACCACTGAGGACAAGACAGTGTGAGGAAGAACAGGGGCAAGTGCGAGGAGGCAGTATGAGGCTGGGAAAGTGGGAGGGCACGGAACATGAAGGGGGGCAAGGGAGCGTGAGTGAGGGGTAGGGAGAGTGAGAAGGACGAGCTAGATGGGGAAGGTGGGGGCATGAGGAGGAGGGGGGGAAAAGAGGAGTTAGAGGAAAAAAACAGGGAGCATAGGGTGCTTGATGAGAGGCAAGGAGCTATAGAGAAAGGTACAGAGAGCATGAGGGTAAGGCAGAGAACACTAAGCAGAAACAGGGGGCGTAAGGGAGAAGCAGGGAGCATGATAAGAGAGTCAGGGAGCATGAAGGGAGAAACAGGGAGCGTAAAAGATAGGCAGGGCGCATGAGATCTGGGAGAAAAGGAATGAAGGAGAGGAGCTAGGGAGGGACAGACACCGAGCAGGACCTCAGGGCATTGTTATCTGAAATCAATCTGTCCTGGCCATCCTTCCCTTCCCTTCCCAACCTCCTCTCTTCTCCCATCCCTCCTTCCAGCCGCACAGGTATGCTGGGAAACCAAGGGCTATAGTTTAGGTGGCATGGGTTGTTTCGTAATGCCTCTTTCTTGACAATTTATTTTGCTCTTGGGGGTGTAAGTAAAGAGCCATATTGGAAATCATTGTTAACAACCAATTTTCTAACAAGGGTGGGGACACTTGCGAAACTTCACGAATTTTGGAAATTATATTTCGAGCTAGAGATAGTGTCCCAAATGTTATATTCCAAAGGTTAATTTCTTTGATGTGATATAGAACCGTATACAAGGGTGGGAAATGTTAATGCAGTCATGCCAAAGAATAGAATGTATATAATATTAAGAAGTCATATTTTTTAAACTTCGTGTTCTATTACATATAGATTCTTACATTTCCAGCTACTCAGTTGTTGCAAGAGTGTTGTTTGGTTCAAGGTCCGTGGTGCAGAAACATTATTATTGTGAATGAGAAAGTGCGATGGTGACTGCGAAGAGGAAACCTACGTTCTGTTCATCCCTTTCTCATCACAAGAGAAGACCTAAGTCCTGCCATTTCCATTACCCAGTCGGAACTCGACTCTCATGTTTACAGAGCTGATGATACGAGATTGCTAAGTGCCGCGGCGTATAACAGAGCTATCATTTAAATTTCTAATACCTTAAATGAGATTATTGTAGGAGCAGCGCTAATGCAGGGAAATAAGAGTTACATGATACTTTAAAGATCGTAAAGAATGTACCTTACAATGAAAAATATTTCCGTTTATGTAATGCTTGTTTTAGAAAGCCCAGGGGTAGATGTTGAAAGGTGGACGGCTACTTAATATATCATGTTAGCTGAGGTGCTGCACTTCTAAGTCATTTAGTTTATCATTAGAATATGAGAAGATGATTACACTTACTCGTCATTTCACTTCTTTGAATATGAAAATATTACTGTATATTATAGTTATATCACGTCTTTCACGAGTAATCCTTATTTTTCATATTCTGGGAAGAAGCCTCAGTCTAGGTAATTGGCCCCTGAAGAGATATCATTTAATTAAGATAGTCATAAAGGCTAATGAAATGGCCATTAGATCGAGTCAGTTGGAGCACCACAAGGGCCGAACACTGCCCGTCCATTACCAACTTTTCTCATTGGCCTCCACCCTCTCCCAAACCCCCCAGGCCCCACTTCCTTGCCTTTCCCCTTCCCCTTCCCTCCCTCTCCCTCTCCTTCTCCTTCTCTCTCGCCCTCGCTCTCTCCCCTTCCCTCACCCTCTCCATCCCCCTCCCCTTCATGTGCACTCGGATGTTCTGCTTCCCATTTCTCGTTTTAGGTTTGGGTTCCGGACTTGTCCGAAAAAATTGTGAAAAACTGCCGCAGTTCAATACAGTGCTGGTACTGCATTAAACATATAGAGTTTTGATGAAATGTAATATCACCAATATTTCTGCGCGACTGTAGATAAAATGGCAGTTTTTAGAAAGCCGGGATATTAGTAAACTTTCCTTTTGTTCTGCCCCAGCCGATGATAAATATTTTTGCACACGGCTTTTTTTATTTGTAATTTTTTGTGTCAGGCATAAATTTTGGATCCACGTTTTTTTTCACTCTTTCTCTTCCAC
>NC_136971.1:15130552-15153052 GCF_032717465.1 Coenobita brevimanus | reverse complement strand
TTGCACTGGGAGGCATAATTGTAAATATTTAGGCGAGTTGGGGGCGATTTACATAAACAAAGTTGCGGGAGGGAATGGTGTTTTCTTTTCCCGTCCCTAAGTTGTTTTGCCAAAGTTGGGCTCAGAAGTTAGCGACTTTTATCTTTCCGCTCCTGATGACTTCCCCCAGAATGGACAATGGCTCAGTGCCCGGGCCCAGGCGAGGCCAGGTAGCACGGTATTTTTTTTGTGTGTGGCACTGTAGTATTCTTTGGTGGCGCTGTATTCATTGAGGTAACTATGTAATACTGTAGATAGCACTTTAATATTAACAGGTAGCACTGTAATATTTTAAGTAGAACTATAGTATTTTTAGGTAGCAGTGTAATATTTTGGGGGGCACCACTGTAATATTCTTAGGAAGGACTGTTATTTTGAAGTAGCATTATAATAGTTTCAGTAGCACTGTAATATATTTAGGTCAGCACTGTAAATATTTTTTGGGTAACACTGTAAATGTTCTTAGGTTTCACTTAATTTTAGGTAGCACTATTATTTTTAAGTAGCAGTATTTCTTTTGATAGCGCTGTAATAGTTTTAGCCATCACTGTAGCATTTGTAGGCAGCACCGTAGCTTTTTAGGCACCACTGTAGTGTGTTTAAGTAGCGCTGTAATATTTTTAAGGAATCACTGCATATGTTTAAGTAGCATTCCTGTTCTTAAGTAGCACTATAATATATCCCTCAACTCCTGCGATACGGTGGCGTCCTCTATACGTACAGCCATTCTTTTTACCCGAATCTTCCACATACTCCTCAAAAAGGTGATCATGTTATATTTTTGCAGAAATATTGTGTTGCAAAATATTAGTAAAAATTTGGAAGAAAGAGTAAAGTTCATGGCAGATTTAATCATGGTTTGTCCGCTCAGCTTTCCACATTGACTCCTTCACTCGGGTGTATCATGATCTAAGTGGTTTTTGAGAGTTCTAACACTCTTCATTAATGATTTTTTTTTTTTTTTGCACATCATTTCAGCATCCTCAAACATGCTATTGATGCAAATGATGTTGATAGTAGAACAAAAATAATGTGGAAGAGTTGGCTGAAGTGTAATATGAAAACTAAATCACTAAATATGAGGTGCAACGAAGCCACCTAAAAGCCAAGCCACAGCACTGTTGATATCTGGGATGCAGCATGCCCAAGGACCCCGGCAGGTGGTACAAGCCTGGGACGTGTGGAAAGTACAACATTGACGTGACCTCTGCCGCCACCTTGACCCCACCACCAGCCAAGACAGTTTTATTATGAACTTAGAGGACAATAACCACGCCTTGACTTTAAAAGCGTTATTTTTGAGAAGGCTGGGTAGTTGTAATAAAAAAAAAAAAATGTTGACTATTCTTACTACTAACGTGTATCATGTGTTGTACGGCCAATTACTACCAAAATAATAATAATAATAATAATAATAATAATAATAATAATAATAATAATAATGATAATAATAATAATAAGATCGGGGTTAAAATCGCATGCGATAATACTGAGAAAAGATAGATGTCGTTCTAATTTATGATTTTTCATAGAGCGATTCTTGCTCATTTCATTACAGTTTCTGATTTTTCATAATGCTATTTTGCTCAGTTCTTCTTTTTTTTTTTATTTTTTTTTTTTATAGAAGGGAATGCTTTCAGTTCAGTTCTGGGCTTGCTTTTTAGGTTAACATGACTAGCCTTACTCCACTTATCGGTAGAGGAAGACAATGTTTTCTTGAAGAAGTCGAAACAAAATTCGGTAGTAGATCACCAAGCAAAGATTCAAAAGAAATTAAGGACATTCATAATGTATCTATGCTGTGTTGTTACGCTGGGTTTTTTAGGTGACTCATATAAAGCATATGGCAGGAAGCAAGTAGCGGCAGCGGTATGTATAATGCACTCTAAAATATATCTATATAATTTCAGTCACGAGTCTTCCACACAACACTTTGCCTGATATTATACTCTGAAATTCGTGAATGAAGCTTATCATGAAACTGTAGGTCCAGAGCTTCTCCATTCAGTCACCTGGACTAGACACATCCGGTCGGAGGTCAGGCCTGGCATTCAGCTCACCACCGCCTAATTGTTGACTCGGAAACTCTACACCAACTTGAGTTTCGCCGCTGCATGTCTGACCGCGAGGGACACAGTGACCAAATGACCTAAATGGCAGTCCTGTTCCCTTCACTCCCATGACGTATTTCTTGTTCTTGCTATCTGCGGACGATTTAATTTAGTTTTAGAACAGACATTTTGAAATGAAGAAATCTTCCGTGAGGTGATTACAATCGTCTGGTGTTGGTCTGATTAAAATGAAAGCGTCATCGGAATGAAAGGTTTAAAGTTATAAATGATGGCTGGCGAATATATAGACGTGCCACAGTACTCGAAATTTGAAGCGTAGCTGTAAATGTTGTTTCTGTTTTGACTTAACCCCGGTCTGTCTGGGTAAGCAGACCCATCGACCACATGTAAACAACTCCTGTAGGGCCGTCCTACAGGTACAGTACAGTACTACATACACCGTGTAGGGATCCGGCGCTCGCATGTGGTAAATAACACCTCACCAAGTCGAACCAGGCAAGTGGCATGAAAAAATATGGAGTTTTGGCTCCCGGGTGGATGCTGCAGCTGCTCCACCTAAGGTACACGGCGCCACCAAGTAAGATCCTCGTCAGCACCGGCTGTATATATAGAACTGGAGGGCAGGGGGCACTGTATTATTATGACAGTCGAGTCACAGATCCTTGCAAAGCAAATCGAAAGAAAGTATCCTTGCTCGAGCCTCGAAGTGAGATCATCACCTTTACTGTGACACTGGCGAGTCCACCAGAGCCAAAGCAAAGGTCAAACGTGGCAGAAGCCTTTTTTAAAAAATCGCACTAGGTTTGTTACACACCTTTGCTTGAGCTGCCCCGTGATTTCCTTACAGTTGCACTTGAATTTCTCTGAGAAAATTGCACCATAACGCTTTTAATCTGGCAAATATCCCTTACCCCTTTAAGGTTAGTTATGGCTGGGTGCAGTCAGACTGGAGGGTTGATCTGACTAGTAACTAGGGAGATTCATTCTTACCTCATAACTGATATTGGTATTCGATAGATGAATGTTACCTCACAGACAAGTCATGTAGTAGACGCAGTTTGGTTTCAGTTCAGCGAAAAAGAACAACACGTTAATATTTTTATCTTGTAACTGCCAGACTTCCGTCACTATTGCGTAATATAGTCAGGATTTGTAGGCTGAGAACAAATACAGTTTTTGCATAGGGTCGGGGCTGATATTTTTTACCAACACCGCAAAGAGAAGAAAGAAGACGAGAGAGCATGAGTGGGTGGTCAGTGAGGTCTGTGCTGATGAGGGTGGCGAAGGGGATGCGTCCAGAAAACAACAAAACCACAGAATTTGAATATAAATCCTGTTATCATCAGCGGCTTGCTTGCTTATCAAGAGAAGGCCACAAGCTCTCCGTCCTGAATTTGCGCGTTTAACTTTTTCGATATCAGGTTTTTGTTTTTAAATCAAATTTTGCATCTAGTATCTTCCCAGTCAATTAACTACCATTTGTTTCCTGTGACGTATTTTTATTTTCTTCTTGTTTTCTCCAGATTATTTTCTTCACCTGAGGCAGACTGAACTTGATGAATTTGATATTTTCTTCATAAATCCCCGTCATATCGGATTCCTTTCTTAAATTGAAGAAGATCGTCTGAAGGTAGCAAGAATACACTAATGAAAGGCGATTTAGAGTCAAAGGGATAAGCTGCATTTTGTGGTACCTTTTTTTTTTTTTTTTTTCGTCGGATTCTGACACGCACGACGATGCTCACCAGTCATCACCCTGTCTATGCAGCTGCTGGACAGATGTCACTCTAAAATCGGACATATGCCACTCTAGAATCAACACTTATTTTTGCTTAGTTTGGTTTTTCACTATCGTTCTCATGATCTTGTGTGAAAATCCAAATCAGTCCTCGTCCTATTTATTTTGCCGCTGGATAGATATCACTCGGATATTGTATTTCTTTCTCCTTAGTATGGGTTCTAGGTCTCATTAAATTTCCATACAATTTTTCTATGATTTTCCAGTTCCATTGTCATATGAGTGAAAATCCAGGCAACTTCTGGCCCGATGTCACTCAGATAACCACATTTTTATTTGGTCTTTATGTGGTTCTCAGTATGGTTTTCAGTCTGACTTTAAAATCCCATTCCGATAAACAGTATGAAAATCCAACCAGGGTGTCTGCCTCTCCCCCAGCCTTTGTCCTGTAAGCGTGAAGAAATCCAGGTCAGTCATGAGTTGTGTGTTCGCATCGGTGCTTCCCTTGTTGCTCTCACCTGCTTCCTTCCCATGCCCTCCCCGTCTTCCTCTGTTATCTTAGCCCATCTCCCCTTCCCCCTTCTTCCACTCAGTCTTCCTCTGTTATCTTATCCTGTCACCCCTTTCCCCTCCTGCCCTCTCTTCTCTCTTCATCCTCCTTTCCATCCCCGCAATCGTAGTTCTGTGTTAATTATTTATTTTTTTTTGCACCGGCTCTTGAAGATACTCTTATTGGATTTTGAATATTTTTACGCGTTTTCATACTCGATATTGAATGTTCTTATGCACTCTGTCGTTCTCGAATATGCTTTAGTTGTATGGTTAATATTTTTACACTCAACTATTCGGGAATATTCCCCTGCTGAGCATTTGAATATTTTTTTATCCTGCCGTTCTGTTATATGCGCTTGCTGTTGAAATTCGTGCAGTGTGATTGACTGAGTGAGTAATGGTAGAGATGTGTGTGAATAGACGCAGTGTGATGGATGAGGCCGACCTGAATGTGGTATAGCAGTACGTTCATAGACAGAGAATGGGTGATAAGAGATGATAAAGGAGATGTATAGACTGGAAACAGAGGGAACGAGAAGAAGAAAACCAGGAAGAAGTAGGAAAATGCCAAGAAAAAAAAGAGGAATCCAAGAAAAAGAAAGCCTGTGAGAAGGGAGAGAAGGCCAAGAAGAAGGTCAAAAAGAAGAAAGAGAGAACCAAGAAGTAGAAGGAGAGAGCCAAATCAAGGAGGAGAAGGACAGGAAGTAGAAGAAAGCCAAGTAGAATAACGAGAAAACCAAGAAGGAGGAGAAAGACAAGAAGTAGCAGAAGAAGAAAGCAAAGTACCATAAGGAGAAAGCCAAGTAGGAGGTAGATGGATGGCGTGAGAGAGATTTTACATATATCCATCAGTATCTGCCTGTAGCCCACAATATCGACTTGTCTACTAGGTTACCACAGTTCATTTCTCCTTTAGTCACATCCCAGCGTGTCTGTGGGGATCGACAAGGCAGACACACCAATATTTTAGGCCACCAGACTCGCGACTCTTGCCTCATTTTACCCATACATTTTCATAGGACTATATGGGGCTGAGATAAATTTTCATCTTCTATTCTTACCCAGTCCTTAGTAGTGGAGGAAGGTTCAAATTGATGATGATAACGATGATGGTGGTGGTGGCAGTGATGGTGATGATAATGATTAGTATTAATTGATGGTGAAGGTGTTGAAGATTAGTATTATATTATTTGACGATGATGGTGATGGTATTATATTTGTTTCTCTTTTATATTTCTCTGTACGTCTTTAGCTGCGAGTACTGTCAGGCGGTGGTGTAAGTAATGGAATCCCCGGCCTGCGATAAAGCTGTCTGGCCAGGAGGCTGGGACCAGGAAGAGAACAATCCTATGGGGCATCGTATGTAAATCAGGGTTGGGGAGGGGGGGGATATACTGACACTGGTTCTGCATAGGAAATGTTTTAAAGCAGCACCCCGCACCACCACCACACACACACACACACACACACACACACACACACACACACACACACACACACACACACACACACACACACACACACACACACACACACACACACACCCACACACACACACACACACACACACACACACACACACACACACACACACACACACACACACACACACACACACACACACACACACACACACACACACACACACACACACACACACACACACACACACACACACACACACACACACACACACACACACACACACACACACACACACACACACACACACACACACACACACACACACACACACACACACACACACACACACACACACACACACACACACACACACACACACACACACACACACACACACACACACACACACACACACACACACACACACACACACACACACACACACACACACACACACACACACACACACACACACACACACACACACACACACACACACACACACACACACACACACACACACTACGGCCAACGCAGAGCACGATCACTAAACCAACAGAACAATCACCGTTGCCAGGACGACCCACAACTTATTACCACCACATAGCACGACCAGTAAACAGGCAGAACGATCACAACTATACAGCCAAGACGACCACCAGGGCCAGAACGACCACCCAATACGATGACCCTAGCCAGAACGACCACGCAGTACAAACACAAAGCCAGGACGACCACAAGTACGACATCCACGAAGCGCAGTTATTGTTACGCTGATAGACCACAAAACATGTTCATTAATAATTTTCAAAAGTCACCGAAGCTAGAACGACCTTAGAGCACGACCACCACAGTACGACGCCTATAGTTTCCACGGTACGACCATTGATGGGGCTGAACTACGAAAAACACGACAACTAAGCAGGCAGAACGACCACCAAAGCCAAGACGACTAAAAACTACGACCACTATGGATTCAGAACGACCACCGGAGCCAGGAGGACAACAAAACCAAGCTGGCAGGAGGGGAGAGAAGAAGAAGAGAGGAGAGGAGGAGACCAGGGGAGGGAGGGGAGGGGAGGGGATGAGAGGAGAGGAGAGGGGAGGGAAGGGGAGGAGTGGAGACGGGAGTAGAGTGGCAAGGGAAGAAAGTGGGAGGGGATGTGGGGTGGAGAGGAGAGGAGAGGGGAAGAGGGAAGGAAATGGGAGGGGAGGAGTGGGTGTGGGGTGGAGTGGGGAGGGGAGGGGAGGGGAGGGGAGGGGAAGGGAAGGGAGGGGAGGGGAGGGGTTCTCTTGGGAGGAGAACTGGCAAGGATTTATTATTATTCCGTCTCGCCTTGTTTACCCCACCCAGCCTCCTCATCGATCCCCGATACCTTTACTGCTGCGATACCTCCATACCAACGATACCTTTACTGCTGCGATACCTCCATACCAACGATACCTTTACTATTGAAGGCCCTGTAGTGACGATACCTTTATTGTTATGGCGCGATACCTCCATACCCACGATACCTTTACTATTGGAATCCCTGTAGTGACGATATCTTTATAGTTATGGCACGATACCTCCGTACTAACGATATTTTTACTATTAGGACCTCCATAGCAACAATTTTCCTTGATGGCGACGGTCCTTTTACATTACGATACCCTTAAAGCCACGATAACGCCATCTCCATTTCTACGATACCTTTACTTTTCCGATACTTCCATACTGTTGATGCATTTAATGTTTAGAGTCCTCAACGACGATACATTTACTGTTACGATACCTCCGAAGCTACGATATCTTAACGGCCACGATATCACCATACCTATGATCTTTTACGATTCTGAGTCTTCCATAACCACGATACCCTTTTAGCAACGATACTTCCATAGTCAGGACATCTTTAGTTTTACGACACCTCCATGTCAACGATAGTTTTAATATGTAGATTCCTTCATACCGACGATACCTTTATTATTACACTACCTCCATCACCACAGTACCTCTGCTTCCACAGCACATCTGTAGCGACGATCAGGTACTCTTACGATAAGACCATAGCCACGATACCTCAACTTTCCCTCGATACCTGAAGTACAAGTATAGCGAGGAGACAGTACGATACTCTCAGTGTCCACAGCTACTCTCCCACGATAACTACGCTGACGATACCTCCACAGCGACGATACATGGACCAAACATACACCTCTGAGGCCACGAAACTTTTAAAGGAACGATATTTCTGTAACCACGATACCTGTACCGTCACAGCACCTCCTTATAGACTGTATCTTTAGTGTAGCATTACCTCCATTTCGATTACAGTATATTTTTACGATAGCCCGATATCAAAACTATAATTAATATCGAGTTACCAGAATGAAGCGGTTTTTTTTCTCTCTCTTTTTTCGGCGGTGTGTTTTATATTTTATCGCTACTAACACAGACGGTTTTTATAATTTTTTGGACAATTTTTTTCGAACTCGTAGTTGTAGATCGATCCTTCGGAAAAAAAAAAAAAAATCACTTATTCATTCTGGGAGGGACCAATCTTGCGGGCTTCAGGCCTTTGGTTCCTTCTTCCTTATCTAAAAAAAAGACACCCATTTTAATTCGAATAAATCTGCCTCTCGATAGTTGTAATAAAGCACACACACACACACACACACACACACACACACACACACACACACACACACACACACACACACACACACACACACACACACACACACGTCACGGAATTGAAGGGATTAAAAATATGACAGGGGGGTGTGAGTTGGGGGAGGGCAGCGTAATGGCCGGGAGACATGGAGGCGATTTGTTTGTGGCCACCCTTTACGGGATTCAGGCGTCTGGCTATAGATAGATAACAGATAACAGACAGATAGACGGAATAAAAAGGTGAGATCAAATTTTTGGCCCATAACTTTGACCCCTAATGATGTCCGTCAAAGTTAAAGAGTTAATTTGGGCTGATGGTGGCACTTGGGACGCGTGAATTAGTCAGGAAATCCGTGGAAGCTGAAATTCCCTCGACCTGCCTTCAATTTCTGATCGTTATTGCTCCGCCGGACGCTAGGGAGAGGAGTCATTACCATCCTCAGGCTCCTGTGACTCACTCTTGACTCTTATTGACACTCAGGCTTCTGTGACTCACTCTTGACTCACTCTTATTAACACCCAGGCTCTTACGACTCACTCTTGACTCACTCTTATTCCCAGGCTCTTACGACCCACTCTTGACTCGTTAACACTCAGGCTCTGATGATTCGCTCTTGACTCACTCTTATTCCCAGGCTCCAACGACTCATTCTTGACTCACTCATTGACACTCAGGCTCCTATGACTCGCTCATGACTCACTGTTTTTTGGATAAAACCGTTTGGCGTTGGCTGGGATAGAGTGCTATGAGTGTCCCGTTCATGAAGGGGTTAATACTGACAATTAAAACACTTAGGCTCCTGTGACTCATTCTCATCTCTTTGAAATAGTCTGGAATTGAGAGAGAGAGAGAGAGAGAGAGAGAGAGAGAGAGAGAGAGAGAGTAATGCTACTGGGGTCACTCATGGAATACCCACGGAAAGCCTGGTTAATTAATTTTCATTACCAGTGTGTTATCTGGATTTTAGAAGTTTTCATGTGCCAAATTATATCATACATTAATTAAGATATCAGGCTGTAATTAGATAGCTCATGTGTGTCGATAATGCAACTGGAAAACGCGTCATTCTGCCTGAAGTAATAATTTTTGACTGGGTAATGTGATAATTTTCAAGGTCAGTATATCATGTGACAGTGTGATACTGCCCTCGCAATCTGACCTACAAGGCCTTTTCTTTTCTTCTTCCTTCCTTCCTTCCTTCCTTCTTTTTTTTTTTTTTTTTTGTAGCAGTGTTAACATTTTTGTAGCTTAGACTCAAGACAATAGCAATAATTTTTAACATTTCCTGGCGATCTTCTACCACTAGCTCAACGTATTAGTAGTGAAATTTATACGATGAATATTGTGCTTGTAAATTCAGTCTAGAGGGGGATGGCGTGATCAGAGTTGCCACAAAGATTCTTACTTTTTTCCCAACGGAGGTCTTTTTTTTTTTTTTTTTTTTTTTTTTTGGTGTTGGTGCGTTGGTCAGCCTGGTTTTGCCATTCCTTATGTTGCCATACATTGCTTCAGAAACAGGAGATCTGTATTTAGTGATTTACATGCTATAGCCACATCCACATACAACTCTTATATCTGTATACCTTTCACTAACAAAACCTAAGTCAAGAAAAAAAAATGCCGTTCCTTTAAATATCAACATCTCTCTTGTACAGACAAATGCAAAAGATCGATCGCCTTTCCTGCCCCCCTTTCCTGACTATTTGTGGAAAAATTTGCCGAGTTCTGAGGAGCGCATCACTAGGTTTGAAATGTTACTGTTCATTCTCCTGTTATTTTTCGCAATTAAGTGGATCGGTATTAGTGTGCGCAGTGGTGCATTCAGAGCCGTAACTGTTCAGCGGATTCTATTGCCAAACCAGACAATAATTGCAGTGTCAGGGATGTGTAAGCCGGCTGCAACATTTTTTTTTTTTAAACAGAGGATGATCAGTGCAAGGAAAAACAATTAAAAAAAAAATCCCTACACCTGAGTACGGGTGTCCCTTATTCATAAAATCACCGTGAGTGTTGGACTTGAACTGCTGTAGGTTGAATAATGATGATTCTGCGGAAAAATGATTCTTCGATGCGAGACCCAGTTACAGTTCGCAATTAGTTTCGTATCTGGAGGTCAATAGAACTATCCTGTTATTTAGTACTAAACGTGCTGTTATTGGCACAGGCGTGAAGGGTATTGTGTGTGTAGTGAAGAGTTGGCCCCTTCAGTATGATGACACCTTTTTCACTTCAATCTGATGACCACCAGACTATCTTATATTTCGAGGAGCTGTGCTAGTCGTGTGTGTCGGACAGGAAGCCACTTATATTCTAAATAAAATCCTCGTGCACCAGCAAGATCTTAAAAAAATTCCATCTGCCTGAGGCGATAAGTGAATTTTTTTTTATAGATTCATCTGTGTTTTTTTTGCTTAAATTTGCTTGTTTATTTAATTTATTCTTTGAGGACGGGAAATCCCTTATAAGCTTGATAAAATGGCCTAAATTCAAAATGCAAAATATAGCTAAGATTTAACGTTGATTTTTTTTTTTCATTCATTACGTGGAATGTATTAAAAAATGAAACCATCCTTGACAAGAAGATAAATTTCCTGTTGACGTGTTCTTAAAAAGTAATGTTCACACTTGTCTCTACTAGGAAGAATGGAATTATCCGGGTGTATCTTTATATATTTTTTTTTTTTTTTAATTTCAACTTTGAAAGAGATATTAGCCACAGTGTGTCAATTTGCTCTGTTATACCTGAACATGTGAAGTGCTGTGAAGTGGTCTCGTAATAAGTTGCGTGACACAAAAGTTGCCACCTTTTGAGAGAAAGATAGCAGAGTGAAGTGGAAATGAAAGTTTGTGTAGAAGGAGAAGAAGAAGAAGAAAAAAAAGATGATGATGATGATGATGATGAAATGGAGAGGAAATTAAGAAAAATCCAGAGATGAAGAAGAAACAGAGGTGAAACTAGGGCACAAGAATAAGAAAAACAAAGAAGAACCACAGAAGTAAAACGAAGCAGAAGAATCGACAAAAAATCATTACAAAGGCAAGAGGGGGAAACCTAAGCAGGAGAAGAGAAGAATAAGAATCTCAAAATCGCAGAAGACGAGCGAGGTAACAGCCCGGAAGTCCACGTGTATAGAAAAGTAAGGGAAAAATCATGAGGACTCGTTCAGGCGGAAAGAATGTTACCGAGAGCGAGTGGAGGGCGCGATGATTCAGGCAGCTGAGTCGTGAACAGAGATCAGAGCGGGGGTAAGAGAATAGGGGGGAGGGGGGAAGGAGGAGGGCGGAGGAGAGAGGGTGGGAGGATGGGGATAGGACGGGGGAAGAAGGGGGGGATAGGGAAGAGGAGGGGAAGATGGGGGGGATGAGGATAGGGAGGAGGAGGGGAAGAAGAGGGGGCAAGGGAAGATAAGGAAGATGAGGGGAAGAAGGGACGGGGAAGAGAAAGAAGATGGTGGATAGGTAAGAGGAAGGCGAAAGAAAAGGGGAAGGGAAAAGGAAGATGGAGAGAAAAGAGGAAGGGAGAGGAAGCACAGGAGGCGAAAAGATAGAGGGAGGTGGGGAGACAGAGAACTGAGAGGGAAGGGAATAGGGGAATAAATAGAAGGGAGGAAAGATAGGGGGTAGGATAGGAGCGAGGAGAGAAAAGGAAGGTGAATTAAGAGGAAAATAATAAGAAAGAGGGGAAATAATTAGTGGAGTAGAAGAGAAAAGGGCAGAGGATACGGGGAATAAGAAGGAAGCGAGAAGAGAAAAAGGAGAGAAATCAGAAGGGGGGGAGTGGTAAGGGGAGAGAGAGAGGGAACAGGGAGGAGAGGAGGGGAGTAAGGGGGGGGTAAAAGGGGGTAGCCAGAAAGGGAAGGGCGGCATGGCGCAGACAGCTCCCGGCAATAAGCATAAATGACGGTATGACCCCTAAATTCGGCTTAATGCATAGTACATGAACCCGGAGGAGAAAATTCAATAAGCCATTTCGTAAATTTCGGGAGGGGGGGACGCCGCGTTAAAACTTTTCAATTTCCTCGACCTCTGATATTACAGTGTGAAAATGTTACACTGACGGAGGCTCTTTCGATCTGCGCCCCGACTCTCTAAACTCGGCTCTTAGCGACGGAATTAACTCGGACAGGCGGGCTTCTTAGGCGAGTAACTTTTGATCTTTGTTGGGGCGGGACGAGGCCTTTGGAATATTCAGGGGGGCATCAACAGGGGGCCAAAGGGATATTTCCAATAGTTTTAGCAGCTCATGCAAGTTAAGGTAGGAGTATATCGCACTTAATTTGGGTGAATATTACCCTCCATGTGAAAATATCATCACTGGGTTAATGCGATGCCACAGCATTTTTTTTTTTTTACAATATAACATCCCAGCATTACTTTTTCTGGTTTAAAAAAAAAAAAGTTTGTGTGGGAATTCGTTGATTACATACGGAATAATTGCTGTTTTTCATGTGATGTATTGCCTAATGATTGTGGATGAAATATACCCACATGCAATACTGAAACTGTTTGTTATGAGGATACAAAAATAGTTTTATTCAGCAGAACTGCAATACTTTTTTGATCACCACTGTCATTGATCAGAAATTGCACCGTATAAAAGTTAATGATATTCGTACCTACCTACCTACCTACCTACAGTATATACTGTACATATATATATATATATATATATATATATATATATATATATATATATATATATATATATATATATATATATATATGTATATATATATATATATTTACCTAGGCTGCTTCCCCCAAGGAAAGGGAGGTAGCCGAGACAGGACGACACACTCCCCATTTACTCATCCATTCAGACACATTCATTCGCAACTTAGCCCCAAAGGGGAGAAGGGACAGATCCTCACCGCACCACTCCGCACAAGGGTCAACTGCACAGTGCAATTAGTGACATCAGCAGCAGGGCCCGACAGCAGAGCTGGTTTACCCCTGCCACATCATAATAGACCCATCCCCTTACCCGCACCTGACCTGACTAGCTGATCAGACCAAATGCTGGAGAATATCCCCTCAGGGCTGCGTCATCATTTATTCATTCACGATTTCTCTCCTTGCTCTTCACACTGTCCTTGCTCAACAGACATCCCTCTCGCATCCAGTGCTCTCTTCACGCTGTCCATCCATCCTATTCGTGGTCTTCCTCTCAGCCTTACACCTCTCACATCAGATCTAGTTATCTTTTTCACCAATCGCTCATTATCCATTCTCTCCATATGCCCAAACCATCGCAACACCCTTTGCTCAACTCTACCAGCCATCTCCCAAACAACTCCAGTCTCCTTCGCACTTCATCATTTCGCACTCGATCCATATGCGTCACTCCACACATACTCCTCAGACACCTCATCTCCATTACATTCAAACTTTTCCTCTCTGCTACACCCATTTTCCATGTTTCAGCCCCATATAACACAGTCGGTACCACAACACCCTCATACAGTCTTCTCTTTACATCCATTCTAAGCGAATGACATCTAAACCCTTTTTTCATTCCTCCCAGCACCTTTCCTACTAAATTCGTTCTAAACTTCGCTTCTGCATCTATTCTTCCATCCACAGCAACATGTGACCCTAAATATTTAAATATTTAAAACTCTCTCTCTCTCTCTCTCTCTCTCTCTCTCTCTCTCTCTCTCTCTCTCTATATATATATATATATATATATATATATATATATATATATATCATGCCTTCATATTCTTGTTAGTTTTAGGGATATTGTATAAATCTTCCAGTATAGCTCACACAATCATATCTTGTGAAAAAGCGTGCCTAGTGAGCCCAGATGGTGTTCTCTACAGGACACATGCATCTCCCCTCCCCAGAACCTTCTCTTGCCTCTCGCATACCCTCCCTTGATAGGAACCATCTCTCTCCTTCTTGTACGCCGCCACATTCTTCCCAAGTTTCTTTTTTTTTTTTACATCAGATTGCTTCCCTCCTCCTGCAGGATCCTACTTCTTCCCCTACAGACTGCTTCTTCCTGCTTCCTGTAAGTCTCTTTCACCTCCTGCAGACTACCTTTTCCCCTTGCATACAGTACCTCTCCTCTCGTACGTGCCACCCCTCTCTTGTCTCACAAATGACCGCTTCCTTCTTGCAGTTTCTCCCCTCTCGAAATCCCGTGTTCGTAGGAGGCACAGAGATGCAACAGTGTGTACGTAGTTTTATAAGCCGAGTTAAATTTGGCAGAATAAATGTTTTAGCGAACGTTAGAACAGAGGCAAACACACGAGCTGTAAAACTCACAAATCCTCTTCAGGGGGGCGAATAAATTAACTTTTCCGCTCTTCAAATCACTCTCGAAAGTAGGAGGGTGGGCCAGCGTGTTGCAAAGACTGTATTGAAATAAATTCCGACTTTTTCACTTCAGATAATTGCGTCCAATATACTCGGAGGTAAAAGACGATATCCAATTTAGAGGGTGAAGGACCAGGAGTGGTGGGAGGCCCCGGCAAGAATCGCAGGAGGGCAGAAGTTCGACCCTTGATATAACCTGGTGAGGAAAAGCGTTGTGTGTGTGTGTGTGTGTGTGTGTGTGTGTGTGTGTGTTCATAGCCAGAGCTCCTAAATGCTTTGGTGCAGGTTTGGTATATTCACAGGGGTTTCAGCGTATATTCATTTGTAAATATTCTGTGTATTGAACCTCTTTCACCCTTTAATTCCATGACCACATTTTATTGGTTTAATCTTATTCCGAGACGATTTTATTCACTCTTTTAAACTGGTGGGATTTGATGTAGCTTTCACTAACTACTGCGCCGTGAGACTTTCTTCCTAACTTAGATGAAAATCGTCTGATGGTACCCAGGACAAGCTACAAAATGCGGCATGGAAGTGAAGAAGTTTGCTTTCAGATTATCGTGGTATTTCGTACGCTGATGGTTTGTTCGTTCACTGGTATAGTTGTTTCTTCGTATTAAGTTTTCATTGTACAATACTATAGACGGTTCGTTGTCCACACTATTGTAGAAGAAATCCATCCAGGTTTACTGAACAAATACACATTGCAGAGATACCTTTGCCTTAGTCAGCCAGTCTAATATTACTCTCTTTGGATGTCAGGGGCCAAGTCTAGTGTAAACGTAACTCACAGTATTTAAGGGCAGGATACCGACCTAGACCTTTGGCAGCATTTTACATGGAGGAAGTTGGGGCTACAATTACTTTTCGGATATTCGAACCGTGCATATAATGCAGGCCGTCTCTCCGACTAGAGTATTCTATTACTATACATCCAGACCCTTTCAAGATGATCGAAGATCAATCATGTATGCTTTCTTTAAAATAAACATTCTTTTCATTTCGTCGGTATAACACACACCACCTCCAGCTACCCCTGAACATGTCCAGGCTGCTAGCGACCCACTTCGCTGTCTCTCCTCGCACTCATTCATTCACGTTTTTTGGCCTATCGTCACAAAACTTCTTAAAATCTGCTGTCGATCTGACATTGGCGATTGTATTAAAGTCTACCCATTAAGAGATTTATTGATTCAGAGTTGCCTCAGCAGCCTTTCTCCTGCAGAGATGAATTATGTGATCGACAGTGGCCATTTGTCGAACGCGTCTCTGATACTGCAGGCACGACTTTGAACTAACACCATATATTTTTTTTCTTTTGCATTTTGGTGTTCAGCTCTTCACTGATATGCAAACTTGGTACATGTTTTTAAAAGGTGATCACAGACTTCAATTTAAGAAATATTATCAAAAGTTGTGTAAGTTTTTTGATGGCATGTCTTATGAGGAATCGGAGGCCAAGAGGGTAGTGATGGTGGGAGGGGGAGGGGAAGGAAGAGGGAGGGGTAGAGAAGCAGGAGGAGGGAGAAAAGAGCAAGAGGAGAGAGGGAGGAACAGGAAGTAAAGAAGAGTAAGACGACGGAGGGAGGGAGGTGCAAGAGGAGGCTGGGAGGGAGGAACAAGAGGAAGCAGGGAGAAGCAGAGACAGGCAGGGGGGAAGTGGAAGAGGGGAGAGGGGGTAAATCCAATTTTGACTTGAACCTGCATTGCAAGTCTGGTTAAGGTCTGTCTGCTCGATTAGGAGGTGGATGTTGGACAGGCCATGCAATTTTTTAACTCTTAAATATATTGCATTGCACGATTGAAAAAGTAAAATGTTTAAAGACCTGATTTTATCCTAACGTGTGATGATATGATGCGGTAAATGAATAATTAACAAATAGAGAAAAGTAACCTCGATAGAGAATTAAAGGCAAAAGTGCTTTAGCTAATCTGATTAGTAATTTAACCCACACGCAAAACTCAGTATTAAAAAAAAAAAAGTACCATAGATCTAGTGTTATCTCTGTTATCTTTGTGTGTGTGTGTGTGTGTGTGTGTGTGTGTGTGTGTGTGTGTGTGTGTGTGTGTGTGTGTGTGAGAGAGAGAGAGAGAGAGAGAGGTTCATTAAACTGGCCACACGGAGCATGACTCTTAAAGACGAAGAGTCATCTACTCTTGCTTGGGGTGCCTCCAAATGTAACCTCATCCACCACAAGGTGAGGTCCTTCATAGTCACAAAATTCCTATAACTCACGGCCGTATTTTATCTGACACAGGAAAATATGAAGCACTTTTTTCCTAGTTAATTCTTATGCTTATTGTGCCATCTAAATTAAGTGAATGCAGTTAAATGAAGAGAAACGCCATTATTTTCGCTAATAAATATCCCGGGTCACATAATGGCACATTTATGCATGTGTTTATGTAGGTGTGAGGATCGGATCTAACTAACTGATGGAGTGATGAATTGATCTTCTGACCGATTAACTGACAGGCAGACTGAGTTTCTAATTAATTGACTGACTGTGTGACTGACTTATCCAATATATGACAGTCCACTTGTCAAACTGAATAACTGATTGAGTAACTGACCAGCAGACGGAACGCATAATTAGCTGATTTACCCACTAATTAACAGGGAAACTGAAGAATTGACCCGAAAATTTATCAACTGCTTCGAGAGTTGGTGAAAGATTGACATTTCTCACACTCATATTTCATCACCTTTCTGATATTCACCACAAGATCTATCTGTCTATCTATTGCCAGACGCCTCAATCCCGTTTGGGGTGGCCACAAACAAATCGCCTCCAAGTCGCCCTGTCCTCCGCCATTTCACTGCCCTGCTCCCAATTCACACCCCCCTCTCTCATATACCTCTCCACCCCATCCCTCCATCTCATCCTCGGCCTCCCCCTCCCTCTTCCCCCCTCCACCTCACTCACATACACTCTCTTCGTCAGTCTTTCACCCTCCATCCTCTCCACATGGCCAAACCACCTCAGTGTGTTCCTCATAACGCTTCGTATCACATCCACATCCACATCCACACCACAACGCTCCTTTATATCCTCATTCGTCAGCCTGTCTCTCCATGTGACTCCACAGGCTCCTCTTAAATAACTCATTTCCACTGCTCTCACTCTTGACTTGTGTCTTTCCAACAACGTCCAAGCTTCACTTCCATACGTTAGAGTTGGTATCACAATACCGTCATGTAGTAACTTTTTCACTTCCATGCTCTCTTCCCTGTTTCTTATCACTGCTTTCAAAGAACCAGCAACCTTTCTTCCCTGCTGTACCCTTTCAAGCACTTCACCATCCAAACCTCCATCCTTACTCATCACACTACCCAAGTACTTAAACGTACTCACATTTTCCAATTCCTCACCATCCATCCTCGCTGTACATTCACTGACTTCACCTCTCTCAAAGACCATCATTTTACTCTTCCCTACATTCACCTTTAGATTCCGTTTCTTACACACTCTCCCAAACTCATCCACCAAGCCTCCCCTTCGTCTTCACTCAACAACACAGTATCATCTGCAGACAACAGTACAGGGAGTTTCCAAACACTATCCTCTCTCACCAGGGCCACTCCAACATCCACTACCCTACCTTGTACCTCTTTTATTACCCCATCCATGTACAGATTGAACAACCATGGAGACATGACACATTCCTGTTTCAACCCAACTTTCAAAGAGAAAAATTCACTTAGTTCACCATCCACACGCACTGCAGCCTTCGCACCATCGTACATACTCTTCACAGCATTCAACAACTTCCCATCTACTCCATATATTCTTAACACTTTCCACAAGCCTTGTCTATCCACCCTGTCATATGCTTTCTCCAAATCCATGAAAGCCGCATACAACTTCTTTCCCTTCTTTAGAAACTTTTCCACTAAAGATCTAAGAATGAATATCTGATCTACACAACCTCTTCCCTTCCTAAAGCCTCCTTGTTCTTCTCCAACTAATTTCTCTGTTCTTTCTCTAACTCTGTCAATAAGTATCCTACCATACACTTTTCCTGTTATACTAAGAAGACAAATGCCCCTATGATTACCACACACTTCTTTTTCCCCTTTTCCTTTGTACAAGGGAATAATTATACCTGACTTCCAATCCTCCGGGACTCTACCTTCCTCCCAGGCCTATCTGCACATCTTCCACACTCATTCTACTACTATCTCTCCCCCATGCTTCAGCATTTCACCACACACTCCATCAATTCCTAGGGCTTTCCCCGATTTAACTTTCTTCATTGCTTCCACAACTTCAATCCTACTGATTTCTTCCTGTCTTCTCACCTCCCTCCTTCTCCCAGCCATTCCCCAGCCACTTATACTCGCATTACTTCCATCCTCTATGTTCAACAATTCCTTAAAGTGTTCTCTCCATCTGCTCACTTTTTCTCCCTTCTCCACTAGTAATCTACCATTTTTGTCTTTCACTTCCCTGCTAACTTCACTTCCACCCTGTCTTACTCTTTTCACCTCTTTCCAGAACATTTTCTTACAGTCCCTCCACTTTACACTCAAATTCCTTCCAAATTCCTCATCCACTTTCTTCTTACTCTCTCTTACTAATCTTTTCACCTCTCTCTTTCTTTCTACATATAACTCTCTCTTCCGCCTCTCAACTTCTTCCACGTCCCTATTTCTCATCCATTCATTGTATGCTTTCTTCTTTTGTGCCACAGCCTGTTTCGCCTCTTCAGTCCATCACGCTGTTCCTTGCACCCCCCTCCGTCTTCTCTTCCTTCCACACACCACATCACATGCTGCACATATTTCTTCTGTAAATATCCTACACACACCTTCCACGTCTCCCATCTGCTCCAATTCATATTTGCCCAATCGTTCCTCCACTTCTCTCTTATACTCTGCCTTTTTCTCATCCTCTTGTAACCTTTCCACTTTCCTTGCAACTGCTCCTTCCTCTCGTCTCTCCCTTCTTCTATTCCTCCATCTTACTTGAATCCTAATTCTGGCCACCACCAAGTAGTGGTCAGAAAGTCCACTCCCCCAACCTCTACAAGCTCTTGCATCCATTACACATCTTCGCATCCTTTCATCCACACACACATAATCAGTCATTGCCTTCCTTTCATTCAGTTCACCACCCACCCTTCTCATCACTCGCCATGTATACCTGTGGATCATTTTATGCCTGAAGAGGGTATTGGCTATCACCAACCCCCTCCCAGCACAAATGTCCACTAACGCACTCCCATTCTCATCTGTCTCAGCAGGCACACCCCACTCACCAACTATTCCATCCACCTTCACATTCCCAACAAGATAATTATTTTATATATAAATATATTCGCATCAAGTTAGAGGTCAGGGTAAGTTTGACATATTTTCAAAGGTTAGACGCGCAGAAAGATGAGCCGCAGAATTTAGCATCATTTCTGTCTCCATTGAGTTTCCTTCTCTTTCATGTTTTAATTTCAGCCTTTTAGTTATTGTATCATTTTACTTGATATCGCCCTCTTATAATATGTATCGCTTATTCTCCCTTTTTCTGCATTAGTTATCATGTCTCGTAATTTTGTTCTTTGTAATCTCATTTCTGCACCAATTATCGTCTCTTATATCCCTTTTCCATCCTTTGTCACCTCCCCATCATTACTGTTATTATTCTGTCGTCTCTCTTTTATCTCCCTGTCATCTCTTTGTTATCTGCTATCATCTCTATTATATCCTCATCTGCTATCAGTCTGTTTATTTTCCACTTGATCTCATTATCATCTCCTCCCATATATATATTTTTTTAGTTCAGTTGTCATATATATATATATATATATATATATATATATATATATATATATATATATATATATATATATATATATATATATATATATATATATATATATTCCCTCCTTTGTTATCTCTGTTATTTCTGTCATTTTGTCTGCATCAGTTATATTTGTTTATCTGTCAACTCAATCTTTAGCCTGATCTCTATCAATTCTGGTATAATTTTCCTCGTTTCTTATCTGCTTATCTTTCAGCTCCATCCTCTGGCATCTTTTCATCATTTCTATTATTATTTTTGACTTTTTTAATTTTGCATTTTTCCCCAGTTTCATCTTTCACTATATCTCCATCAGTCCCAGTATCTGCTGCATCTATTATCACATGTCAGTCCTCCATTCCTATTCTTTATCATCTCTCCATTATTTTCGTTTTACTCTGTTTACCCTCTAATTCCTTCCCCTATCTCCCAGTCAATTATAATATCAGTGTTTGCATCTGTTTTTCTCGTCCGTTTTCCATTTCCATATTTTATCACCTCTTTTTCATTTTCTGTGTCTCTTAATGTCTGTCTCCCAGCTCCATCCTGCTATCTCTCCATTATTATACTTTTCAGCATCTGTTATCTGTTAATCTTTGTCACCTCGCTCAGTTTCCACCTAAAATCGCCTAATTCAGTCCTTTTGCATGTTTATATTCCATATTTTCTACATCACTTAATATATGTTATTTTCCAGTCCTATTAATTATCATTTCCATTATTATTATTATTATTATTATTATTATTATTATTATTATTATTATTATTTTATCAAACTCACAGTCCTGCCAAATCTTTAATATTCTAAATTTTGTGTATCTATCATCATCAGTTGTTCTTCAGTGTCATCCTTTATCATCTCTTGTCATTGTTATCACTTTCTCAACTTACCATCATCTCTTTCTCTTCCTTTGTCACCTCTCTCTGTTTTCTCCCACCATCGCCTGATTCACAGTCCTCCTGCATCTTTAACTCAGCATTCCACATTTGCCTTCGTCTCCCACTTTAATTTTCCCCTTCGCCGTCACCTCCTCCCAGTCGCTCGCCCTCACCGTCAATATTGACTACGATGTTTTATTCAGAAGCCAAACTTGATAGAAAGACAGACAGAGAGACAGACAGACAGGCCGACGGACGGATGAGGCGACGAGGGAGCCGGGGAGTTTACCGTATGTCAAAGCTTCATTAAATCCACTAGAAATTTTGGAGAGCGTCAATACTTCTGGGATTTACTTAATAAAAAAAAAATCGTCTTTTATATCTCTGCTTTATTTATCTCAGAAATATTTTGAAAACCCAAAGGAAAAAAGTAAATCACTGCGTTTTGATCCATATTTTAGCTTTGTGATAATAATTCCAATGCCATCTTATATAAATATTTTTACCAAACAGGAATATAAACACTCAAAGGAAGAAAATAAATCACTACATTCTGATCTGTATTTTAGCTTTACAATACTAGCTCTGATTCCAAATTATAAAATGTTTAAAACTATTCAAGATCATTGTTGAAACGGAGTGTAGAAATGTAGCTGAAATAACACTCTTTGAAATATCTCTCAATGCAAGCCACATATCAGAATTATTATAAGCAAACAGAGGCACGAGTTGATAATATTAGAACTGAGGAAGTGTGTAAGGCCAGTGCAAGGAAGAAGTTATTGATACAGTGTGTTAGATATTAGACACATTCAATATCCATTTTAACAGATTGGTTGTTCAGGCATAAAGCAAGCGTTTGAGTGCAAGTGTTCGAGTGAGTTATTCCTTGTAACTTATGGATTTTCTTATTGTTCATCATGTAAAAACAATATACCCTCCCATGACTCCTTGGGCAGTATTATTATTAGTTTATTCATTTTCGCCGAGAAAGTTAACTCTTGTCTACGTGT
>NC_136971.1:14868052-15128052 GCF_032717465.1 Coenobita brevimanus | reverse complement strand
TCTGTCCGGATGTCCGATTCTTTATGTATCTGTCTGACACTGTGCGGGGAAAGAGAGAGCTCTGTCACCGTTAAACACACCACTCCAGCTGGAACGTGACTGGAGAAATGGTTGCGTGAAAGCTAAAAACTGTGTGTGTAAAGCGGGAGAGGAATATTTACTAAGGTGTGTGTGGTTAGGGAAGACTTGGTTTAGTAATGAAACGCAGGTATTGACTGTGTGTGTGTGTGTGTGTGTGTGTGTGTGTGTGTGTGTGTGTGTGTGTGTGTGTGTGTGTGTGTGTGTTTGTGTGTGTGTGTGTGTGTGTGTTTAAAAGTACATGCAGTTTAACAGAGAACATGAGAGGCGGGTAGGTATGAACGGGGGCAGGTTGGAAAGGTGAGGTTAGGTGGGGATGGGGAGGGGAGGGGTGGGGAGAAGGGGAACCCACGGGTGTCGAACAACTTTTATCGGAAGCCTTAATTGGCAACCTTGGGTTTTTGCCTCGTGTTATAATTAGTCATTTACTCCGCGTCTGCACTAATAATGGCCACCGGCATGAAAAAACAGAATACCTGTACATTTTTCTCACCGGATGTAATTATCGGTGTGGGCAGGAAGAAACCCATGAATATAATGAGTTGTTTTTCGAATAATATATGCCCCGTGGAACACCTAATACGGCTGGCGCTAATTTATATATTTTTTCGTAGCCTGTATTTTTCTCTGTATAAAAGGGAGAAAATGCAGTGAGTGGTATCAGAAAAGCTCCTTCATGTAAAAGCTAGTATTTCTTTCAGCTTCATTTGTCTGTCTTTTTGTTTTCATCATTTTTATTCTGCCTTTTAACAGTACGAGGGTTTTTAAGGAAGGAAGTCAGTTTTTGCAAGAAGCCATTGTTTAAACACAGACGTTTTTAAGGGGGGGAGGAGTAAAGGAATGGTATTGTGGTCTAATTGTGAAGGAAAATCCAGTGGTATTTTTGTCTCTCGTATTTCCTTTGTTTCCTGTTTGTGGATCCTGCCCACTATCACTGTGTAGTTATGATGGTGATAGTGATGATGACGATGATGATGATGATAACGATTATGATGATGATGATGGTGTTACTAATTATGCCAAAGTATGAAGAATATGGTAACCAAATTTTCAGAAAACTAACAACGAATTTATTGCGAGATCATCCGTAGATTTTAATGAAGGATTTTGGCTTGAGGGGATGACCTGTTTTGTATCCCATATCACTCACCAAGACCACAAACAAGTCAAACAACGAACCCATACAAACAGCAAGACCACAAACTAAACAAACAACAAACCCATACAAACAACAAGACCACAAGCACGGGGATCCAATATTTTCCTCTCAAAGAAATAAAGGTGTAATTGTTTACCTTGACGTTACCCTTGCTCGTTCACTCCCCTTTTTCCTCCCCATCGTTTCACTCCAGGTCTTTCTCTCACTTTAGTTTCGTCTTTCACACTCCTCTCTCACCTTTTTTTCTTTAATTCTCTTCACTCTGCTAACTTCTGTATTTTTTCCCACTTTCGGTTTTACGATTCCGCTCTCTCTCTCTCTCTCTCTCTCTCTCTCTCTCTCTCTCTCTCTCTCTCTCTCTCTCTCTCTCTCTCTCTCTCTCTCTCTCTCTCTCAATGGCGCACTAACTCACTCTGTTAATCTCACGTTCCCACACTTCTTTCTCCCTCCCTCCCTCCCAGCATTCCCTCACATCTCTCTCTCTCTCTCTCTCTCTCTCTCTCTCTCTCTCTCTCTCTCTCTCTCTCACACACACACACACACACACACACACACACACACACACACACACACACACACACACACACACACACACACACACACACACACACTGCATCAACATTTAAGCTGTCTCACTATTTCCTCATCTCTCTCTCTCACACACACACACACACACACACACACACACACACACACACACACACACACACACACACACACACACACACACACTGCATCAACATTTAAGCTGTCTCACTATTTCCTCATCTCTCTCTCTCTCTCTCTCTCTCACACACACACACACACACACACACACACACACACACACACACACACACACACACACACACACACACACACACACACACACACACACACACACACACACACACACACACACACACACACACACACACACACACACACACACACACACACTTTCTCACTCCCCCATTACTTTCTCCCCTCCCTCCCCCCAAGCAATCCAGTCTCCTTTCAGCACTCTGTCTGATATCTCGACCCCCATTCCCCCGCCTTCTCTCAATGGCCCCCGGCAAACACTTAAGACCTTTCGCCCCCCTTCGCCTTCTCTTTGCACAGCCATTTCCTCCCCCTTTCTTTTTTTGTCTGTGGGGGTGGGGGTGAGTGGGGGTGGGAGTGGGATATGTATCGACTTTCCTGGGTTAATGGGATGCCTTACTGGTTGTGGGTTACAAAGACGATTAGTTTAATTATAGATTCATTATATTTTTCACTGGTTTTCACTTTCCCTTTTATCACTCTTTTAGCCTCCATTATGTATCTGTAAGTGCTGTTATTTTGGAGTTGTTTGATTGTCCTTTCTGTCTTTTCTCAGCGTATCTGTTTCCAGTGCTCCTTTACACTTTATATACCTTGGCATTCCTACTTTCCCTCCCCTTCACTGTTTTTTCACGTTGTTCCCCGAGGTTATTTTTAGCTACGGCTGTTCTTTTTCAGTCTTTTATGTATGTATCAATGTACTGTAGATGAATATGTATATTATGATAATATCTCATGATTATTGAATCTGATGTAGGTAAAGACTGGCACATACATTACGTGTGTGTGTGTGTGTGTGTGTGTGTGTGTGTGTGTGTGTGTGTGTGTGAGAGAGGGTAGAAATAAGTGAAGAATTGATTTGGGTAGGTCTAACTGAGGTCAGAATCACACGTCAGGGCTAAAGGTGAGTACGACGATGCTTTACATACCGAGAACTTTTTCATTTCGTTAATTCTGTAATCTGTTTAAAGGGTCTGAGGTGCAAGCACAGTCCATTTACTCCGTGATTCACCTTGGAAGTTTTTAATATACCTCTGCACATCTGAAGGTTTTCCAGCTGCGAAAAAAAAAAAATCGTCTGGAATCAGCAAGAGGAAGAAATAGGTAACACACTAGTTAAGGCCACGAGAGAGAGAGAGAGAGAGAGAGAGAGAGAGAGAGAAATTGCAACTCTCCTTTCCATTCCACGTAACCTTACCCGATGGTGAGGCGGGTGGAGTGTGTACTATTTTCCTGTCGCGAGGAAAGAAGCCAGGGAGTTATGGATTTTCCTGGGGTGATTTTCAGAGAGAGAGAGAGAGAGAGAGAGAGAAGCCTCCGACCATCCATCAAAAAGTTAATGTATTTTTATTCTCTTTGGTGTGCGTTGGTGCTGAGAGAACAGTCCCCCGCCCAGTATGCCGCCTCCATCCCCCCGCCCCATCCACCTCCCCCATAAAACTCCAAGTGAAAATCCGCCCGAATCCCTTTATGCGAACACCCCGCGTCTCCCTGTGGCGTTGCATGCATGATCGAGTCTCCTGCCGGGAAAGGAGAAGGCGCACCGTAGGGGAAATTTCTCCATCCAGTCCTCTGCTCCCTCTTTCCTCTCTCCCTCCTACCCCACACACAGACAGGACCCCTCCCCCTTCCCCCTTCCCGACCCTCTCACTACTCCTTCCTGCCCCCCTCTCCTTCCCTCTCCCTGTCCTACCGCCACCTGTACCCCTCTCGTCCCCTCTTCTTCTTTCCTTTTCCCCTCCCTCGCCTTCCCCCTTTTCCCTCCTTCTTTCCCTTCTGCCTCCCTGTCCCCAAATGGCTTATGCCGAGTGTCTCCCAGTGATACGCCAGGCTTCAAGAGGGTGGTGGTGAGTTTTTTTTTATTGTTATTTTTTTTCTTTCGCGGCTTTAGTCTATAGGGTTTAAATCATACACTTCTCGCTGAAATGAAAATGAGATGGAAATGTAGATGGTTAATAATTTCTTGCCATGTGAAAAATGCAGTTATTTCACTCTTTACATTGATAATATGAGAGGGAGAATATGAAATGCGTCCTTGAGTAGTGTTAATAACGTAGTATGTTAAATATATCACAGGTTTGTAAAATATCTGAAGTTTGTGTCGACCAGGTACTTCAGCCACACACACACACACACACACACACACACACACACACACACACACACACACACACACACACACACACACACACACACACACACACACACACACACACACACACACACACACACACACACACACACACACACACACACACACACACACACACACACACAGCAAAAGGAAAAGTGAAAAATAAAACAACATGGAAAACCCGATTCAGAAAAAGAAGCAACAACGAAGCACCAGCAGCAACAGCATCACCCAACACGAGACACAGATCCCTGAAGTAAGAAAAACCGGAGAGAGAGAGAGAGAGAGAGAGAATCTTTTGCGTTTCATTAGTTCCCCGAAACCCAACCCCAGCGAGCTGCATTCTTCGAGTCTGCAATTATTTCACTCCCAGGCGAGCACTTGAGCACTTGAACACTGGAAACTTCGTCGTAGTGGAGGAGGGGACTGAACTGGGATGAAGAAAATGAGCGCGTGTGTGTGTGTACTGTTAGAGAGAGAGAGAGAGAGAAAGAGAGAGAGAGAGCAAATTTTGAACAGTGAGAAAGAGGCAAGGGAGGGGGACAGATTTTTTAATTTGACTGTACAACCAGGCTGCCATAGGGCTTCCAGGCAGTCTTTCTTAATTCATTTACCACGGCAGCAACTTTTATATTTTTTTTCTTGCTTTCCTCATATTTTTTAATTCATCATAGGAGAGACTCTTTGAACTGGAGGGGTTTGACGTAACTTCCATTACCCCTTTCAGTACCGGGAGTCTGTCATAAATTGTACATAATCGTTTGTTCATTAGACAGAATAAAAATACGTCATAAGTGTGAAGGGATCTTTTGAAATCAAGACAGTTTGCAGCCACTGTTTCTTTCCTTCTTGCTTGCTTTCTTTTCTTTCTTTCTGTCTATCTTTTGACAGATCTAGGAATGAACCGCATGATTCCACAAATATTAACTGCATGTTCTCATCCTCATCTTTTTTCATCGCCATCTTTGATCTACCCTAACCCTTTCTCCCCGTATTCTTTAAGCCAAATACCTTACTCTTACCTTCCCAAGCTTCTCAAACTGCCGATTGTCGTTCGTCTCTGGCAATAACGAATTAATTTCCCTCATTAAGCAACGCCGGGGAACTCTTTCCTTTACGCATCACCACGGCAAAGTAGGCCTTTCGGATCAGTGAAACTCATATCTGTAACGCGTTCACAGAAGTGCGTTTCAGTGGGCTATTTCCTCTACAGGTATATGTCTTTATTCGGCCACTTTCCCCATGAATTTTGTATGCTTAGACTTGTAGGTGCTTGTAGATATTTATTTCTCTCCCCCATTTTTTTTTATGTATGTATGTTTCTACGTGCTTGTTATTGGTCCTTATTACCCCCTTCATGATTATAGCATCTCTAGTCTTCTCTTCCACTCAGTCGAAAATCGTACATTGGAAAATAGAGTGATGACCGCCATGCTGACTGGGAGTTTCGGTGACATGAAATGTTTGGGTTAAGTACTGTCTTACCAGTGATGACGAGGGCGTTGATAATGAGGACTGGGGTGATGCCAGCCACACACCCGTAATGGAATATCGTGTTGCAATGCCTGACCATACAGTGATAGAGTGCGCTTACGATAACACACACACACACACACACACACACACACACACACACACACACACACACACACACACACACACACACACACACACACACACACACACACACACACACACACACACACACACACACACACACACACACACACACACACACACACACACACACACACACACACTTAAATGTCCACCACGTTTGGGTTTCGAAAGCTAAACACGGGTCACACATAGATCGCTGTATTTATTTTACCTTTACTTGGTCCAGGTTTTCGTCCAGTTGCAGTTAATTTCTCGTAGCTCTTGTAGAAAAAGACTTCTAGGTTCTACATCCTTTTCATAGCTCTTCTTCATGACTAGCATAATATTCTAGCGTTGATTTATAGTTTCAACTTAGCATGTGAGATGGAGAGATGGCAGTTTTAGGCTACGTTAGAGTAAAATAATATGAGCAAAAACGGAACTCCCACTCCACCAGGGCTCCGATAAAACTATGCTATCCTGCGAACAGAGGGACGTAGGCGTGATGAGGAGGGGTGAGGGAGGGAGGGAGGGAGGGAAGAAAGGAGGGAGGGAGGGAGGGAGAGCAGCCGGACAACACACTCTTTACCCTGCTACCGTAGTCATAACAACAGCCCTCCATAGCCTTGCCGGATTTTTTTTTTTCTCATGTTACACTCTCTCACACTCAAGTTCTCTCACTTTCACGCTCATTCTGTTTCTTTTTCGTGCTCACTCTTTCTCCATCGGTTTGTTGTACTTAGTCATATTCACTCACACGCTTACTCTCTCACATTCACACACACACACACACACACACACACACACACACACACACACACACACACACACACACACCATCCCATGCACTCCCGATTTGGTTTATTACACCTTAATTAGGGACTTTTAAGGGTGTTAAGTGAGGCCCGTTCATAAACCACGTAGCATCATTAGCTGGCTCAAGGAAGAGGCTATTTGAGGCGGGCAGTGCTTCATGTGGGGAGAGAGAGAGAGAGAGAGAGAGAGAGAGAGAGAGAGCAACGCAAGTCACCCACACACATGTTTATCGCAGAATTATTCATATCCTTAAAGCCTTCACATTCCCTTCTTTCTCCACTTGTATTATCCTAGTCATTTTCACTTCACTTCTCCACTTTCTCCTACTGCTCACTTTCACCCTATGTTTCCACTTCCACAGAGTCCATATTTCACCCTTCAACAATATTCCTTATCTTACCTTATATTATATTCTCTCCCTTAAGACTTCCTCCTCACTTTACTTCGCTTTCCTTCACTTAACTTTTCTTTGTCTCCACCTTCAGAAAATTTCACATATTCCACATTTCACGAAGTACGCATATTTGTATTGCAAAATATTCATACCTTTGAGTCTACGGTTCTCTTCGTTTCCCTTCATCTCTCTCTCTCTCTCTCTCTCTCTCTCTCTCTCTCTGCATGCATATTTATATTCCTGTTCTCCAACAAAAGCAATTCTCATTTCACATATATTCATTCCCGTAAAACCTTCGCTTCTCCCTCTTTCACATCACTTCACTTCACCTCACCTGCATCACCCCATCCCTCTCCCTGAAAAATTCTTGTCAAAAGTTCCTGACCTAAACGACGTGGTATTTCAAGAGGCTTTGTTGTGTTGCCCAAGTGAATTTCTTGATTAGTTTGGAACTGCTTTTTGCCTCCCCAGTGCTCCGGCCTGCCAAGTTTTCTATGGCTGTAGCGAACTTTTGTTATGCACTTTTCATTGTCAGTTTCTCGTCTCTCTCGTCTCTCTCTCTCTCTCTCTCTCTCTCTCTCTCTCTCTCTCTCTCTCTCTCTCTCTCTCTCTTCCTCTTGTCGGAACGAGTTGAATGTGTCAGTGAACTTGTTTTGTGATTTCTCGAGTAAAATTTTAACGTAGATACCTTTTGGGGCCCGCTATGCATTTTTCATCACAGTCTTTCCTTTCCTTTTGTTGGGACGAGTTGAAAGTATTTTTTATGTGTTTTGCTGTGCTTTGTCAGCGATTTCTCAACTAAATTGTAAGCGTGGACTAGTGTTGAATTGCCGACAAGGGTGCTACAGTCCTTTTACACCAACTTGGCCTAGAGTTTGGTGTTTTTGCACTTTATTATACGTGTCCCAGTGCTAGAACAAGACAATACCACTGCTTTACATCCTTTCCACAGCACTGCTTTGTGACTAGTACCATATTCTTGTATTAATATATAGGGACAACTCAGCATTCAGGATGGAAATAGGGCAATTTTAGGCCAGGTTAGAGTAAAAAGGGCATAGTTCTGCTTTTTTCACTATCAGTCGTTTCAGTCTGTAATCATGACTCGTTGAAGCACTCTGGAAGGCGTTTTGTTATAGCTCATCGGACTTCTTGTGCTATTTCTCAAGTAGAATGATAAGCGTGAAAGTCTTGTGTCAGCGATGAGGGCGACAGTCGAGCAGTTTTCTATGTATCTATCTATTGCCAGACGCCTCAATCCCGTACGGGGTGGCCACAAACAAATCGCCTCCACGTCGCCTTGTCCCCCGCCATTTTATTGCCCTGCTCCCAACTCACACCCCCCTCTCTCATATACCTCTGCACTCCATCCCTGCATCTCATCCTCGGCCTTCCCCTCCCTCTCCCCCTTTCCACCTCACTCACATACACTCTCCTCGTCAGTCTCTCACCCTTCATCCTCTCCACATGGCCAAACCACCTCAGTGTGTTCCTCCTAACGCGTCCTATCACATCCACAGTTTTCATTTTCAGCATTTTGTTTTCCTATGCAGTGACTAGTTCAGGCGTTTGTGTAGGTGGTTTTCTGTAATTTGCATCTTGGAACATTTCAGCCTGGCGACGTTTTACTAGTTTGTTTTTGCATGCTTCCAGACGATTTTATTCACCTGTAAAATCGTCCAGTGTCAGAAAGAAGAAAAAATGAAATTACGTGATCGAACTGACTGTTAACCAAGACGACGACGTACCATGTGCACAAAGTATACATTTTTTTCCTGGTATGTGTATGAGAGTTGATTTGTGTGTTACGAATCTAACAAGTATGCCGATGGAGGCAACGCTAAATACAGCTTTCCATTTGCATATCTTCACAATTTTCCGTCAGATGGAAAGGATTAAACAACACGACCAAAAACCCTCTGTACTAAGGAGACATTTTTTTTTTTTTTTTCAGGAGCGTGGAACTAGTTAATTTTGTTACTATGAATCAAAGTACACAGATGAAGAGAGTGCTAGTACAAGCTTCTGTTTACTGACTTGTACACACTGAAGGAAGAAATACTGTATGAGACTTTGTGATGTTGACAGATAAGCGTGTCATACCTTTAATCCATCTTGCAGTTCGAACCAAAACAACTTCCATCCCATCCATTGCTAGACGCCATGTATCCCAAACGGGGTGGCCAAGGTCTTAGAATTAATTGTTTTACAGGGAGAGTCACTAATCCTCCACCAACCCCACAGTAATCGTGAAATATATAGCCAATAGAGCCAGTTGGTTATCCATACAAGGGGATCAAACTACGCGAATAGGGAAGCAGCAGCGGTACAAGCTTGTTTTGCATATTTTCAGAGTTTTCCAGAGTCGTAAATCTCAGTGACGGCAACCTTAATCGACCTACCGATATAATTAACAACGCGGTGTATAAAAAAGCGGTATTAAAATTTGCATAATGTCAGCGTTGAAGCCCCCTTTCACCTCTCTCTCTCTCTCTCTCTCTCTCTCTCTCTCTCTCGGTTTTCTTTATTTCCTAGTCCTCCAGTTGCAGGTTCTTGATATCCTCTTCTTCATTCATATCTTCCCATTCTCATATATCTTCCTTTCTGACTTCTCTTCCTTTCACGAGCTTCTTCCTTTCCTCTTTTCCTTTTAAAATTGTCTTTCCTCCTCCCTCTCCTCCCCAGTTTCCTTTATTTCCTTTTTATTTTCTTCGACTTCTGTTTCTTCCTTCTCTTCCTCTCAGCATTTTCTTTTCCTTTCTTCCTCTCAGTTTCCTCCCCTCCCTCTTCTGACGACCATCTTGCCTTTCTTTCACGGATATAATGCTATCTTTCTTTCTCTCTCCCTCCGTCCTCTTCCTTTTTTATTTTATTTTTTAAATTCCTGTCGTTTGTTCTCTCACATCTTCGTTTACTTCTTCATTCATGCATATTTCACACACACACACACACACACACACACACACACACACACACACACACACACACACACACACACACACACACACACACACACACACACACACACACACACACACACACACACACACACACACACACACACACACACACACACACACACACACACACACAACTATCTCCTCCTCTCTTTTCTTTCGCTACTCTGGCAGAGATCTGTAGTTTCTTCTTTAACTCTCTGCCTCTTTTCCTCCTCTCTGTTATTATGCCTTTATTCCCTCTCTTTATTTTCTTCTCTTTCATCCCCCAAACTTCTGTATCTTTCTCTTCCTCCTCGCTCAACTTCTTTCTTCCCAGCGCTTGCAATTTTTCCCCTCTCTTTCCCTCACTTCTTCCTCCTCTTTCAATTCATGCAACTTTCTTAACTCTTTTCCAGTTATAGTTTCCCTCTCTCCCACTCTCTCTTTACATCCATCCCCACCCCCTCCTCTTTTTCTTTTGCATGCTCTCGTCGTCTCTTTATTTAGCTCATATTTTCCTCTCTCTCTCTCTCTCTCTCTCTCTCTCTCTCTCTCTCTCTCTCTCTCTCTCTCTCTCTCTCTCTCTCTCTCTCTCCTTCCCTTTCCATCTCAGAATATTCATCACCATCTCTTGATTTTCCCCTACTTTTTTTTTCCCTCATTAATCATATCCTTTCCTTTTCGTTTCATTCTTCCTTCATCCCTTCATCCTCCCTTCTTTCTTCCAACTCTCATTCTTCCTCCTTTCTTTCATCGTCTTTCTTCCCGTCATTCATCCTTCTCCTCATTCTCCCTTATTTCCTTTTACTCTCTCATTCTTCCTTCTTCCCTTCATCCTCTCCTTCTTCCCTTTATTCTCTGCTCCCTTTTCCTACTCATTCATTGTGCCTTTCGTTCTCCCTCTCCTTCTCCCACCTTAACTCAGCTCCGTGGACCTGGCGAGCGTGGGTTACGAGACACAGGGGAGTCCTAAATACCGCCCGGACTCAATTATGACTAGCCTGTGACCCTGCCTTACATAATGGTGCTAGTAGGAGATGGCATGACGTCAGGGCTAGCACGAAAGACATGATTTTCTCAGCGTCTAGTATTCCTAAGCTCCTAACACTCTAAGCACGCAGCATATCACTCAAAAGTACAAAACAGTCATTACAAATCACTCTTAGTCAATAACACTCATAATAGATCATTTTGAGGGTAATGAAAATTGCGTTCACAATACGTTCAGTACACGACACGACCTTCTGAACACAACACAGCAGACACCAAGTGATACTGTCAACACACACACACACACACACACACACACACACACACACACACACACACACACACACACACACATCATCATCATCAGTCAAAACATACCTCAGAATTCGCAACACTACTCCATTTTCTATTAAAGTTATCGAAGTTGTTAAAGGCCGATTAAATACACTGCTTTATCATGCTTTATTGAGAAAATGATGAAAACGAGAGAGAGAGAGAGAGAGAGAGTGTCCATAAAGCAAAAATTATAATGAATAAGTAGATTCACAAACACCATGATATAGTACCCAGAAGAAACGAGCACCGCGAATAATTGTAAAGCATCTACAACACCGCTCACTCCAAGAACAGCAAGCACCTCCCCAAAATTTTCCACCAAATTTCTCTGGCCTGCCACAATACAAACTGGATTAACTTGGGACGTGGGCTTGAAGGGAAAATGGTTTATTTCTGGGTGAGGAGAAGCGTGTGTAGGGCAGCAGCCGGAGTCACGCTAGTTCCTCATCCATCACTCACAACCAGTCTCTCACACACACAGTTGGATTAACTGTTTGTGGCTGGTGAGGAAAAGTTTAGGAAGAAGTACATGAAAGGGAAAAGGATTTGTCTGCTGGGAGGGCTTTTATTTCTGTAGCTCTTGAAGTGGCCTCGTAGATGCTGAGTTCTTAAGCTTCTTCAGAGTAAAATTTAAGACTAGACAGAGTGTAAGAAATTCGTGCGTAAAAGAGGAAAGGATTCACATGTTGTCAACGAGTAAAATTATTTTCCCTCACTAGCGGCAGCAGAAAGATGGAATCAGTTCTAGGGAGGAGGAGGAAGAGGAAGACGAAGAGGAAGTGGGGGAGAAGGAATAAAAAGATGATGATGATGATGATGATGATAACGAAGAGGAAAAGGATGAGAAAGAAGAGAAGAAGAGAAGGAAGAGGTGGAGGAAAGGGAGGAGGAGGAGGAAGGGTGAGCTGTAAAGCAGGAGGGAGGAAGCTGAGAGAGGACCGTAAGTGGCGGAGTTCCTGGACACCACGAAAGGGGCAGAGAGAGAGAGAGAGAGAGAGAGAGAGAGAGAGAGAGAGAGAGAGAGAGAGAAGACGATACCTGTTTATTATGTATTCTATTAAAAAGCAAAAGAAATATTATCACATTATAGCGTGGCCATAGACGAACAGAAGCGCTACCCTCTGATTAAATCGAATACTGAGCCAGATTTAAATGTATGAATATGCTTGATCGGATCTGGTGTATTCGGGCGCCGTGTGACTCCGCCTCATTAATCATCCACATTGATAAAGCGATACCCGTCACCCAGTCCCTTTGTAGAGCACCCTAGCAGTGATTTGAGTTAATGAAGGCTATACTTAACCACACAAGCTTTATAAATCTCTCACAAGCTGAATTAAGTAGTTTGGTGATAGGAAGAAGAAATTTAATACGTCATCAGAGTGAAAGGGTAAATACACACACACACACACACACACACACACACACACACACACACACACACACACACACACACACACACACACACACACACACACACACACACACACACACACACACACTACCCTCTTCACCACCCTCTTTAATTCCTCTCTTGCTGTCCTTTCCATCCTCATTTTCTCCTTTGCTCCTCTCCTCACGAACCTCCCTACTTTCGTCCTCTACTTTTTACCTCCTTTCCTCCTGTCTCATTCCTTTCCCTTTCTACTTTTCTCCATCCCCACCAATCTTCATAACTCCTTTCCTTGTCGTCTCACTTTGCCTCCTTTCCTCCCTTTTCTTTCCTCACCCTCTCCACTTCCTTCCCTTCTCCCTCCTTGTACACTGTCCCTGCCCTACAGATTATGGAGAGGGGCCAAATCTCCCCTCAGGAGCTCATACAGTTCTTCCTCCCATTCTTTTTCCTATTCTCTTCCCCTCTGTCAATGCCTCTGTCTCTTCCGTCCTTCCTTTTTATCCGTTTCTGTCTCTGCCTTTCCCAGTCCGCTTTATTGAGCTCTTCCTGTCATTTGTTTCCTGGCTGCCTTTTCTCTCTCACTGCCTCTATCTCTTCGTCCTTTGCCTTTCATCCATTTCTGTCTCTGCCACTCCCAATCCGTGTTATTGTGTTCTTCCTGTCATTTGTTTCCTGACTGTCTTTTCTCTCTCAGTGTCTTTGTCTCTTATTTCCTTTTCATCCTTTGCCGTATGTCGAACTTGCTCCCTTTATTGTTTCGTCATGAATATTATGTTTATCGTTCTCTGCCGTACTCTCTCACTGTGTCAGAATCACCTTGTCTCTTCTTTCCTGTCTCTTACACCACGTCCTTACCGTCCTTTCTCTGTCACTCACCCCCCCCAGTCCATTTTAATAGCACCATCCCCCATCTTCCTTTTTACTCTTGTTTCCCTTTGTCAAACTTTGTCTCTACATTCCCGTCTCTAATAGTTTTTACTTTGTTTTAATTTTCTCCCCAGCCACTTAATCTTTCTCTTGTTACTCCTCCCCTCTTTTTTTTTCCCCTTGGCGACGGCATGTCTCTCCATGATTGTCCATCCACCCTCTCCTCTTCTCCTCCCCCCTCTCCTCTTTTTCTTTCACCACCCACTCGCCCACCCACTCTCTCTTCTCCTCTCTTTTCCCGTCGCTATTGTGCCTTCCCATTCTCTTTTTTCTGCTTTCCTCTTCCTCTTTCTCCTCCGTTCCTCATATATCAGCCCACATTCCTTCCTCTTACATCTTCCCACCTCTTATCCCCCGTCCTCCCCTTCCCATTTTCTCTCAACTCATCTCATTTCACCTCTGCCCATCCCATCTCCTCTCATCTCATCTCATTTCACCTCTGCCCATCCCATCTCCTCTCATCTCATCCCATCTTATCTCATCTCATCTCACCTCACATCATTTTATCTCTGCTCTTTCTCGTTTCATGTTCCCATTTCTCTTCCTTTCCCCATTCTTCCACACACCTCTCTTCCTCACATATCTCTCCTCTCCCCTCCTCTCCTCCTCCCACCCACCCCAAGTCTCTATCTGCTCCTCTTCCCCATTTCACCCCTCGTCGCCCCCGCCCTCACCTACTCTTGGGGCACATCCATCTTGTCAGCAACGTTCTCTCCGCCGTTGGGACAGATATCGCAATAAAATCAATCACAAAAGAAATACCCAAAGATAAAGGCGATGTGTGGGAAATATCTCCATGAACCCTCTTTATTCGATCACCTCTTATTATGGTTCTCTATAAATCGTTGTAACGTCAGATGGTATTATGTTACTTATAAATTACCCCTTGTAATGACAGTAATCCAAGTATCATTGTTATAGTTTGTTTTTATAGATTTTTTCTGCCTAATCCCTTTCATCTCAGTTAATGGCGAGGTATAGATAGACTGAAGAATTGAGGTAGTTAGTATTCTAGCAGATTCATTGTTACTTACAGCTTTTATTTGGTTTTTGCCTTTTTTTCCCCTGTCACCTGCTCTTCCTCTTCTGCCACTTCCTCTCGTTCTTTTTTTTCTCTTGGCTGCGACATGTTATTCTCTCCATTTCTGGCCACCCTTTTCTTTTCTTATCCCCCTATTCCTCTCTCATTCTCCTTTTTCCACCTACCCCCTCTCTCTTCTGTCATCATCCTTTCTTCTCTCTTTTCTCATCTTATCTTCTTTCGTCTCCATTCGTTTCTTCTTACTTCTCCCACACTCTCTTCTTTCTTTTCTCATCCACTCTTCTTTTTTTCCCCATTCTCGCTTCTCTGCTCTTCATAAGTGAGGTTCGTTTTCCATGCACCCACGATATAGCATTACAACTGTAGATGCCAGAGTTCCGTCAGGGGAAAACCAATCGACTCTCGCCCTGTCCTTCTTCCAAAACCCGTGAACCGTACCCCCGCAGGCATTAGTGGAAGGGTCAGAGCGACAGTCAGGAGGGTCATGATAAATAGCAATAAATAGCCTGGCATGGGATGTTGGCCAGCCCTATGGAAGATGGCCAGGGTTTATATGGCACCCGCTGACTGTACTGATTCTTAGGGCTGTGGGTTCTAATGATACACCTTTCCAATGATGGCTGCCTGTTTGTCTACCTGTCCTTCTGATAACGAACAGTTTTTATCCGATCGTAACTAAATTTGGTGAAAGTGTTGAGGTGTAGGTTGTGACAAAACTTACTATTTTTCAGGTTAATCGGTTAAAAATTAAGGTCACAAAGCAAGAGCAACCTTGAGCTTGCCATATACCCTTGATCTGTGGTGTATTGTGCTCATGCCTCATTAATTTTTCATGAGCGGTCCGTTAACACTTCCTCCAAATTTGGTTATAATCGGAGAAGAATTGTTTATTTTGTCAAGGCCGGAATTATTCTCACTGGGCCGGAAATATTTTCACGGCGACCGTGATAATAGTTCCGGCCATGAGGCAGCGTATATTTTTATTCAGTTTTAACAAAATTTAGTGGAGGTGTTGAGGGGTAGCCCATGCCGAAATCATCTCGTTTTGGTATGTAAATTTTAAAGATCAACGTCCCAGCCCATGATCAACTTTAACCTCACCCTGTTACTTAGTAATTTTCGTCATGTTCCCTCCAGCATTCCCTTGGGCATGTTGTCAGTCTTTCAGAAGCAAAATACAGTAGAATTGTCTAGAAACAGCAAGAATAAAATTTGGAAAGACGCATTTTTTTTTTTTCTATGTCCCGACTCGTTTACAGAGCTTACTCTAGATTTTTCAGCTAGTGAGGTTAGACAATTATAGTCATCATTAACTCCTTCATTGGGAAATATCTTATCATAGCTCATTAAAATCGTCCGTAGATAGCAAAAATATGTTATAAGTTGGCAGTGGCTAATGTGGTTAATCCTGTGTTCCAAGAGGACGTAAAAATGAGGGACACTAATAAAATGCGTTATCCCGGCCATTCTGCGTAAAATATGTAAGGTCAGAGGAGGAGGAGGAGGAGGAGGAGGAGAGGGGGAGGGGCGAGGGGGAGGGGTAGAAGAAAGAAGAGGAGGAGGAGGAGGAGGAGGAGAAGGAGGAGAGGGGGGAGGGGCGAGGGGGAGGGGTAGAAAAAAGAAGAAGAGGAGGAGGAGAAGGAGGAGGAGGCGGTGAAGGCATGTGTGATGAATATGGTATGTGCGAAACACATTAACCACATTTCCAGCACTTGCTGGTGGTCGAACATTTAACATGGATATATTTTTTTTCTTAGTTCAGTTTTTAATTTACCAGTTTGGATATTTAGTGTCATTTAATACAGTTTATTTTTTCTGCATTCCTTCCTACAGATAACTGGCGTCATATAAATTGCTCTGTAAATGACATAATCAAGCAATCGCATTATGCACTTCTGTTCCAAAATATTTCGTTTTATATGACAGCATTTTTTTACAAGCCAACAATTTTTTTTTTTTTACCAGTGAAGGTTAAATATTATTTGAGTTTTAGAGAGATTCTTGGTTGCATTTTCATAGGCAGCCTTCAGCAGGTCAAGTCCAACTGTTACAAGTTTTACAGTATATGAATGGAGGACACCTGTAGCTGGTGTATGGCTTATTTTTTTGAAGTATGTTTTTCCTTTCTCTGTTAGTGTATGGATTTTTTTTTTTTTTTGTATGAAATATGTCTTTCCTTTCTCTGTTCATTTTTTATGAAAAAAAAAATCATGTACTTAGTGACGAATGAGAGAGAGAGAGAGAGAGAGAGAGAAGAAAGACAAAAAAATATACGGTGCATGCGTAGAACCCCACGTTTCTGTAGCGTCTCAGTGGGAAGGTTGGAGGGAAGACAGAGGCTCCCACACCGACATAAATATTCCCCGTCGGAGTCAGCACATCCGCTCAAAAGTGCAACTGATACTTTGTCCCACTCTCTCTGCCATAGAGCACCGCCACTGGGTCCCTTCACAGTCCCCAGCCGCAGACCATAAGGCCACAGTGTATCAAGACGTGTAGGGGAGCATTAATTTCGCACATGAAGAATGGTCAGTCTTGTCTTAATGTTAAAGTGCAAATGGAGAAGCGACTAGTATCTGACAATCATTTCCAGACGTCTGACTGTCCATCCTAACCATCACTCCCAGTCATCTCACACTCTCATACCTCCTCTCCTCCTCTTCCCTACCTCCTCTCCCCACCACCCGTCACCTCTCTACCTCCTTTCCCCACCACCTATCACACTTTCTACCTGCTCATCCCATCCTCCCCACCTCCTCTCACTAGTGCCTCTCAACCTCTTTGCCTCCTCTTCCCACCACCAGTCACCCTCTCTACCTCCTTTTTTCATCACCTGTTACCCTCTCTACCTCCTATCTTCACCATCTCTCACCCTCTCTGCCTCCTCTCCTCACCTTCCCTACCTCCTCCACCTATCATCTTTCACTCTGTACCGTTGTTCCTCACCACCTCCCACTCTCCCTACCTCTTCTCCCCACCATCCCTCACCTTTTCTACCTCTCCCCACCATCACCCTCCCTCTTCCCTTGCCACCCCCTGCCCGGCCACTCCTCAACACGCACATTATCCATCACCCAGCTCTAACCCACAATCCAGAAAATATCACAGGCTGAAAAATGCTCACCACCCCACGCAGTGCCCATCACTCCAAAACACTGCCCTTCCATCTCTACCCGTTCACCCTCTCATAGTTTCGAGGAGTTTAGTATACCAGTAAAGGTCACACAGTTTTATTTCGCTTAGTGAACCATGGAAACTTTATTCAGGAAAACTCTAGTACTTTATTCCACCTGACGCCAGACGATTATTGGCAAGGTGAAAGTGAGTCATAGGAGCCTGGACCGGGATACATAAATAAACTTGTGTTAAACAGATAATTAGTGCTGAGCAAATAATTATGTGGCACTCAAGGATGCCCTTAAAAACGGTGGAGCATCCCCTGTGAGTGTATTTGAGGGCTAAACAAGGCTATTCAAACAGCAGAGATAATACATGCTTTGGCAGGAGAGGTATGCTTGCTTCAGCCTCTCTCGTGCACACGGTAACAGAAAGGCTGGGTCGGCTCGGAATATATTCACGGGTCTGCTTATGCGAGGGAAATACTCGTCTGAAAAATGGCTCTATCCTGGCACGGCCGAACGTTAGCTTGGTAGTCTGCCAGGGCGGCCGGAGCGGGGAAAGCAAATGTAAACACCATTCTGTACGTACGGTCTTGCCTTCTGCATATATTACTAGAGTCTGTGCTAATCCTATAAACAACGACAAACGGCATTCACCTACGGATTTCAGACTGTTATTTTTTAGCGGATTATTGAGGTAAGCATTAATCCTATTAACAGCTGTATAATGCATTCTCATATTCTGCTCGTACGGTCTTGCCTTAGTATATAAACTCTAATAACAAGCATTCATTTACTTACGGATTCAGATTATTATTATCATCGTGTTCCTAATGTCTTCACTAAGGTATGTATTGCTGGATATATGACTGAATTCCGTACTAATTCTATAAACAACCACAAAATTCATTTATTTACGGAATTTAGACGTGGATAACAAGGAACTGCACAAGTCGCGCTGTTGTAAAGGTAAACAGAGCATCTAGAATTCCCTGTTTTTAAGGCTTTCTATACGTATAAACTCCCTCATAGTCGTGACAACTCGAAGATTGTACTCCAGCTTAAACCCAGACACACAAATAGCATACAGAACACACAAGTAGCATGCGGAACACACAAGTAGCACACAGAACACACAAATAGCACACAGAACACACAAATAGCATACGGAACACACAAGTAGCATACAGAACTCTTAGAGAACATACAAATGCCATACAGACCACACATAACCCATACAGAACACAAAAACACCAGCCAGAACACAGTCACTCCAAACACCGAAGCTGAGTACAGTATCTTGGCGTGACGTGGGTTTTTGCAACTGTATAACGAAGTAACATTAGGCTCGCTGGCTCCTACCCTCCATTGTGGATGTTGCTGCGGCTCCTAAAATGAAAATAAACTCAGGGAAAATGCTAACTTGCCGTATACATGACGATGTTTAATGCACCTTACCGTAAAGCCAAAGGAATGTAGTGGTAGTAGTTGCTTCCATGGGCTCATCTGAATTTGAACCCAGTGAACTGCAGGCTGAAGTTGCCCTGTTCCCGCAATCCACCATCCTCCTTTCTCGGGTTAGGGAGGGAGGTGATTGGCGTTTGTATAACTAGCTCCAACCCCCAGGTACATGATGCCACAACACGAAGGCGCCCCTCTCCAAAACAGGAATGTAAATCACACAGTTATTTCGGCGACGCAAAAACCCTTAAGGTACTTTACTGTGAAAGAACATGTGCCATAAATATATGGCTATAGATTGAAACAAAGGGATATAGATATAAGGACAGAATATGGCTTCTGGTGTACTCATTGGAGCCGTGTTGATATAGACAGTGGGATGAATTAAATGATCCTTTAATAACTATGCATCAAAACGTAAATTTGTTCCAAGAAGCAAAATGTGTTACGTCTTCAGCAACGTCTAAGCCACTGTGATGAAGTAAAAAAATAGTGGCTGAGGAGGGAGGAATCAGGAAATCATGGATCGTAAGAAGTGATAAATTGAGAAGGGACAAGACTAAGAAAAATATGGGTGACGATGGATGAGTATTTGACGAGGATGGGGATTCTGAGGTAGAGTAGAACCCTGTGGTTGAAAAGGCAATTACAAAGGAGGTAAGAGCCTTGAGTGCGAGAGGGCTGAAACGGCAGGAAAACACTTGAGAAAGAAATGACCTATGGAGAGGAATTATACATTTAGCTGAGTGAGGAAAGGGTTAATAGGGATAACAGGGATTATATTTGATGGTGGCAGCTCGAGGTAGAGAAAGGGAATTAAGATAAAAAGGGTAAATGCTGAATGAGAAGGGAGTTCACTAATGGTGGGTAAAAATTCAGGAAAAAATAATAATTCTGGATGGGGGAAGGAAGAAGTACTAAGATTTGGTAGAGAAACAGTACTGCCAAGGACGGGCGTATGAGTTTATACTTGAAGGGCAGCCATGAAGTGAAAAAAAATAAAAATGTGGCGTGGGAGATGTATTAAAATAGGGTAAAGGAAAGGAAAAGGTACCGCCAAGGAAAGGAGAAAAGTTTGTAAAAAAAAAATGAGTAAGTGAAAATAGAGTCAGAGGAGAGTATGCACGAAGAAGAAAGATACGATGGAGTTGAGAACTGAGGAGGGATGAGAAAACTCAAGGGAGAGGAATATTGGCAAGACAGTGGAAAGAAGTGGAAGAAACGGATGTTGAAAGTTAATGCAGTAAAGGGAGCCTGGAGAGAGACAGGCGAGTAAGAGGTGAGAGAATGAAGGGAACAGGTTCGGTGAAAATAGTTGGAAAAGAGGTGAAAGGAGAAGAGGGTGAGGGAAGGGGAGAGGGGAAAGCACGAGAAAGTCAAAGTGGGAGTCGGAAGGGTAAAGGGGAATACAGGTGAGAGACAAAAAGGGGGAGTTGAGAAAGGTAAACTGGAGTGTGGGGGGAAGAGAAAAAGAAAAAGAAATTATAAGAGGGGAATAGAAGGAAAAGAGAGAGACCCCTAGAACGTGATGCAGCTTAATGAAGGAGAAAGATGGGAGAAAGAGAGGATGTATGAAAGAGCAACCAAACAGGGGAGTTAGGGAAGGGAGAGAGAAGGGAGAAGGAGTGTGAGGAGGAATGGGGCAGAGATGGGAGAGAGAAGTGTTCGCAAGGAAAGGGGGAGCTCTAAAACGGCAGAGAGGTCAGAGAAAGGTTAAAGGAAAGGAGGGAGCATGAAAGAGACCACAGAGAGGGAGCTAAGGGAGGGAAGAGAGGAGGTGTGAAGGGGAAAGGAGAAAGGAGTATGTTGAGGGAAGGGAGAGGGGGGTGGGGGAGGGGAGATGAGGGTAGTAGTGGAGGGGAGAGAGAATTGGTTAAATGAGTGCGTGTGTGTTTGGGGGAGAGGAGGGGAAAGGAAGCAGGATGTGGGGAGGGAAGAGAGAGGAGTATGTGGGGGGAGGTGTGTGTGTGTTTGGGATGGAGGGAGAGAAGGGAGGAGTAAGGGAAGGGAAGAGGAGGGGGGGAGGAGGTGTAAGATTTATGTGTTTACCCCTGGCCGGAGCAAAGGTGGTGGTGGCAACAAAGAGGGGGACAGGAGGGCCGCGATAAGTGTGCCTCAGCTCCGTCATTAGCCACTGTTCTCCACCCGCCACATCCTTGGCCCTCTTACCCTCACTCTTCCCGTATCTTGGTCCACTTACTTGCATTCTTTGGCCACTTACTCTTATCCTTCACCCGATTTGATCCTCTTAATCCTATCCTCCAGCATCACGTAGTCTTATCATTGTCCATTTTTTCCCACTTACCTCCTGGGAATTAGTTCACTTATTCGCATTAGCAGACCACTTAATCGCATCTTTCCCGCATTTTGCACACATCCTAGGCGTATTTTAAGCCACTAATTTGCATCCCTGGACCGCTTGCTCGCATTCTGGCCGTATTTCGCACCACTTACACGCATCATTTCTGTATTTCGTATTAGTTACTCGCATCCTTTTCGTAATTAGGTCTGCTTACTTGCATCCCTGGTTCACTTTTTTTGCGTCCACTTACTTCATTCCGTATTTTATATCCACTTAAGTGTATCTTTCCCGTATTTTCCTCTACCATTCACATCCTTTCCCTATTTTTGTCCATGTACTCGTATCCTTTCCGTATTTAGGGAACATACAACCATCATAGACGTATTTTGCATCACATACTGGTATCCTGAGAGAGAGAGAGAGAGAGAGAGAGAGAGAGAGAGAGAGAGAGAGAGACGGGAGGTGGGGGGGAAGTTAGCGCATCCAGGTAAACAAGGGTTGAGAGAGAGAGAGAGTAGATTATCGTGTACCCACAATTATGTTCAAAATGAAGAATGTTAGATGTGCCGCGAGAGAGAGAGAGAGAGAGAGAGAGAGAGAGAGAGAGGGTCTACGTGATAGTGACCAAAGCATAGCACACCTAGGAATAAACATGGGAGAAGTGAAGGCTGAGAGAGAGAGAGAGAGAGAGAGAGAGAGAACACACACACACACACACACACACACACACACACACACACACACACACACACGACAAACGAGAAATGAGATTCCAGGAAGGCCATTTTCCATCCCCTGTAACCACGACTTTTCCTTCCCCCAGCACGGTGTTAGAGGCCTAGTGGTTCCAAGTGGCACTACGATTTCCATTTTAGTGGTACTTTCTGCCGCCCATACATTCTCCAACCTCCCTCCCCATCCCATCTTTCCTACCACAGTTTTGGTGGTGGTGGTGGTGGTGAGGAAGAGGGACCCGTCTTCTACTACTACCACCTCGCGTTTCCCTAATTCACGAGGTACTTTGTGTTCCCTTCCTGTCGCCTTCTTTAATTTACCTTTCTATTCTTCGTTGGCTGTTGGTTTCTTTCTTCATTTCTCATTTATGTTTTTTTTTTCTCCTTTTCTCTGTTATTTCCTATTTTCTTTTTTGTCTTGTGCTCCTGCCTTTCTTTTCTACTGGTTTCTGTCTTCCTTTTTCATCTGTGTTTTTTTCTTTTTCCTTTCCTTTCCTGTTTTCGTCATTTATGTGTTTCTCTACTTTTGGTGTCTGTCTTCCCTTTTCGTTTGTGTTTCTTTTCTTTTCCCATTGTGCCCCCTTTTCGTCTGTTATTTATGCATCTGTTCTCTTTCTGTTGATTTGTCTTCATTTTTTATATATTTTTTCTTTTTTCGTATTTCTTGCCTTCTTCGTTGTTTTTACTAGTTTTCTTTTTCTTTTGATTTCTATTATCCATGGTAATTGCTTCATAAATCATCCCTGCTTGAAAGTTTGATCCCTGACTCACATATTAGGACATTTGGATCATTTATTTTGACTTAAGATTACGTGGTTAGCTACGAAAAATCTTAAGCTTCGAGCATGTCCTAAGATCATTTTATAAGAGAAAATATGAAAAATAAACATGACGACAGCAACTTCGCTCCGACAAGAAATCCTTTCACTCGTGAGATCGAGGCAATTTCAGACGGAGCTCAAAACTTTCAGTGACTCATTTATGACTCAATGGTAAAAGACTCTTTGCTCAGACGTCCCTCCTTTGAGATCTGGAGCTCAGTTCATAGGCTGTTATGTCGAAGAATTACGGAGCTTAATCGTCATATGGAGCTTTTCATTTCAGCACTTTATCTGCCATTCATTGTTAATTCTCTCATTGCCGCATTATTTTATCCAGCTAATGCGAGACTGTTTTATTCAGCTAAGAGAGTCAAGGGAGCCTGAGAGAGAGAGAGAGAGAGAGAGAGAGAGAGAGAGAGAGAGAGAGAGAGAGAGTCTTTGCACAGAGCCCTCTTGCGCCCTGTAGAAATGGAAAGAAGGAAGGAGGAGCCTAGCTGTTATAAATTTGTCCTCTTGGCCTGATACCAAGCCAGACATAGCAACAAGTCTGCCAGTTTGTTACCATTATTTTCTTTACAACACTAACACAGCCCAGAAGAAAGCAGCCAGCGTTCTATATTTCTATCATCCTAACTTGGTGCAGATTTTCGTCTTCTGCAGTGTATTTCATGTAACACTGTAGCAGAAAAGAAAATATTATAGCATTGCATCCTGTCCATGGTACTTCTTCATGACTAGCATTAGATTTTCGTGTTGATCTGTTGAATGTTCGTGATGGCGAGATGGCAATTTTAAGCCAAGTTGGAATGAAAAGAGTACAGCAAATCTTGTTGGTGGAGCTCGTAAACTTCCAGCCATCTTCAGCAGACGGACGGGCAGGCCAGAAAAGATCCATCCAGGTGAGGCAGACTCTATGGTGAGGCAGCCAAGCGGTAGGGAACAACTGAAGAGAGCAGAGAACCACTATCCTCTGTGAGAAATGCAGTAAAGTCTTGGAAGATGTGAAATTTAGTGTACAGTGGAGGTAAATGGTGTAATGACAAAAAAAAAAAGAAAAAAAAATTCTTGGATACTTGTAAAATAACATTTCAAAATTTCAGGTGTACTTTAGTTCGAGAGCGTTGTAGGAGTTGTTAAGATGTATTGTGGATAGAAAGAGAAAGCTGTAATCGGAAGAGGAGTATCAAGGGCTTTCAAACGTTGAATGGATGGTGAAGTCTTTATTTATTACTTTTTTTGTGTGTGTGTCCGACTCTGGACTTATGCTTTACAGTCAGCTTTCAAGGCCCAGTAGTCCTCCTACATACCATACACCTCTACATGTCACCACTTCGGCGCTAACACCCACCTTCCATATTGGATACATGCTAGGGCTGTCTCATACAAGACTGGGGTATTGGTATTAGCGGGGGTATTTTTACGACATGTCGGCGGGTCTTCTGGTAGATCAGTAAATTCTGATTTTATGACATTCAAATTCTTAAATTGTTCCCCGCCCCAGCTGGGATTTGAACCTGTGTCCGGTAGGACTGCAGGCAACCTCTCTACCTACTGAGCCACCCCCTCCCCCAAATACAACTCAACAGCTGCGTACGTTGGAAGGTATTGACAAGCTATAGAAAGAATAATTTTAATGGAAGTTTAAGAGAAGGCGTCATGTAATAGCTTACTACAGGGCTCATCAACGCCGTGGAAACTACACCACTCCAGTAAAAGGTAATGTGGCCATCCATCTTAACGGACACTGTAATTTTCTGTTTCCTTACCTAAGGTTTTTCACTCCAATAACACATTTTGCCCCTTTTCTGCACACTACTTCAAACGATATTAATATGTTTGTCAGACATTCACGGAACGTGAGAAGGGAGATGTATACGCGTATTTCAGTAATACTAAGGAGAGATCACCTTCAGTAACTTGTAGGGAGATACAGCAGTCAGTAACCCCTTAAGCTGGAGAGGTCATTGATAAGCTGAATAAGATCGTATGGAAACAGTATAAACAAAGTTAATAATGCATCATCGGATTGAAAGGATTAATCTAAGTTCTATTTCTAGGAGGAAATGGTAGGCGTGACCTCAACCCAAGTGTTTCATGGTCAGTCAGCACAGAATTAAACCCTATTACCATGCTCCCTTCTATGGCCAGTATCTCCAGTAAATGCTCATGCCGGAAGCCCCTCTCCATCGTTTGCTGCGTTTGGAATTTGTGTATCTCAAGCTCAATCAGCGTAGAATATATAACCTCATTACCTCGCGCCCTTCTATGGCCAATGCCTCTAGTGAACGTTTTACTTAACTCAATCTTTTGTTGCATATCAGGTTTATGAAAGACGAATCCAATTAGTGATTCAAGTTTAGTCAGTACTGAATATAACCCTTTACTTTGCCTCCTACAATAACCAGTTTCTTCAGTGAATTGTTTGATATATCCTGTGTGTGTGTGTGAGGGGTATTTTTTTTTTCCTGCTCTTTGTGATAGGTGATTAGTGCACGGAATATGCACAAAAGATTACCTCGCCTGCGTGTACAGTCATTATCTCTCGCGATTACTCCTCCTTGATCTACACTTTACTGGATCCTTTATTTCTGGAAAACTAAGTGTCATATGCTTGTGATCTGAAGAGGCTTTTTAGCACCTGTCCTTTATTGTCTACCTGAAGTAACGGGTTTCCTGGAGTCCATTGGGTGCACGCCCACATGAGCCAAGGTCCACATCAGCATCGACAAAAACAACAGATTAAGTAACAACAACAAAACTTCAGAGAGTAGATACCTCAGATAAGGTAACACCAACCCCCATTCATGTTTTTCATGATCTTGACCATGATCTTTGGCATTTTCCGCCCAAAATATATCGTTCGTACTCCTGATGGTCCTCAGTCATTATATTAGAGAGAGAGAGAGAGAGAGAGAGAGAGAGAGAGAGAGAGAGAGAGAGAGACCAATATAGAACCTCTTTACAGGAAATACTAACACCAACAACAAGAGCCTTCTTTGTTACGCCCGCTGTATTTGAAAGACGAATGATACAGAGAAGACGGGCAGACAATTACGAATCCCCCGACACCATCCTATTGCCGGGGCACAAAAGACCCTGGCCGCCCTACGATTTGTCTCCCTTGCACATTAGGGCTTGAAAGGGCGATCTCTATCTCCTTCGCTATCCCGTTTCCCTTTCTATTTATGACCAGACATTGTTAGAGGACTCTGCTGCTCTGTTGGGATCCTTGGCTCAGTGGAGTCATGTGAATATTGTAATACAGTTGGTAATAGGAACTAGACTTTTCTTCACTGACTTAATAGGAACTAGATTTTACTGATTTAATGGGAGCTAGACTTGTCTTTACTGACTTAGTAGGAACTAGACTTTTTTTACTGACTTAATAGGAACTAGACTTTACTAATATAAAAGGAACTAGACTTTTCTTTTCGGACTTAATTGGGACTAGACTTTTCTTTTCGGACTTAACAGGAATTAGACTTTTCTTTTCTGACTTAATAGGAACTAGACTTTTTTTACTGACTTAATAGGAACTAGACTTTACTGATATAAAAGGAACTAGACTTTTCTTTTCTGACTTAATAGGAACTAGACTTTTCTTTACTGAATTAATAGGAACTAGACTATACTTTACTGAATTAATAGGAACTAGACTATTCTTTACTGACTTAATAGGAACTAGACTTTTCTTTACTGAATTAATAGGAACTAGACTTTTCTTTACTGACTTAACTGAAACTAGACTTTTCTTTACTGAATTAATAGAAACTAGACTTTTCTTTACTGACTTAACTGGAACTAGACTTTTCTTTTCTGACTTAACAGGAACTAAACTATTCTTTACTGACTTAACTGGAGATAGACTTTTCTTTACCGACATAAGAGGAACTTGACTTTTCTTTACTGACTTAATAGGAACTAGACTCTTCTTTGCTGACTTTATTATTTAGTAAAAGAAAATATCATACTGGGGATATGTTGTTAGAGGACTCCACTGCTCTGTTGGGTTTTCTCGCCCCGAAGGAAAAATGTAATACAAAAGCTGATTGTAAAGATGGACGTATATTCCCAGTGTTATGCATACTCCGTTTCAGATTACATGTGTCTGGTAGTGCTGGGCATAGGTATGACAGGGTTGCGTTGTCTTTATTCCAAACATTCAACGTCTTGCTTTAATATTTGTATAATATTTGTGTGTAGACCAGAGTATACATTTCTCAGGAATCTTATTTACAAAACACGTTGGGTATTTTTGGTGTTTGTTGCTGATACTGTTGCAGGAGAAAATGTTGAAATCAAGGATGATTATGTTATTTTTTCTTGTTTTTCTTTCGAATTGGGTGATCCAGTTCCAGAACACACGGTATGCAGAGCATGTATACTGTATGCCTTGTTTTTCTGTGGCCGGGGACTGGTGAGTGTAAAAATGGTGGGTATATGTGTGTGGTGGGAGTGCACGTTGCCAGGCTACCTTCATATCTTTCCTGCCTACCCTACCCTTCCCTACCCTCCCATCACACACTCGGCTCCCCTTTTCTGTCATTTTTCTCTGCTCTTTCCCATTGCTATTGGTCTTGCTCTCTCTTTCATACTGCTTCTCTTCCCTTTTCTATTGTTTGAGGATTTACACACACACACACACACACACACACACACACACACACACACACACACACACACACACACACACACATACATATATATATATATATATATATATATATATATATATATATATATATATATATATTGTTACATAGCCTATGATTTCATCATCCTTTGTGTAATTTTAACGTACAGTATGCTGCATATTTGATCACGAGCGTGTTCTGCCTCAGTTCCCCCCTTCTACCGTTATATTAGAATAAGTCGTCCTTTCTGTTGTTCAGAGCGGGATTGTCAACTCTTTGTCCCCATGGCTTCATTTGCGCGTCCTTCTTACAAGTTGTATCAAGCTCTGCTGGCCCCTGTATAATGAGCTCAGTCTCTGCATTATTGCCACTTAGATCTACTCCTCATTTTGTTCACATCTCTGTCCTCCCCTGTACAGTTATTATTGTGAGTGCTCAGGAAGTCTCCAACCATCTAGCAGCTGTGTAATTTGAGTATAAGTGTTATTGCATTTTGTTCTTGTACTGTATAGCATGGGTTGTTGATTTGTAGGCCTAGTGAGGTTTTTGTGATTCATGTAAGGTTCTTTTTGTCAGTCATTTTTGATAATATTTTGTATCTGTAATAATTTATCTTGCATTAACTGAGCATTACCCAGTGTATTATCATTTTATCAGGGCTGACTTAGATATATTTACTCTTGCTAATTTCGTGTTAATAGAGGCTATTGCAGTTAACCATATATTTAACCTGTTTTTTGCCATTACATTATCCTTATGAGTCCTGAATGTGTTGTTGTTAGTTTGAGCATTAAACTTTAACTTGTAATTTTACCTAACTCTTTTGTTTTGAACCTGGAACTTTACGGGACAGTAGTGATTTTTAGTATTCTCACTTAAAGTGTACATTATCTTTCGCTGTTCCGACACAATATATATATATATATATATATATATATATATATATATATATATATATATATATATATATATATATATATATATATATATATATATATGTAATACAGGGTGTCCCGGGAGGAAGGGCCATAACTTTGGGAAATGACAGATGAGGGAAGTCTTTGCAAAAAATATTTTATCAGTATGGGTCCAAATGTCAACCATTACGGAGCTACATTCTAACCTTGTGGGTGAATTAAGAGGGACACCATTTTCACCTATAAGGTCAGTAACTGAAGCTCTTTAACAGTTGATATACTGTACATGTAAATCAGTGTTAACTGCAATGGTGGGTCAAGACGAGTCATGATTCCTCTTGACTAGACTTGACTAGTTTAGTGTAAAGAGTTGCAGCATACACCTGACTCGCAGACCAGCCGCCAATCACCCTGCCTTCATTCACCTGACCTGCACACCGGCTGTCAAGAGTATGTCAATACGCGAACTGGGGTCGTGTTGGGGTGGGAGAGAGGTTGGATGGGGGGAGGAGGGTGAGAGAGGGTTGAGAAGGGGTGGGCTGAGGGTGGAGTGGCATGGATGGGAGAGGGGATGAGATGAGGTGAAGGAAAGGGTGGGATGGCGGGGGGGGGGGAGAGATGGGGTGATGTGGGATGGGATGGGGGAGGGGCGGAGTTGGATGGGGAGGGTGAAGGGAATGGGATGTGGTGAGGCAGGGGAGCAGAGTTGACGTCCCCACCGCATTCACAACAAGGCAGCGGTAACCATGGAAACTAAAGATTGACAGTAATATTTTATACCTTCAGCATTGTGATGAGCGTGCAGATTACATTGTTTTTGCCTACTTTCTTATTCCTTTCTTTCCCCAAACATTTTCCTTTCCGATGTTATTACTTCATTTTTTCACCAATTCACTTGAAGCCGAGTATAATTGTTCCATAGACAAATACCACCAGCCGCCCCCCCTTATTTTTTTTCACACTTTTTATTTAGGTCTTTTAAAGTATATTTTTGGGGCAAAGGTCAAACCACACACACACACACACACACACACGCGCACACACACACACACACACACACACACACACACACACACACACACACACACACACACACACACACACACACACACACACACACGTTAGGAGCCTATATTTTTGTATGTATATTTATCATCATAACACTTTTGCTCATAAGTCTTCCTTTTCTATATGTCATTGTAGTGTATCTGTGTGACGACCGTACTGCCTCGCATGGGAATACTTACAGTCTTTAATACATCTCATGTTTGCTTCTCCCTGACGATTTTCTTCAGTTGAGAACCCTGTAAGTAACTCCTCTATCGTATACCTTTATTTAGGCTTCATAGTGTAAGTGATATATAAGAACTATTGTAGAATATTAAGTCAATCGTAGTTTGCTGAAATATGAAGCCGGTTGTTGTTATTATTATTATTATTATTATTATTGTCATCATTATTATTATTGCTACTATTATAACGCGTTGCTGATACCCACTTACCGTATGCCACTACAAACACTCATGTCCTAACACAAGTGAACACCAACACAGTCACCCACCCTTCCTTCAGCACACCTACGTCAAAGGGAGCGACCAGGGATTGCATGTTTCACTCCACCTCGTAAGTGTCGCTCTCTATTCGCCCTCCTTTGTGTATCTGTCAGTTTCTCTTTCAGTTTCCAAGTGTGTTTCTTTATCTCGGTGAATTTTTACATCTGCGCCCAACAGTCCTCTTGTGCAGCTTCAGATCCGTGCTAAATCCTCGAGAGATATTGCCAGACTAATTCACGTAAGTTAAAGGGGTATTGACCAACTAACTCACCTAGGTTGGGATAGCTCCATATATTTTTACTAATAGGCCTAATGGTTTTGTTATGACGCCATTGATTTTCATGTTTGCCTGATGGTCACACAGTAAAATCTGTCCGGTATCTAATAATTGTATGAGTTCTATTATTTCCCATTACTTCAACTTTCATTAGTTTTCCCCCTTTGTATATTTAGATTGTCTTCACTGCCTTAAGAAATTTCTCTTCCTCCATCATACCGCTAGTCTGATCGAATAAAAGCTCAATAGAATTTTCTCTGTTATTTGTTGCTACTTCAGCTTTCATCACTTTATATTACTTTCATTATGTTCCCAAACTGCCTTAACTCTTCCGCCTTAAAGTAGTTACTCCACCTTCATCACACCGCTAATCTTATCCAATTTAGGTTTAGTAGATTTTACGTATTATTTCTCTTATTATTTCAGCTTTGATCATGTTTTAATTCAATCTGCTTCTAAACTTCTTTAACTCTCCTTCTTTAAAGAAAGTACACTGCCTTCATCGCACCGTCAGTCTTATAATACTCTCATGTACCACACGTTCCTGAAGAAAACCCCTCGAGGTAACGCCGGAAAAATACGTCCGATAAAATTTCTGGGTGTTGTATCCAGGGAAATATTTGTGGCATGCAGGAGGGGCAGCTTGCTTCACTCCAGGCTCACCAACATTTTTCCGGCGGGAGAATAAATTTGTGGGGATGAGATTCTAATGATGCGTCTTGAAGGGAGTTTGTAATTATGCAATTTTGGTAAAGTACTGTGTGGGGCTGCGTAGTATGGGATCATGTGTTAAACCTTGCAGCAAAAATGATAGTGGTTTGGGATCGGTATGTGTATTCTTGTGCCCTCAGATCGACTTAAAGACTATACAGAGTGTCCCGAGTGGAAAGGGCGTGACTTTGAGAAGTGATAGCTGAGGACATTCTAAATAATAAATAATCATTCTTGATTATGGATAGAGAATAGTATATCAAATGTACTAGTATTTTATTTAGGAAACAGACTTGTACGCGCTCTCTCGTTTAAAAATGCTACACGATTTTATATACCTTAAGAATAAAGTATAAAGGGAAAATGAAATTGAAAGATTTCCTGAAATAATATAGGCTAGAGCTGCTCTGTTACCTTTCTTATTATTTCTTGATAATCCTACTTTTCAGTGTGTTATAAAACCAAACAGGCATCGAGACCACCTTGATATATTGGTTGGGTAGATCATACTAAAGCCGACTGCATATGGGTAAATACTTCCTAGTAAAGACTATCAGTGGGCATATTTCAGAATAACGGGATGGGGACGATAAGCGTGTTTGGGAATAAATATACGCTTATCTTTACGCCACCTGTCACCAGCAGCCTCACAGCCTCTCGTTCTCCACGCTGTATATCATAGGAATTAATGTGATAAATAAATGTGACGGAATTGATTTCAAGTGCGATATACAGCTGCGGACATACATATCGATCCACTTTATTAGATATATCACGAGGCAATAAGCAGCGACCTTGGAAACCAGTACTGCCATTTTCGGAGGCCATCAGGCTTCTCAGAAGAGTGTGTAAGAGTTTCGTAAATTCTAAACTAAAAATTGGATTGAAATTATTGTCCGGCTCCTCTCATATGCTCATGAATTATCCCTTTTATCTGTTTGAATTTCCATTAAACAAAATCAACTGGGTACTTAATTATAAATACATTATTGTTTATTGATGCATTTCACCCTGGTATATAAGGGAGGGTTGTTTGAGTTGGAAAGAGGGCAGCTTGATGGCAGAGGACAGGGTGGCATGGAGGCGATTCGTTTGTGACCAGTTCCTTCAGGGATTAAGGCATCTGGCTATAGTGACAGATTAATTTTCATATCCAGCTAGTTCATGTAATCTTCTTTAAAGCACCTGATTCGGACACAGCATTGAGAGGAATTGTTTGTTTATATTCCTCCATATGTGTTGATGATTAACCCCGGACTGTCTGGCCGAGCAAACCCATCTACCGTAGGTAAACAACTGCCCTTTTGACGTAGTCCCATAGGATCCTTACATCGTTGATATATCTGCGCCTTAGTGTGGCCGGAAAGGAAACAGCCAGTGGATTAGTAGCAGAAATGTAATAAAATCTTAAAGGTGTAACGTGTCCCAACTCTTCTCAGGTAACAGCCACAGTGCTCTAACTCTCTTCTGTTAAATTCTCTCGGATATGCAACAAGGCCGCAAAATATAATACCGGTAACAAGCCGGGCGTGGAGGCAAATAACGGCGGAGAAATGCTGGCAGTGAAGCGCAGCGGTAACGAGACAACTGGAGTGGGGTAAGTTTCTGCTGAGCCAAACCCAGGGTGTGTTGTGGCCAGCAGGGGTGAAATGGTGAATATTCGTCAGTGGTGAATATTCCTTAGCGGTGAATATTCGTCAGTGGTTAATATTCGTCAGTAGTGAATATTCGTCTGGTTATCGTGGAGGACGGGGCCTTGGATTCACTACTGAGACGTGAAGGAGAGGCATAGGAGGTGTAACACATGCAGGCCTATAGGAAGTGTAAAAGCATAGCAAGTGTAAATGCATAGGAAATGAAAAGCATAGGAAGTGCAAAGCATAAGAAGTGCAAATGCATAGGAAATGTGAAGCATATGATGTGTGTAGTATGGGAAGTGTAAAGCATTGGAATCGTAAAACATACGTACTGTAAAGCATAAGAAATGCAAAAGCCTAGGCATAGGAAGTTTAAATTAAAGGAAGTGCACGTATAGGATGTGCAAAACATAGACAGTGTAAAGTTATGAAATATGAAGTACGGAAAGTGAAGACCGTGGGCATAGGAAACGAAGGACGGGTCAGGTTCAGCCGCTTCCCCCACCTCAAGCAAGACCTGACCGAGATTTCTAGGTCAAACGTAAACTTAATTCGGGCAAAATCTCGAAATGCATATCTCCCTTTCAACACCATGCGACCCCCAATTTATTCTGACTATGAGGCAGGCGGAACCACACCGGAGATATGAAGATTGGGGGCAACCGCTCTTGGCCTTACGTCAATTTATTTCCTTCTTGCTGCCACCAGGTGATTTTATTTGGTATAGAACAGAACCCGTGCACTGAAGGTAGTAAAAGTCATATGTAACCTCTTCAGTAAAAAAAAAATGTATAGTGAAAAATAGTTAATCGGCTTGAAAGGATTAAAGAGGACTGTGCTTAAGAATAGCCCTGGTATTGCTATTGTTAATGTGCTGAGTAGAGAGCTAATGTGTATTCAGCGGGGTTCCAGGAATTTGGGGCCATTCTCTGAAGAAAGTGGTTAAGAAAGTGGCTGTGAGTTGGGTGTTTTCATTAAATATTACGTAAAGTGAAAAGATTGGTAGTTAAGTCAGTTACTTTCTTCTGGGTGTGGCTGCAAGATGAGTTTTTGGTTAAATTTTCTGTTAAGTGAAAAGAATGATTGTCAAATATGAGTATGAATTTGAGTATAAAGCAGTTACTGTACTCTCTTCTGGGTAAACCATTGTTCCAGAGGCTTGAGATAAGGGTCACTGCGTCGTTAACCTGCTCATGGTAGGGACAACTCCAGGATGTACTTCAGCTAGAGACAGATGATTATATAGAACTGAGTGAGTCATAGGAGCCTGAATGACAATATTTCCACCATTAACTGTTTTATGGTCAGGATAAATCTAGCATAAAAAAATCCAGTCGATATTATTCTGCTAAAAGTGAGTCATAGGAGCCAGAGAGGCGATATTTTCTTGTGTATTTTGATGATGAATAGATGGAAATAAAACAGAAAATGTTTAGGTGAAATATGGAATAAATATATCGTTAAGGAAGAGGTGCGAGGGAGCATCCTAAGCCGATGAGAATACTGTCCTGAGAGAGAGAGAGAGAGAGAGAGAGAGAGAGAGAGAGAGAGAGAGAGAGAGTTAATCTTGCAGTGGTTTACTTTGGCTTTAAATTGGTTGTGGTAGAGACACCCTCCTCTGCTCCCAAGACCTTTATTGTGTTTTCTTAACCCTGTGTGAACCGACTCCTTGTTGTGTGTGTGTGTGTGTGTGTGTGTGTGAGAGAGAGAGAGAGAGAGAGAGAGAGAGTTTGGAGAGGGTGTGTGATCTTCTGTGTGAATGAATATATGTGTGTGTGTCTGTATCTGTCCATCTGTATAAATGTGTCTATCATTCTATCTGTGTATCTGTCAATATGTGTGTGTGTGTGTGTGTGTGTGTGTGTGTGTGTGTGTGTGTGTGTGCGTGTGCGGGTGTGTTCGCGCTCGCGCGCTGTCCTGGTGGTCAACAGAGCTGCAACATTGTAGGTAGCGGTTCCATCCACTGTGATATGAGTTGCATAGACCAGAATTCCCAGAACAGTAACAAAAAAGTTGAAGCTATAGAATATCCAACAGTGACTTTTGATAAAAAAGAGTACAGTACTGAAATATGCTTTGTCTTTAAAAAATTATATTTAACCTACACTATTTTTGGATTGTAAAGAATTCATTAAGGAACATAGAAAATGGTAAACTATGTAACACTTGGTAAAAGAAAGTTATGACCTCATTTACTGGAACTGGAAGAAAGAATAACTGAACGAACTGTAGCTGCCGGGCTACACACACCTGACATAGATAAGCAGCTCGGCTATACTAATGGGAAATCTAGTATTTACTTGCTAAAATTTGCAGTGAAATTTTATGCTGATATCTCTTCCTTCAGATTCTTTCCTCAGAGTGGGAGATTATTGTCAGCGGCTGTTTGTTGAAGCTAATTGGTTTGTTCTTTGAACATGAGTTTAGTTGGTTGGTGTGGGAGTTACATAATTCTGTGTGTCGGCTATTCTGGTAAAATATATTCATTTAATTTGAGTGTAGTGGTCTGATGTGCGAGTTAAATAATTATATCCTCGGCCAAGCTGTTCCAGTAAAATAATTTGTTCATTTGAGCATAGTGGGTTAGTGTGCGAGTTACGTATGTTTTTCGTATAGGATGTTTAGTCCGATAATTTGCTTATTTAATTTGAGAATAGTGGGTTGATGTCTGCATTTCCGGTGAGACTGCTGCGCCGCGTAATACAGAACTCGTTTAAGCTCGCGTTAAGAAACCATCTGTTCGCCATTACTCGATTACCGCTGAAAAATGGGGATTAAAAAGTAATAATGGCCATTTAGTTCATCACCAAAGCCATTTCCAAACTCCACTTAGCCTAATGATAAAACGTACCACTTGTACCCTCACCCTGTGGCTTCTTTCACTCCTTCACGTAACTATGGCTTTTCTTCTCCTTTTCTTTCTTCGTAAACAGTTTTTTTTTTATGCCATTGATATCTACATGTTGCTGTCGTGACCCCAAGATCATTTTGACGTAAACCAATTTTACTACAGGGTGTTGTCCATTTTACCACCACTCTCCTTTCAGGGAATAGAGAGGTAGTAAGGGACGTTTGTATTTACAGTATGTTGCTGTCACCGCGTGAAGGCGTTCCTCTCCAACACCTATATTCACATAAATTGCTCATATAACATAGGAAAATATTAAAGTATCATAAACAAAAATATACTGGTGACAGAAAGTACAAAAGAGAGCTTCCTTAACCAATGCGAGTACAGGTTTTGTGATGCAGCCCCTCTCATCCTTATTAGCGAAGTCAGCCATCGCATTTGTGTGTGTGTGTGTGTGTGTGTGTGTGTGTGTGTGTGTGTGTGTGTGTGTGTGTGTGTGTGTGTGTGTGTGTGTTATGACTCCATTTCCTGTCCAAAAATTGGATTTATGTTTTTTACATATAATATAACTGAATGGCATGACATACGTGGCGTCAGGAAATATTATTGATATGAAAACAGATGGAAGGGTGAATTTCATATCTTTGCAGGCGTGGGATGGGAGAGACAGCAGATAAAGCTCATAGTGAAGAGAGTTGTATTTCTCTTGCAGTGAACTGACGCAGCCTAATGATGATAGCGGTGGTGGTGATAGTTCATTATATTTAAGCAGATATTTTTATAGAATTAACTACAGTATATGTTAGCGCTGTTTGAGAGTCTAGATATATATATATTTTTGCAGTGAATCCGTCGGAAAATAATATTCCTTGACTTGTAAAATGGTAATGGGAGAAAAGCGAATATGTAGTGTCATTTATGGACCGCTTGCATATTATTTCGTGTCCAACTCAAGCACTATATGTAGAGACAGTTTCTGATAATGCTAAATGCAGTGATTTGGCGAATCTCTTATATAGCGTAATAAGATGCAATTATTTCCTCGTAACACAGTTGAGTTCAAAGTTTACTCTAAGTTCTCCTGGTGTGTGTGTGTGTGTGTGTGTGTGTGTGTGTGTGTGTGTGTGTGTGTGTGTGTGTGTGTGTGTGTGTGTGTGTGTGTACTCTGGCAGCTCTGGAGAACCCAGGTGTGGATGTTGGCAGGAAATCCTCTTATTGTTCTGTTTCTTACCCGGCCGAGACCCTTACCTGTAATCCATAACAAGCACACGCCAACACCCACTCACTCATCCACTTACACCCACACCCGCCCACCAGCACCCACATCCACACCCACTCCCACTCCTATTCCATTCCCACTCCCACACCCACACCCACTTCTGCATTCACACCCACAACCACACCCACTCGCACACCCACTCCCACACCAGCCCCACTACACCACCTATACTCTCTCCTCTCAAAAAAAAAAGTGATAGATAGAGAGAGAGAGAGAGAGAGAGAGAGAGAGAGAGAGAGAGAGAGAGAGAGAGGGTATTCTTCCTATGCATTATCCTTCTTTTTTTTTTTATCTTTAGACGCTTTTATTTAACTTATAACAGCTTCCGTACTGATGCTTCTTCCAAATCTGAATAAAATAATCAATAGAGAGAGGAGGGATTAAATTAAAAAGACATTCTCGTCCTGAAGGGATTTTTGAATGCGGCCCAAAGAAACATGACACAGAGGGGTCACTCAAAACTGGGGTGGGATTCTCAGTGTTACGATCGATTCCCTGTCGTAACGTAAGATTTTCTTTTATGGGATGAACTGGAATGCATGTGGAAGGTTCAGTCACATTCCTTACGTCGTCCATCCTGCAGAAAAGAAATATAACATACGATCAATTCTCCTCTCGTAACTAAGAGCAGGTACTGAAGAAAGAACAAGTGATAAGGACGGATTCTGTACTCTGCTAGTCCTTCCTATGAAAAGAAAAAAATATATTCGCGAGGAGGGAGTGAAAGGGAGGGAACGTAAGTCTGTGTAAATGTGGAGTGTGATGCACAAAATTGGCGGTAACATTTCACCTTACTTCACAAATTTGGCGATAGTATTTCAGAGTGTTTATACAAAATTGGCGACATATATAATTTTTACGCAAAATTGGCGATAGCATGCACGCTTGTTACACAATACTGGCGATAGCATTTAAATCTGCCAAGCAAAATTGGCGATATCATTTATACCTGTTGCGTGAAAATTGCCTGAATTTTTCAGTCTCGTCCAGAAAATTGGCGATGGCGTTATCAGAATTCTCTCTCTCTCTCTCTCTCTCTCTCTCTCTCTCTCTCTCTCTCTCTCTCTCTCTCTCTCTCTCTTTCCCCTCCTTCTTTAACATGCTCGCTCCCTTTGTCTGAACCTCTCTTGCACAGTAACAACTTTTATCTGTCGCTCTCAACTCTTTTATTCTTCATTCCCTCCACCCTTTTCTGTCCCAGCTCTCTGTTACAATATTTCCCTGACCCCTTTGTTTATATTCTCGTTCCTGTTACTGATTTGGTTATGGTGGTGCTTTTATGGATTCGTGTGACAATATTCTCAGCTTCCTTCACTTTTGTCGTTTTCATTACTTATTTCTCTGTGTGTTCTGCATTCTCAGCCATTTTTCTCTTATAAATCGGCCTGTGCTCTGGATTCGTGTCAAAAATATTCTCAGCAGTTCTCATTTTTCGTTTGTCTTCGGTCTTTTTCTTTCTTTTTTTTTTTTTTCTCATGGATTCGTGTCACAGTGTTTTCAGCCACTGTATCTTGTCACTTCAGTTGTTGGTTTCTTCACGGTTATGCTCTTGATTAATGTTTTAGTATTCTCAACCTCCTTCTGTTTTTTCTTATAGTTTTTTTAATTCTGTATAGTTGTGTTCGTGTCACGGTATTCTCAACAACTTTTATTTTTCTTTAAGTAGACTGCTATAGAATGTTGGACGTAAAGATAGATACAGATGCTTCAGAATATACACCGTTTGTGAGTCTGGGTACAATTCATTCAAACTTTTCTCTGTTGTTTTACATTCAGAACCCAACATTTCGTTTCCTCAAAATAAACACCATCCTAGTCTGCAGATGTGGTTCAGTGGAGTTTCTCTGTTGCTTTGTTATTACAGCATTTCGTTTACGCTGAATAAACACCACTGAAGTAGATGGATTTGTTTCATTCACACTTAACGGCATTACCATCACAACAGTTCTTTCCCTAAAACTAAGCCTTATTGCAGTATGTAGATTTGATTCACACTTTTCTCTGTTGTTTTACTACCACAACACAATACAGTTTTCTCCTCCCCTCTTCGTCTTAACTCCTGTGTCTTTCCTAGTCCCATGTGTCTTTTAGGTTGTTTTAGTGTACTTTTTGTCCGTGTTTTCTTACCCCTTGTATTTTTTTCTTTTTAAATTTTTGTGTGTAGCTATTTTCGGTTCGTTCTGTCGTACTAAATTTCTTTGCCTGTTTTAATATACTCCTTCTTGCTTGTCCTTTCTTTTCCCTTGTCTTTTTAGCCTGTTTTTTTTATTATCCTTATTTCCTTCTGTCCATCCTAGGGTCCTTCCGCACCACTCACCGCCGACGGAAGCTTCCATCTCGTATTTTTGTGGCTGCGTGGCGTCGCGAGCTGCCCACACACGAATTACTCCCACTGTTTTCGTATCTTTGTCATATTTTTTCCCCCGTGAGTCCACGAGTTAAGACAAATGCATCATGGGGAGATTACTACAAGAATGCTGTTAGGGGAAGGAAGGAAGGATGGAAAAAGATATGAACAGTATTAAAAGAACGCTGTAAGGGAGAAACAGGGAAGGGCATGAGTAGGTTAGTGCAAAAGTGCAGTGAAAGAGCAGGAAGAAAGGAAGGAAGGAAGGAAGGAGGGATAAAAGGAAGGATGTAAAGAGATTGCGAATTTTGTGAGGGAAAAAATGGGATGAAGGAAGGAAGAACATCGGGGAAAGTACTGCAAGAATACTGTGACAGGAGAAAAGAAGGAAGCGGATGGAGAGATAACTAAAAGAATGTCGTAAGAGGCGAAGGAGAGACATGGAAAGGAGACGCTATGGTTACTGGGGAAAAGTGGCTGAGAGAAGGACGAAATTATTCATCTTTATAGTCCGTCTAAATCTGTTTTCTACTAATCAGAGGGGTTGATAGGATCTGGGAATAGGATATGGCGGGTATAAAAAATGAGAAGTATCATCAAATTGTCATGTTAAATGGGCCCTATATATCCATTCACTCATCATTCAAAGCTGGGGAATAATGTGTTCTATCCGACGACCATACGTCTTTGTCAGAAAAAATGTGGTTCATATAATAAGTAGGTCTTGCAATATTTGTGAGGTAAAGCCTGTTATGTCACCTATCAGGTTAATATTGAGGTGAATCTTTGTCATGTACATCTTCTTATATGCTTTCCATCCATATTAATCTCTCATCATTTATTTTGCCACCACGATTCTTATTGCATGTTTTTTCGACCTTGCACGCTTCATTGGAAATTACTTACTCATATACTTCATTCTATAAGATAAGGAATGACATAAACCAACCTTATATGATTAAGAAACAAAAGGTACTGCATAATTAATGAGTCATCCCAAAACACTAAGAAAAGTTAAATGCAAGACTAATCGCAGGGAACTTTGCATGAGGGAGAGGCGAATGCGGTTATGTCGAAAAGATGAAATGTGGAGATTGCTGCCCCTGTTTTTAAATCTTCCCCGAGACCCGCAAAGTTGTAAATCATTATAATCCGTCGGCGTGGCGTGCTGGCCGGGTTATTCTTTGCCCGGAAACCCCACAGGCATTGTAGTTTTCCGTGTTTGTTTTGGGGGAAGAACACAAGAAAGATAATTGTGGTAGAGTCCTAGGGGCTTTGAATCGTACGACACAGCTCCTGGCGATGCATGTAAGGCTTGACTACACCACATTATGAACCTTTAGAATTCTTGCGACGTCCTTTTTAGCTTAGTCTTGGTGCTACCAGACGATTTGCTGGACTTAGGCCTGTCGTACTGAAGAAACCTTAAGGCTATATCAAACCTCTAATATTGGAAAAATCCATCTCAAACTTAATAAAATCATAAAGAGATGGCAGGACTAAAATGTAAAGCACCTTCCCGGGCTGAGTGGGTTAAGGCCTAAGAACATAGAGTAAAAAGAGCTTAGAGATTACGAATATAGAGCAGATTATCAGAAAAGAGGATAACTGTAGCAAGGGAGAGACCAAACGAGGCAGCTCCTGTCAGCGGGTATAAAGGCATGACTACACTACGGGAAATAAGAACGCAAGGACATAAAACATAAGAACGTGTGTGTGTATGTGTGTATGTGTGTGTGTGTGTGTGTGTGTGTGTGTGTGTGTGTGTGTGTGAGGAGGGGATGGAGGTAGGGAGAGCGGTGTGGCAGATTTATGTTGGGAGTCCTGGTAGGTGAGTGAGGAGGCGAGGCGAGGACTGTGTGTGTTTGTGTGTGTGTGTGTGTGTGTGTGTGTGTGTGTGTGTGTGTGTGTGTTTCCCTTATATCTTTCCTCTCTTTCTTCGATTTCCATCTCTTTTCAGCGTACCCTATAATTTCCTTTATTTTCCTTTGCACTCATTTTCATCTCACTTCAGTGCCCTTTTATTTTCTTCCACCAACTCCCCTTCCTTCCCATTCAATTAATTTTCTTTCATTTACATCTGTTTCCTCTCCCTTCAACGTTCCTTCCATCTCTTTTCAACGCATCTCTCCCCTGTATATCTCTCTTCACTCCCTTCAACGCTTCTTTCATCTCTCTTCAAGCCATTTTTCCATTTGCATATCTCTCCTTTTACCGTTATGCAGTTCATACTTCTCATTTCAACGCCGCCTTTTCTCTTTTCTCCACCTTCAACGCACCTTGGCATCTTTTCCTCTCTTTGCCCACGTCTGCTTTTTATATTTCAACGTATTAACTTTCTTTCACCCCTTCACTACGATGCCGCAATTCTTATCTCATTCTTATTTCCACATGATATGATTCAACGCAGAGGAGGAGGATTCTCGAACTGAAGGTTTAGATGAAGCTGTCATTAACCCGATTAGTCAAGTTTTTTTTTTTTAGTTTATTTTTACTATCTCCAGACGATTTTATTCAGCTTAGAGAGTGACGTCAGACAGTGAAGGGGTTAAGGGAGGCTGTTGTTCTCTCTCTCTCACTTTTATTACCTCTAGCTTTTCCTTCCTCTGCTCTTACCCCTCCCACACTCCTGCCTCTCCATCTCCTCCGCTAGCTCTTATTTTCCGCTCACAGACTTTTATTTTCCCTTATTTATCGTCTTTGTTTTATATATTCCATCTAGTATTGCTATTGCTCTGTATCCTGGTATTATTACAGAACGTCTCTCTCTCTCTCTCTCTCTCTCTCTCTCTCTCTCTCTCTCTCTCCTCTCTCTCTCTCTCTCTCTCTCTCTCTCTCTCTCTCTCTCTCTCTCTCTATCTATCTATCTATCTCCTCTATCTACGTCACAGTTCTCTTCCTTCAACTCCCCTCTTCTTCCTCAACGCTCATTTCCCCAAAACTCATCTCCTTCCAGCACCTCATTTCCTCACATCAAATCATCCCACTCTTCCTCCTGCCTTACGTCGCGGCTTCCCTCCCGTGCACTCCCTATCTTAAATGTTTTCATGGCTGCAGTGTCAGTAGAAGTAGAAGTGTAGGGATGGCGGTAAGATGGCTCCCGTGCCCAGTTCTACCTCACTGTCACTACACCAGCGCCTCTTTTTCTCATCAAATTATGCCCTTTTCTTCCATTTCCTCGCGGTTTCCATCTCCTCCTCTCCCTATCTGGACTGTTTTTCATGGGAGCGGCAGCAGAAGTAGGTTTGTTTTTTTCATTTGGCAGAACTGGGTCACTCTTACAGCATGAATACTAAGTGATGGTTGCATGTATTTTGATGAACCAGAGTTGTGATGTAGGAATGAGTGTCCTTGGTCACCAGTCAACCCGACCCTCCAATCTGACTACACGTGGCCATTAAATGAGGTGAAAGTGGTTGGGAAGTTTGCCAGGAGGGATCAAACGCGCTACAGTAGGTGCGTTAGGACGGCAAGGACAACGCACCAGTATACAGCTCCTCTTTATCTACGCAGCTACACCTTAATATTTTTTACAACAAATTACATCACACTCTCTTGAAGTGTCCATCCTGTGCTGTCGATATTTTAATTTTTCCATAGGAGCATCGTCAGTAGTAATAGTTGCTTATTTTCTTACAACAGGTCACACCACTCTCTCTTGCACTTTCCATCCTGTGCTGTAGCTATCGTAATTGTTTTTCTCTTGGTAGCATCGTCGGTAGTAGGAGCTGCGTAAGAACATCAGGGACATCGCGCCCGTGTACAGTCCCTCTCTGTCAACAAGGCTTCCAGCCCCTGCATTACTTCCATTATGATAGCGAGTGCGCCGCTGTCCCCACCTCGCACGTTACACAAACACCCTCTTCCTTTCCATTACCCTGACAGTTATAGCGGCACCCTCCAGCCCCGCTGTTTGCTCACCCCAGCTTCATGTGCGGGGCTGCTAAAACTGTTCCTCTTGCTGCCTCTGCCTCTGCCACAGCCCTCTCCCTGCACCTCTGCCCTCTGCCACAGCCCTCTGTTTCCACCACAGCTCTTTGCCACAGCCCTTAGACTCAGCCACAGTCCTGTGCTACAGCTCTCTGTCTCCATGGCAGCAGTTTACATCCAATATATCCCTTCGCTTCTGCCACAGCTTTTACCCCCTGCCACAGCTCTCAACCACAGCCCTCTGCCAAATCTCCCTGCCACAGTTCTCTGATTTCACCACATCTGTCTGCTTCTGCCACAGTCCTCTGCTTCCATCTTAGTTTTCATCCTCCACCACAGCGCTCTACCTTCCCCATTGCCCTTCCCCACAGACTTGCCTTCACCACGACCCATTACCTTTAACACAGCCCTTCTGCACCACTGAGCGTATGTGACAACCCTATGTCTTAATCGTAACTTCTGATTCACCTGTAAATTCTCCTCACAACAAAATCTCTGCTTTCTCCACAGTTTTTTTGTACCATCATTAACATCTCTGTCTCTGCTATAACTCTGCTGTAACACTTCGGTATATTGTTCAGGCCCACAGCAAACGATTTTGAGTTTACTGAGACAATTACAGTCAGTCGAAGGTCGGACCCTTTTACTGTAATAAAGTATGTTTCATTTTATTCTATTCTCCCAACAACTAGACGGTTTTACAGTGCTTAAAGGAGACTTTTTTTCAAACTGGTGGTGGGGATTAGATAGTCTCCATTAAATATTTCTGGAGATATTTTACATGGTGAATAAAGTCGTCCAGAAATAGCAAAAAAAGCAAAAATACCTCCTCGGTTTGAAGGAGTTTTGAAATTCTCTCGATGAACCCTTCCGTTGCTTTGGGGGCAGCTAAAAATAGACTTCAGAATAACACCAGACGATTTTGTTCAGCTGATAGAAATCGTGGCAGTCAAAGCATTAATGTTCTATCTCTGCTTAAAGAACTGCCATCTCAGTATCGAAGCCTCCAACCCCCTACCTCCCTACTCCACCTCAGCGACCTCCCTCCTAAAAATCCCTTCTTGCATTCCAGCTCCTTGTCTCTTCCCTCTGCCTTTACTTCAAGCAACCCCTTCCTTGTTATCCCCTCTTCCAATACTGTACCTCCTCCACTCCCCTCTCTTCCCGTCGACTACAGTCTTGCCTACCATTCTACTTGTTGCCACCATCACAAATCTGTACCATCTTAACAATATCCTCTCTCTGTCTGTAGGGATTGATAATGTAAGTCATCATCATCATCATCATCATCACAACCATCCAGACTTTTTTTTCCGCCTGAGGATACAGGCTAGGGTCAGGAGAGAGAGAGAGAGAGAGAGAGAGAGAGAGAGAGAGAGAGAGAACTAGCAAAGTTTTCCTATTTAAATGGGCCACACTTTAAATAACTCACTGTTCAAGCCCCCGGAATCCTGACTCCACCTCACAAGCACAAACATTCACACGTACGCGCTTCGTAATGAATATTAATTTGCATTTGGGCGTGCTTTGGAATATGATGGATAGTCTTGGAAGTGTTTGGTGTCGAAAATAGGTGAACTCGATAGTAAATAGTCTTGAAAGTGGATGGGCTTGCAAATGAATAGTCTCGTAAGTGAACAGTCTCGTAAGTATCGTAAGTGGGGGGTCTTCTTTAACTAAGTGTTCGTTTAAGTGAACAGTCTTGTAAGTGAATTATTTCTTAAGCTGATTTCTTTAGAGCTTGTGGCTAAGTATAGAGTCATTTTAAGTGATTCCATCCGATAAACCAACCTATTATACTCTCAATTATCATATATATTTTTTTCATTTATCTGATAGAGAGACTGGATCTGAAAGGTGTTCTGCCTGGCCGCACCTCGTCCAATTTAACCAGTAGTGTGGGTCGTTGTGCCGTGATATCAGTTCCCACACGTGTGCTGCGGAAAGTGGGCCACTGTAATTGCTGTGGGAAATATTTGTTTCGAGTTGTAGTTTTGTTAAAGCTTGAGGTAACTTGCTTATTTGGATGCTTAATGTAGTTTGGAAGTGGCGTGTGTGTGTGTGTGTGTGTGTAATTCACCGGGTCGGTCAGGATCACTTGATGGTCGTGATCGTCAGCTTTTACCCTCCCGGAAGGGAGCTGAGAGCTCATATAGTCCGATCTAAGGGCAAGGCTGTGACCTTCACACACGCACACACCCGTCCCCTTGCTCAAGGGGGACAGTAACCACCCACTTCGTCAGTGAAACTTTTCGCAACCTGAGCGAGGCGCGAACTCCCGTCCACCAGTTGGCAAGCGGGAACGTTACCACTGCACCAGCGAGCTGTGTGTGTGTGTGTGTGTGTGTGTGTGTGTGTGTGTGTGTGTGTGTGTGTGTGTGTGTGTGTGTGTGTGTGTGTGTGTGTGTGAAATGTTTTGGAAAGGCTGTAATCTCCCATCATTATTTTGGAGTTTCAGACGTGTAAAAAGATTATTAACTTCATCTGTGCGTTGGTAAGAAAGCACAATCAGCACTTCCTCTGAGGGTAAAGGCATGCAGAGGATGGATACCGGTCCAGTGGAGACTTATTAAGGACGAAGCTGAAACAGTACGCTGAAAGAGATGGTTGGCAGGAGAGGAGCATTTATCTTCTCGCCCTCTCTTTCTTTCGCCGTTCTCGCATTCTTCTCACCCCATCCTACCCTCTCTCCTCTTCCCACTTATATATCCTCGTCCCATCCGACTCTCTCTCCTCTTCCTACTCATATATCTTCGCCCCACCCTCTTCTCTCTCTCCACCCCTTTCTCCTCACCACACCCTTCTCTCCTCTTCCCACTCCTCTTCTCAACCCAGCCCCATTATCTTCACTCACTATCTCATCGCCCCACTCCTTTCTCCTCACCCCACCCTTCTTTCCTCATCCCACTCTTCCCTCATCCTGCCCTCTTTCCTCACTCCACCGTCACCCCTAACCCCACCCTCTCTCTCTCCTTATCCTACCTTTCCTTACCCCACACTTCTCACCTCACCCTCTCTCTCCCAACCCCGCCACCCACCTCTCTTCTTCCCATCACCCTCTCTCTACTCTCCCCTTTCCCTCTCCCTCACCTCACGTTCCATCCCTCCCCCTCCTACCTATCTACCCACCCCTCTCGCGTCTCCCAGGACACGAGATGGGATTGGAGCTCAAGGGATTAGTTAGAATCTGTAGGGATTGGAGGGCCACTTAAATGAGGGAGGCTTCTTAAGGGGCTCTCATAAAATCTTCTGACGAGTGAGGCTTCGAGGGGATTGGGAATATTTTAATTGCCTAAAGTTTGGGGACATTAATGGTCTCTTAGTAGCTTCCGTCTTAAAGGTGACCCAATCTTTCACAGTTATCTAGTGCTGTGGGGGCCTTGTTAGTGTGTGTGTGTGTGTGTGTGTGTGTGTGTGTGTGTGTGTGTGTGTGTGTGTGTGTGTGTGTGATGGGGTCTCTGTCTGTTTTTGTGTGTATGTGGATGTATCTCTGTTTTTGTGTGTATGTGAAGATACTAACCACCCATATCTAAAAAAATAAATCGAAAAGGTAGAGGTGTTAGGGAGAGACTAACGACCCATATCCCAAAAAATAAATCGCTGTTGGACAGGTGTTAGGGAGCTTCCTTAACCAAATGAGAATACGAGCTTTAATCACTAACACTTCCTCCTAAGTCCCCCTTCCAAGGCCCACCGCCTCCAATGAATTAAATGGACGAAAACGGGAGGACGGAAGGAAAAAGGTCCCCCTCTCACCTAATCGGCTTTCCTCAGTGTTAACCCGAGGAATTATCGCCCTTATGCCTTGCTGCGATTGGGGTGATATTCTGGCTGATGATAGGAGGGGTGATTGAAAGGGGGGTAGGGGTGGTTCGAGGCGTAGCGGTAGTAGTAGTAATTGGGTGTCTTTAATGGGTTGTGATGTCACCTGTAATTACCCCTGGAACTGTCACTCGGATTCTGGAAGTCCTGATTAGCTCGTGCTTTTATATAGGAGAGAGAGAAAGACACACACACACACACACACACACACACACACACACACACACACACACACACACACACACACACACACACACACACACACACACACACACACACACACACACACACACACACACACACACACACACACACACACACACAACTTTATAATTCATTCGTTTGCGTAGATCACATACAAACAACTGGCCTGACATAGACAACCTACGTGTGAACTTTACCAGGGAAAAATCTGTTTCTTTCCAAGTCTAAGGACCACCTCTTTCTTAGCGATTCATTACGTCTGGACACCTTAATATCCCCTTCTGTGTTACTGATGCACGAAAGGGTTATAGCTACAAAAATAACAAGGAAGACAGCTTTATAACGTTATATATAAATAGGATTACACAGGGAGAGATGCTAGTCCCTCTCTCTCATGCTGACGAGGCTGTGGCAAAAAAATATGACGGAAATTACCAGGGACGAGACAGGTCATGAAAAACTTAGGAACAGTGGCCATCAGTGAGTTGAGATTTATTTCAGACAGCTCCCCCTTCCCTCCCTCCCCGCTTCTTCCGTCGCTCTCAGGGTTGGCAGCCAGGGTGGGGGTTGATGAGGGTGCGGGGAGGAGGAAGGGAGGGAGGATCAGGAGATTGTAGGGGTAAGTTGGGGGCAGTGAGGAGCATGGGAGGGGGTCGAAGGGGGTTTAGAAATTGGGCTAGTTGGGAAGGAGAGGTGGGGATATGAGAAGGGTGGGGAGGGGAGTCAGGAGATGGTGGAAATGGGGAAGGGACAGCGGAAGGAGGGCAAAGGGGAATCAGGAGATCGTGAGGGTATGTGAGGAAGGGCAGTAAGGGACATGAGAGAGGAGGGGAGAAGAAGGGAGGGGAGTCATGAGATGGTGGAGGTGGATGGGGAGGGGGTGAGGAGATAATGTATGTGCCGTGGCCTCGTGGATAACCTCCTAGGCCATCAGTGTCGCCGCCAGGGTACTCTGTTATTAGGGGGGGGGGGAGGCGACCGTGGACCCTGGGGATGGGGAGGTTGCGTACTGGCGGAGTGTGTAGGGGAAAGAGAGGGGAGGGAGACTGGGTTGGGGATTTGAAAGGTGCGAGCAATAGCTGGGTGGAAGGAGAGGTGAGAGGTAGGTGTGTGGGGAGGAAGGGAAGGGAGGGAAAGAGTGGGACAGAGCACAGAAGGTAGAGAATTTGACGTAGCGAAGGAGGAAGAGTAAGGGAAAGGAAGGGAGAGTGGAGGAGATTCGAGGAAAGTAATGATTGTAGGGGAATGAGAAGATGGGTGATAAGGAAGTGGTAGGGTGCGGCTGATAGGGGAGGGGATGGAAGATCGAGGGGAGGAGGGAGCTAAAATAAGGGTTGGAGGAAGATAAATGGGAGAGTACAGAGGCCGGATCTGCAAGGTGCCGGTGGTTATTAGGTGGTATTGTGATGAGGGTGAGGAGAGGGGCAGGGAAAGGGGGAAAGGAGAGGAGGAGAGAGGGGCAGGGCACAGTGTAAGGGATTTGAAGGGTATGGTGGTAATTGAATGGTAGGGTTTGGGTGGAAGAGGATGGGGAGATTAATCTTTTCAATCTGATGACTTAGTTCTCTTTTCATTCTGTCTATCTCCAGACTGTTTTATTCAGCATTGAAGAGACCTTTAGTGGTGACGGTATTAACCCATTCACTCCGATGACTCCATTTTATTACATCATTCCCACCTGCAGACGATTTTATTCAGTTTGAGATATTTTTGAACTGGAGGATTTAGATGTAGCTTTCATTAACCACATCCCAACTTAGGATTTACCTGAGATAAAGAAAGCCATCTGGAAGTAGGAAGCAGATAAACTAGAAACCGTCTTTATTGTGTTGAAAGGGCCAATGAGGCTATATATGACTTTTTTACTCCAAAAATTTGTCTTAAGCTAAGAAACCGTATGATCAGCCAAGACGCCATCAAATTGAAGAGAATTAGGGCAGGGTATGAAAAGGTGGGGATATGCAGGGTACGGATGATAAGAGGATGATGGAACGTGTTGACAGCTGACAGGCGGAGTATTGTGCTGAGGAGGGGGTTCGGAGATAAGAGGGCCAGGATTAGTCTCTTCACTGTGGTAACGGCGATGGTGGTGGAGAGGGACGCCTTCACATGATGGTACTAATATAATTGGGTGTGGAGGGTTTGGGATACGAGAGACAGTGAGTTTGCAGGATAAGGGTAAGACAGTTGTAGAGTGCTTTCGAGTGGTTGAATGGTATAGGGGTAAAAGAGTGAAGTAATAGGTGGGTAGATGGGCTTGTGGATATGTGGATCGGTGGTAGGGATGGCAGGGTACGTGTCGGGGAATGGGTGAGAAGGTACGGTGTGGGAGAAAGAGTGTGCTTATAAAAGCTAGGTTATAAGAGGGAATACAAGAGGACGATTACATTAGGGAGGGTTAGAGGGGAGAGGGAAGTAGGATAGAAAAGGCTAGGGATTTGCTGAGTACGGATGATAAAGTAATGTTGTTGGGGTGCGAGAATGGTGTCAGTGGTTGGGTACAGTGTCGGAGTCGTTTGTATTTCAGCCTTCCTCTTATCCTCTGCTACCTTTCCCCTTAATGCACCACTATACCCCTTTCTCATATCACTGCCATTTCCCCTTATCCTCCATTAGATCCCCCTTTCATATACTTGAATACGTCTTCCCCTTACCCCCCATTATTTCTGTTTACAGTATTAGCTACATGACATCAATAACCCCATCAATACGAGTTATACATTAAGTTGATTAGAAACGTTAAATGGTTCCAGGTATTGATATAAAGAGGTCAACCAACTGAATGGGTTAGTATGGGCTGTTTCTTACCTATTCATGGCTCAAGGTGCCCCTGAGTCCAAGAAGATTGTATATATGTCTGTAGCAAGAACTGAATGAATAAGCCTTCGTTTTCGTGTGTACCAAATCTGTCTAGTCAGTAAACAAGGTACAGCTTGACACCAGACGACGTTGAGAGAGACAAGAAGCACCCCAGAAAATATTACTACTTTTTCTTTTATCTTCTTTTCTTCGGACAAGCAAACTGTGTCATTTCTTTGCATCAGTTTGGGAGTCCGTTGGCCCAGGTCACAGTGTATCAGGGCAGAGCAAAAGTTTGTGAAGTCATATCTGTCGCGTGTTTCTTCCTCCGTCCGTGGCGCCGGTTGTGTTGTCTGGGTGAACTTTGCTGTAATGGAAGGATGGCTGGAACTTCAGACTCTTCCGGCATTTGTTACAGAGTGTGGAAGAGAGGCTGAGTTGTTACAGAGGGTGATGCAAGAGTCTGGTTACTGAAGGAAATACTGTATCACGGCAGCCTTTGACACCTTAAATCCCTTTTGTAATGAATATCGTAGGTGGTCGCGAGATTACCAGCTTGGGTCTGTGTGTCAAAGAAAAGTTTTGTTGGAATGCTGTTATCAGTTTCAGTGCCTTTCTGTATACTCATAAGTGCTGCTGAAGAGAGACGCCTTCACGTGTTGGTATTAATATAGCTGATATAACTGGGCCTCTCCACTGATTGGTTATACGAACGTCCATCAACTATTATATTCCCCCAAAAGGAGGGTGATGGACTAGAGAAAGGCAGTTTTTAGTCTGTAGCTAACTGGGTTCACTTTTTAGGTGAATCTGGGGCTACTACAACAACAACAAAACAATAATCACTACTACTACTACTACTACTACTACTACTACTACTACTACTACTACTACTACTACTACTACTACTACTACTGCTACTACTACTACTACTGCTACTACTACTACTACTACTACTACTACTACTTTCCATTACCAGTACACCGTAATGTCTTAGATTTCCCCATTCTCAGGAAATACGGAGGGGAAGCTGTACCCAAGACGGTGGCAGGGTGATTGAGAGAGGCGGTGCGCAATAACTCAATCTTCCTCTCCACTATGAAAACACACACCTCTCGACCCCTAACCAGCCGGAACCTTTTGCCCAGAGGTATGTCTTACTACTCCTTTATTATCCCCTCGTATCTTTACACATTTACAGCCAATAATTTTTTAACACAATAATTCTTTAACGTGTTTCTTTTAAGATATTAGTTATAACTCTGATCTTTATTTTCCATCTCTAATCTTTATTTTGAACATTTACAGTCAATAATTCTTAACACGTATGAGGGGGTTTCTAGAATATTAATTAAAACTTTGATCTCGTTGATTTTTACCACTTAGTTGGGGAATTTCATAAAGTTCTACCAATTTCGAAAGCGTGTAAAAGAGCTGTTGTCTTCAGTTGTACACGAGGTAAGTGACGTTTACCCATAGGAGTCTTTGCCTAGAAGTAAATAGATTCTTTTTGTGTCAAGGAATATAATTAGTAAAGACAAGGAAAAACAGATTACGCTGAAGACTGGCGTAACGATAAAGTATATAGAAAATAATAAGTGACAGTGAATAATTGATAAAGTTGACACAGTTGATAATTAACAGGAATGGACAAGTACTCCTTGCCTTTGGTTCCTTCTTCCTGGCATAAAAAAAAAAAAAACTAATATAGAATAGTAATAATAGTAGCAAGAAAGAAACCGTAAAAACAATTATTGCCTGATATTTAAGTGTCGATTGTAATGCAGTACTAACGGCATGAAGGGAATACTGTACTTAAGGAATATATATTTTCGAAGTTGAATATATTGTATTAAATGAACCAAGAGTAAAACAAGACAATGCACGGTATTCCCACTGCGCCCTTTTATATTCCTGCTGTACTCTAAAGCTCATTATATAGAGGAGAGTGAAAATTAGGAGGCACATAAGAGCATTACCAAGGAAACGACGTGTGAGGAGGAGGAGGAGGAGGAGGAGGAAAGGAGGAGGAGGAGGAATAGGAAAAGGAAGAGGAGGGAAAGAAGAAGGAGGAGGAGGAGGAGGAGGAGGAGGAGGAATTAGAAAATGTCAGTTTTCCAGTTTGGTCACCTTCCTTTTCATTCTCGATAAATTTAGTCGATATTTTTTATTTTTATTTTGGATAGACTTCTCGTAATGGTGATGTCTGGAGCTAGTTACTCGTATTTTAACCCTTTGAATACGATGACTTTATTGTTGTTGTTGTTGTTGTTGTTGTTGTTGTTGTTATTATTACTATTATTATTATTATTATTATTATTATTATTATTATTATCATCATCATTATTCCTATTCTTACTCATTTTCATGTTCTTCGTCTTATGCTTATCCTTATGATGATGATGATGATGATGATGATGATGATGATAATGATGATTGACTATCAAGGCAGTACTAACCTTAACCCCTCTAGTACGATAAAGTCTGTGCTATCATCAAAAGATATATTCCCCTTAAGATAAGACGTCTTGAAGCTAGAGATAGACTTAGCCTTAATCCCTTCACCACCAGGGCCTCTAATCACTTGAAAATAATCGTCCTTTAGCAATAAGAATAAAATGAATTAATCACATGTGAGAAAAGAGGTTACACGAGAGTTTGTACCCGGAAGAACATGGGGGTGAGATGCTACAGGCCAGCAGTTTGTAATGGTGGGTTAAGGCTGGGAAGGGTCTTAGGAAAGGCTGGAAACTCTGAGGAAGGACGTAAGGAAGAGGATGGGAGGACGAGGAGGTAGGAGAATGAGAAACGGGGTGGGGAAGAGAGAGAGAGAGAGAGAGATGGGAAGAGAAAAGGAGGTGGAAAAAGGGGGATAAAATATTAGAGCGAGAGAGAGAGAGAGAGAGAGAGAGAGTAAAGGGAGATAGACGAGGGAGATAACACAGAGAAGCAATGAGTGGATTAAATGAGGGAGGGAGAGAGATTAAGCAGTGGAAAGCCTCGTTGAGAGAGAGAGAGAGAGAGAGAGAGAGAGAGAGAGAGAGAGAGAATAATAAGCAAGTCTCCCCTAAGTTTACTATTTATCTATTTATATATTTGTATAAAGTGCATTTGTCTCTAATATCCGCCAAGTTATCATTGTATCTGTTATATACCCTAACCTGTCTGTCTGTCCGTCCATCCATCTATCTTTCTATCTATCTATTTATCTATCTATCTAAAATCTTCCTTCCTTCCTACCAACCTGTTATTCGGTCAGTCTGTCTCTGTCTGTCCATATATCTATCTGTCTGTCTATTTCTCTATCTATCTACCTATCTATCCTTAGTCTGCCCATCAAAGTATGCACAGCAATGCTCTATCCCAGTGACTATGTTCAGTCTTTAATTCACGGATGAACAGGTATGCATTATTTCACCCAAAATTAATAATGAGATTTGGCATTGATGTTCCTGTCATTCGCCAATTAAATTTTGTAACTTTATAGTCTTGTCACACGGACGTGCATCGGATAATTTCGCGCACTGATCCAAATAAAATATATGTGTTTCGCGTGAATTTTTTATGTTTTGCAATGATACTTGATGTTCGGTCTATTTACTGTTTTTATTTATTTATTTATATACTTATGTATTGCTTATAATGGTACTGTAGGCAATAACTGTATATGCAGGAATAGGTTTTGTTTGTCCATGTCGTTATCATTATCATCATCATCATTATCATCATCGTTATCGTCGTCATCATCATCACCATCATCATCATAAGTTCCAGTAATGTATTCAGTCCGTGAGGCCTTCCCCGAGGTCTTTTAAATCGTCAGGAGGAAGCACGCCTAAATAGAGAAAAAAGTACAGAAATAGATCGGGCTGAAGGGGTTTATTTTTCCACGTGTTTGCAAGTACGGGCATAATGACCAAGCGACACTCGACGCAACAGCCCGTCCCATGCAGGACAGAAAACCACGTTGGGCTACAAGGCCCCCACTGACATCCTGAATCAATTTAAACTTTGTGGGCAGAAGTTGTGTCGGCAGAGAACACGTACCCACCCAGACACAACCTTCACGCCGCTTGGGAACACGGGAGAGGTGTAGGAGGAGTAGGAGGAGAGCTGGGAAGAAGAGGAGGAGGAGGGGAGGGGCTGTGGAGCAGAAGAGGAGGAGGAGGCGGGGAGGGACCGGAAAGAAGAGGTGGTCATGCAAAGTCTGAGAAGAGGCTGTCATGCGAAGTTTGTGAGGAAGGAATGTAATGTTGAGTTGGCGAGAAAGAAATGCTGAGTTTGTGAGAAAGAATGCCGAGCTTGTGAGAAGGGAATGTTGTGCAGAATTTGTGAACTGTTATGGTAGTTTTGGGAGAAGAAATGTAATGTTAAGGTTGTATGAATGGAGTTGTTATGCAAAATTTGTGAACTGTCATGCAGAGTTTGTTAGAAGATGAAGTTATGCGTTAGTGAGAAGGGAGTGTAATGCAGTGTATGTGAGGAGGTGTAATACAGATGTGAGAAGTGATTAATGCAGAGTTTGTGCAAGGTGAACGCAATGGAAAATCTGTGAGAAGCTGTCATGTAAACTTTGTGAGACGCGAACAATGGTTGAAGAGAAAGTGCTATGCAGGCTGTGAGAAGCTGTCATGCGGAATTTAGAAAACGAGGGTACCATGCAAAAATGTACGAGATTTAAGTCAAAGCTTACAAGAAGAGGCTAAGAAAGTTAAAAGTTATAGGAGAAAGAGCCATGCCGTCACAAACAACTAAGAATTGAGAGATGCATTTCTTAGTGACGAAAAATAGACACATCAGTGTTAACAGACAACCCCTTAGCGACAGTTTGGGGCTGTATGCATGAAGGGAACGATATAAAGCGAAAAAATTGACCAGTATGAAAATTCTACACATTCATCCAAGCATACGTCCGGGTACACAGCTGACATAGGGGTATGAAATGTTGACCCAGTAATAAATAAATAGTATTTTAAAGTATTTACCTGTAGGCTGGTAGATATGTACGCCGAACATCATGAAAGCACGTATTTATCAGTCATAATTGTTCAGCTCAGACAACACACAATACATTTATTATATTGAGTTTGTCGTTGATCACTGTGGATTTGAGCAAAAGTGTATTGTCATCATGTAAATTAACCCACAAACATACTAATGAAATAATACTCAGTACATCTCTACAAAGAAATGAGTGAGAGTCCATCATGAGGGCACTCAGTGAAAGCTAGATCAGGTAAAGCGTTTAATAACCCTCCTAAAACAAAGCGGCCTACTCAGCACTTAAACTCTTTAATCAGGTAGCCTTTTTGTCTAGTTTGTTGCTGGTGCTAGTAGACGATTTTATTGAGCTTAGGAGAGCCCCGTAGCAGTGAGCTTGTTAAATGAAGGCTGTTTCTAACCCTGCAACGCATAAAGCCTAACTCAAACTGAATATGACTAGAATTTAACAAGAATTATATGTACCTTTAGTGAAGGGATTAGGTGTAAATGAGATCAGACAATTCGGACAAAAAGGGGACAAACTGACACTGATGCCTTAATCTGGATCATCACCCAGCATCACAGTGAACTCTTTTAGCGGGGTTAGCAGGTTCAGGGGACGAGGACGGTGCTTTTAACCTCCAGTGACATTCGTTCACTCCCAAATGATATGGCGAGATTGGTTTAGTCGTCCATGAAATTCTAGATATTCCCTCAGTGTATCGGGTAGTCCCAGTGCAATTAATCCATTATGATGAACAAAGACTCCATCAGCCGGGGTTCTAAATGAGAGAGTGAAGGAATATGATCAGGTTCTAAGTGAGAAGACTGAATGATTGATGGCAGGGCTGAACCGATGGGTGGCTTTTGGATATGTGGATAAAGTGCAAGGGCTGTGTTCATAAAGAATCTTGATAAATTTTGCTAATAAATAAGTGTCCATTGCAGTTAAACCTCGCATGATCGGGATAACTCTAATATTGAAAATGCAGCGAACGCCAGACTTTTTTTTTTTCTCAACTTTTATCTAATATTTTCTTGCACTGCTGGAAGATGAATTGGGAAGATTATATAAACAGAAATCTTGCCAGAGCGTTTAGTTATCCAAGCTCATCCTGGCCCCCACTCGCCCACACCCGCTGGCTTCCTGTATGGATACGCACTTAGACTGTAGTATTTGTCCTAGGATAAAATTATTTGTATACTCTAAACTAATTTCTTCGTCGAGCAACAGTTCATATTGATCCACTTTAAATGCGGTAATGTTTTAAGGATAATGATGAATATTATAAAAATAAATGTCAAATTTCGTAGTGTGGTCAATATAACAGTGAATGTTGCCATGGAAGCACACCCACTCCTCTGCAACAGCTAACTACCCGTCTGAACGCACAGCCACAGTGGGAAAGGAAATGTTTGTTTGTGCCTAATTTAGAGATGCACCAACACGAGAGGGGCTTGGACAACACTGCACTCACAGGAGGCAGACGAAGATACACAGTGGCTCTAAAATTATTCATATTCGTGGACTCTGAAATACAGTTACATACGAATTTTGAAGGGGACATAAATTTTTTTTTTTTTTTTTTTTTTTAAATAACAGAACGGAGGAAGGAAAAACAAATGGAAAAAAAAAATAATCCATACACCAGATTACTGGTGTCCTCTGTTCATAAAATATCTGTAACAGTTAGACTTGAACAGTTGTAGGTTGAAATGTGGAGGAAAACAACTCTGGGGAAGCGAGTTCCAGAGAGATGCAGTTCGGGGAATAAAAGAATTCTGATAGGCAGAAGTTCTGCAATATGGTTGAGTGACATTCCAGTCATGAACGCTACCAGATGCCCGTGTAGCACGAGGGAAGGCTTGGAGAGGTGGCACCATGGACGCAACTTCGTCTGAGCATTTGCCAAAAAAATATCTGTAAAATAATGCAAGGGAGGCAACATTCCTTCTTACTTGCAGGGGAGGTAGTTTATATGTAATGGCAGGGTTGTTAATGATTCTAACAGCTTTATTCTGAATTTTGTCTAGTTGTCTTAATGCAACCTCTCCACAACCATTCCACAAGGGTGAGCAATATTCAAGCTGAGAGCGCACATGACTCTTATAAATTATAGCTAACTGCTCATCGGCGAAGAAGTTACGGACTCTGTACAATAATCCAAGTTTCTTTGAGGCGGTTTTAGCAAGTGATCTGACATGAGAGGTCCAGCTGAGGCACTGTTAAAAGAGACACCAAGAATTTCAATACTTTTGGAGATGGGAATACTAGTAGCACTGAAGGTAATGTACGAATCTGGCAATATCTGTCTATTAGTAAACTGTATATATTTAGTTTTACTAGCATTAAAAGAGACAAGGTTGTTTTGTCCCCATTCACTGATTGTAGATAGATCTTGATTTATGGAGATGGCTGTATTGAGTTGAGAGGTAGAGATATTAGACTTTGTAAATGGATGTCTGAGTGTGAATGAACTATGTAGTGTTGAGTCATCTGCATATGAGTGAATGGGATTGTGAGTGACAGATAAGAGATCATTAATATGAACCAGAAATAGGGTTGGCGCCAGAACTGATCCCTGCGGCACGCCGGCGTTAATTGAGTGGAAATTCGAATATACATCATCTACTTTTACTCTTATTTTCCTGTCACTAAGATAAGAAGAAATCAAAGGAACAAAAGACGTTAGTCCATAGGAAGGGAGTTTGGACAGCAGGGAACGGTGCCATACTCTGTCGAAAGCTTTAGAGATATCAAGAGCTACTGCATGAGTTTCTCCAAAAAGATCAATTGATTGATGGATGGTATGAGTTAAGAGATTGAGTATGTCAATGGTGGATCTTTCGTGGCGAAAACCGTATTGTCTATCATTAATTAAGTTGTTGGAGTCAGATGTTTAACAATATGCTTATTAATTAAAGTTTCAAATACCTTACCAAGAGAAGATGTGATAGCTATTGGTCTGTAATTGGAGGGGTCAGACGAACTTCCTTTCTTTGGAACTGGGTGGATATTGGCTTCTTTCCATGAATTTGGGAATAAAGAAGTACGTATGCATAATCTGAATAATTTAGCTAGGACAGAGGCAAGTTCAGGGGAACACTTTTTCAAAACAATTGGCGGAATTCCATCTGGACCTGGAGCTTTGTTGGTAGGTAAATTGTCTAGGATGGATTTTACAAATCTTGTCTGTATTTTAAGTGGGGCAATTTCGGGAGAATCAAGTTCCAGTACTGAGACATTCTGGCTGGTATCATCTATGGTAGAGTTTCTTGCAAAGGTACTAACAAAGATATCTGCTTTCCCACGTGGGTCATTTGTAATATTGCCATCTGAAGATTTTAGTGGGGGAATGGAAGATGACTTGTTAAAGTTATTATTTAAAAGAATTAAGAGTTGACCAGAATATTCTATTGTCATTAGGGTTGTTAAGTAGTTTTGATGCTTGCTTTTGAAGAAAGTTTGATTTAGATAGATTTAATACAGCTTTTGCATGATTTCTAGCAATTTTAAATTGGGAGAGTGATTCAGGTGTTTTTTATTTTAAGTAAGAGTTATATGCTAATGACTTTTGGGCTGTTGCTCTGGCACAATTGCCATCAAACCATTTTGGAGAGTTTGATCTTTTAGTGAATTGTTGACTTGGTATGAATAAATCCATACCAGCTAGTATTAAGTCACAAATGTGGGACTGGGTAGAATTGGGATCACTAGAGAAGAAAGACTGCCATGGAACATCAGCAAGATAATTTCTAAATCCATCCCAGTCTGCCCTGTCAAAGTGCCATATGCAAATTTTCTTATACTAATAATTATGGAGTAAATGGGGAAGAGGAAAGCCAGAATCAGGAAGAACACACACACACACACACAAACTCTTCCTAAATTTACACGCACTGAGGATGCTTAGGGATACACGCACATAAAACATCTAAGGAAGCATTCTGTGGTAAATTTGGTTAACTAAATTATCACGATTTTTGCATAAGCCTGATCATAATTATAATCATCCCAACACAATTTTCCACTGGTAATGAGGGTAATAAACAACAGCCTCCAGTAGAGTATACACGTAATAAAACACACACACACACACACACACACACACACACACACACACACACACACACACACACACACACACACACACACACACACACACTGGATAAAATAGTTTGGGGATAGCAAAATGAATAATAAGCAGACATAATCATATTTAAAGAATGTTCTGTATTTTTATAACAGTACGGTACTGAAGAAGATTTCCAGTGAGTTGACTTTTGATTACCTCATCAAAAATTCGATAAAATGATAAAAAATCTAAGTATGTATGATATCCAGTCGTTTCTTTCTTATTTATTTTTATATTAGCATCATACCATATGCTAATTTCTTCTTTCCATCTTAAAGAAAAGAAAAAACTCATTAATATGCAAAGAAATTACACAGGCATCTTAAGTTTTTTCGCCTGCACACACTTTTTAAAATTATCTTGGAAAATTACGTGAGGTCATTAGCATTGTTTTTTCTCACCCATATGCAAATTTTCTTATACTAATAATTATGGAGTAAATGGGGAAGAGGAAAGCCAGAATCAGGAAGAACACACACACACACACACACACACACACACACACACACACACATTCAGGGATTTTGGCAGCTCGCCATAATATTAGAAATGTTTAATAATGAAAAACATTTATTTCATTTGCTGTATTAGGTCATTATATGGAAGCTGAAATAAGATATCAAAGTGCGTTTTTTAAAAAGTGTCAGAGTCCAAAGTCACGATGAAAATAATATGGAAAACTAATTGACCTTTGTTTTTATTGTTTATATATTCACCATTTTTGTTTTATCTTTGCTTTATAAAGTTTTAAGCGATGTCGTTTTAACCTGAAGCATAATAATAAGAGTACCACTATACTGTTTTGACTCTAACTTGACCCTGGTTTTCGTCCCTTTGCAGATTATTTCGCGTAGCTCTGTGGTGGAAAGAGACAGTGCTACCGCCCCTAATACTTTCCGTAGCACTTCTTTGTGACTGGAATCATAATGTAATGTCAGTTACAACTTAGTATTCAAGAGATAGGTTGGGAATTTTAGACCAAGTTAGAGTAAAAAGAGTATAGTACAGCTGGTTATGTATGTACCGCTACTGAACTTTGCTCAATCCTGTTTTCCCATCGCACAATTTTTCCAAACAACTAAAATGAACATTTTTCCCTATTCATATGTCTGGCTTCATACACAGCCAGCTATTTCGGCCGAACATTTATGAGAGCAATCAAAAGCAAATTGGATAACGTTTATGTTCTATATACTATTGGATGTTTAACCCGTTCACTGGCGCGGGTTTCACTCACCTGAATGAAATCGTCCAGTGTTACGAAGAATTTGATTCCTGTGCCGTAAATGCTGAATAGGTTAATTAAGCACTGAAATGACATTTTTTTTTGGGGGGGACATCTTCACTGACAGAGGTTACCTTGAACTGATGAGAAAAAATAATCAGATGGTAGCAAGAATGAAATTAAAAAGAGGTCATGATCCTGAGAAAACTGTAACAGTTAACGTTGGTAGGATTGTGGTTATGAAATTAGAGAGAGAGAGAGAGAGAGAGAGAGAATTGAAGTTTTGACCTACGCAAATGTCGTCAGAGAGACAAGAGTTACGAATGTGACAAGCTACATAAAAAGTACACGTGGACTTGCCTGAAAAAGTACAGCACAAGGACGAGAGCCTGAAAGGAATATGAAAAAATTACTTATGAAAACTGCACTGGAGAGACCTGGGTACGTGGATTACATGGATAGTAGGTGAGATTATACCGAGGCGAGGTTGACTGAAGAATGAGGAAAAGTGGATAAGTAGCGTTTGAGAGATGGTAAAATGGAGTGGCTGGAGGAAGTAGCAGCGACACTAGCCAGAGATTTTGGTGTTTTTTTTTTTACCTGTGGAAACTCGTTCAGTAGATAGGTAGGTGGGTCTCATCTACTACCTTTACCTACTGTTACCTGTTTACTAATTTGGTCTCTCATTAATTTAGTTTTACCGTAGCTATCTGTCACCCAGTTTATCTTTCCAGCTCATATTCTCGGTTTTGTCGCTTTCTCTCTTTCTAGCTCTCACTCTCGCCCTCTTTCTCTTTCTCTCTACATCTCACACTCTCCTCCTTTCGCTCGGCCTCTCACTTAGCCTCCTGACGTCGGCATGTGTCCCCGGTAAATTGGCTTCACTTTTGGGAGATTGGACTCAGCATTTCTGGAGAAGGTGTGGCCTGGGTAGCTAAGAACGTCACTCATTGTGGCTGAAGTGTCTCTCTCCCTCACACTGTCCCCGTGCAGTCAGTCTCTCCAGTCTCCCTCACAATCCATTTCTCCCTCACACTGTCCTCTCTCCATCACACTTGTACTCCCTTACAGTGTCCCCTCTCAGGTGTTCCCTCCTTTCTTTCACACTCGCCCTCTGCTTCACACTGTCCTCTCTTCTCACACTTAATCTTCCCCTCCACACTTCTTTCTCATTGCCCTCTCTCTCATTAATCACCTTCATCCACACTGTTCACTCTTCCTCACGCTAATCTCTCACAATCGCCCCTCTTCCTCACACTGTTCTTTCTCCCTCAGAGTCCTCTCTTTCCTTCATACGCGCCCCTGTCTCTTATATTTGTCTCTCTCCCTCACATCGCCTTGCCCTCATAAATACTTCTCTTCTCACACGTTCTCCTTTCAGTCTCTCGGCCATAGTATTAATCTCTCCCCATGTACATTCATCTTTCTTCTCCTCTCCCTGCATTCTCCCCCACTCATTTTCCCCCTCCCACTCGTTCCACACCCTCGCCCTCATCTCTCTCCCTCTGAAGCATAAACCTCACACACACTCTGTCCCTGTCAAAAATGTCCATCCATCCTCTCACTCCTTCCCATCTTTCAAGCTGTTCCCAAACCGACCCATTTTTTCTTTTTTTCGGTTCATATGACAGCTTCCCTAACATTTACCTCCATCATCGTCGTTCCTGACCCTGATACTCTGCCCTTTCTTTATGTCCATCCCCTCCCCTCAAACAGGCGTCAGTCCCCTTTTTTCTCTCATCTCTCTCCCACTTTTTATTTTTTTTTGTATTTTTTTGTATTTCTGTAACTCTCGTCCTCTCTCTTTCCATCTCTGTCTTTTTCTCCCTTGTTCTCTCACCCTTGTACTTTTTTTTTCTGTATTGATTCTTTCTACTGTAATCCCTGCCGTCATATTTGTTTTTTAATTTTCTCTTCGTCGTTCCCATTCTCATTCGATATCCTCATGACGCCCGTTTCCCTTTATTAAAAATTTGATTCCTTTGTCCTTTGTCTGCCTCGCTCCTATAAACATAACATCCCTCTTGCTCATTTTCTTTACTCACATTACCACTTTCCCTCATAAGCTCACTTTCGTTCTCCATCTCTAATTTCCTTCGCTTCTTCACACTCGCAATTTCTTCATCTCATTCGGTCCCCTTCCTCAAGTTCACTCTTTCTCTCACATTACCTTAACATCCTTACTTTCACTGACATTCGATCCCCTCACCACAGTTTTTCTCTGCTCTCTGAATTCGCACTCTCTTTATGTCTTTCTCTCTTGCCGTCTGTCAGTCTACCTCCCTCACACACACAGAGAGATATAACCTCCCATCACCCCTGCCCCTCCCTCTTGACTCTTGACTATTCTCTCCCCTTCCCCTTCCCCTTCCCCATCCCCTTCCCCTTCCACACGTTCCCTTTCCACCGTCCCTCCCGCACACAGTCCCTCTCATCCCCCTTCCCCTTCACGCGTTCCCTCCCCTACCCCTTTCCTCTCCATCTGTTCCCTCCTCTACCCCTTCTCCTTTCACACATTCCCTTCCCTACCTCGCCTCCTTCGCACGTTCCCTCCCCTCTTCTACCCCTTCGTTCGTTCCCTTCCCTCCCCTGTCCCTCCCCTTTCACACATGTTCTCGTAATTCTCGTCCATTGACCTTTGCCTTCATTTGTCCCCATTCCTGCAACATACTCGACCTACGCCCACACACTCGTCCTCCCCCCGTCAGTGTTATTCTTGTTTCCTGGCCATATGTGTGTGCCAGTCTCGACCATACTTTCTCTCTCTCTCTCTCTCTCTCTCTCTCTCTCTCTCTCTCTCTCTCTCTCTCTCTCTCTCTCTCTCTCTCTCTCGAGCGCTTTTGTTCTGTTTAAGATATTTGTCCTTTTATCTCGACCATATTCGTCCTTCTTTTTTTATCATATTATTCATTTTTTCTTTGTCGTCCCTATTCATCCTTCAATCTCTGAGCCATATTTGTCTTTTCCTCTCGACGACACTCATCCTTTTCTCTCTCCCGATCATATTCGTCCTCCTCCCTCATCCAAGCTTGCTCTCCTTTGTCCTAATACTACCCATCCTCTCTTGATCCTGCTTGTTCTCTTCCTGCGCTGTCTTCCTTATCCTATGCACGATTATTCTTTCGGATATTTACCGTCCCATGTTCGTTTCTGTCTCGTCATTTTTCTTCCATCTATATTATATACACTTTGCTTTATTTGCATCCTTTCTTTTGCGCTCAATATTATCTTTTAATTTAGAGTTGCTACATTCAATTACCCTTATTAAAGACTTGTCATGTTAGAGTTTCTTACACTGTGTATGGTAGTGAGTAATCTAAGCTGATATATTTTACTTTGGTCAGAATTGCAATGAGCTTCATTAACATTAATCTTGATAAAGGTTAGAAATCAAGAATGGTTTTGTACATTGCATTTTTTTTTTTTTTTTAAGAAAAGAATTCTCAATGTCTTCCTGTCCTTAAAAAAAGAAAATGGGTATCATCTCGGTGTCAGTTCCAGGAATAGTTGGTAAGGCAGTGTTTACATAAAATGATGGGTGGCCTCCTGTGTAATGTTTTTCTCAAGTACCACTCCGGTATTGCTGTCATATCATGAACTTAATAGAGAAAATACTTACAAACTCTCTGGCACAATTCCGAAATAGTTATGTCTTCGTCTGGCCGTCTCCCGCATTACTAGATTTCAAGGGTGCGTGTCAGTCTGCCGCCCTTAAGATGGTCTATATATACAGCTGGCCTTGTGTCCGTCACGGCCATTCCTCCTCCACGGGGCGGTGCTGAGATGCTCCTTATGTCATACTCCACTCTTGTTTTCCTCCTGCCCTATTTTTTTTTACTCGTTACCTTCTGACGAGCTTATTCAGTAAACTAGAAGGAGCACCTAGAGAGCGTAACAATGCCTCCCCTCCCCGAACTTTGACCTTGACCCGTGACCTTTACCTGTACTCTTGTGACTAAATCAGATCAGTTCTTTTCCATCTCCACGTATAATGTATTGTTTGTTCAAATTTTGATTGAACTCGGCTCAGAATTCGTAACCGGAACTTTAACCATGGCCCATGTACTTTGCTTTTTAATTGATCTGAACCAAAATCGTATCACTTCTTGCCAGAGTTGTATGCAGTGTGTGTGTGCCAGTTTTTTTTCAAAATCATATAAGGGACTGATGAATTATTTGGTACACATAATACATACATATACAGATACATACATAGACGCCAACTCGATCGCAGTAGTTAAGACATCATCGTAGTGAAGAGGCCAAGATTATTTATAAATATGAATGTTTTAGTGTAGGATAATAGGCGGGAATAAAATCAATTATGAATACTTGTCGTGATGTCGGTAAGGTGTGTGTGTGTGTGTGTTTGTGTGTGTGTGTGTGTGTGTGTGTGTGTGTGTGTGTGTGTGTGTGTGTGTGTGTGCGTGTGTGTGCGTGCGTGCGTGCGTGCGGGATCACGTGTAAGCTGGCCTGGCTGGTGCTCGAATATCTGGGTGTGTGTTAAAGCTGATGACTGACGGCACACTGCTCACTGCCTCCCTCCTGCCCTCCCGCCCTCCAGGTCACTCCCAAAGCCACCCAGGTCACCACAGGGAGCTAAACACACACACACACACACACACACACACACACACACACACACACACACACACACACACACACACACACACACACACACACACACACACACACACACACACACACACAGTGGCTCTCTCGATTCTTTCCCCTCCCTCCCCCCCCCCACTTCTGGCTTTCTGTCTCCAGTTGCTTTTTTCCCTCTTCTTTTTTTTTTTCCCCCATCATCATCGTCTCTCTTCTTTATTTTATAACTTCTGACTTGATTTTTTTCCTCTATCTCACTTGTGTATTTCTCTTCCTCCTCCTGGATGCATTAACCCTCCTCTGGCTAGTATTCTTTTTCTTGGCTTTGTTTCTGTCATCTTGTCATTCACTGTTATTCTCTGGCACTCCCTCTCCTATTCTGGCTTTCCTGGTTTCCTGTCTTCTGGCTTTTTCCCCTTTACTTGGCTTTATCTCTCCCCTGCTGACTGCCTTCCACTCTCCTTGTAAGCCACTCCCAAACCAATCATTCCAGGAGATCCACAATGGCTTTCTCGATCTTCCCTGCCTCCTCATCCCCTGGCTTTTTTTCCCTACAGGCTTTCGCTCCCCTCTTGTGGCTTTCTCTGCTGTATGTGTTTATTTTACCACAGGTCTTTAAATGTTCGCTGCAGAGACAAAAATTAAATAGACAGATAAATAAATAACTATAAATGACCAGAATATATACATGATACAAAGCCTTTATCGTACAAAAGGGCTTTAAGCATCGCCACAAAGGATAACTCACGAGAACTAAAAAGCACTGGGGTGAAATATTCGGCGGAGTGGCATTTCAAGAGGGATGGCGGCTGTATTTCTGAATCTGCGTTATGGAGAGGAAACCATAACGTCAGAATCGCATTTTCAGTCCCATTGGTTCTGCCTGCATCACAGTGTCGCATCCCCATCACTTTAGCTCTCGTACACACAGAGACACAGACATAGACAGACAGACAGACAGACAGACAGACACACACACACACACACACACACACACACACACACACACACACACACACAGACACACACACAGACACACACACACACACACACACACACACACACACACACACACACACACACACACACACACACACACACACACACACACACACACACCGACTTTACAGCTTCCCCCTCGTGAATTCCAACGTAGTATCGCATTCTCGTCAGGTTTTGAGACTCCTGGGACCTGTTCCTTAGTGTAGTCTTTTTACTCCAACTTGGTAATAAAAAATAATGTCCACACAATTCTCGTTTAACGCTAACGTGCCCTAAAATTGCCATCTCTCTATCTTGGATGCCAACTTGTTGCAAAAGATGTACACTAGAATATGGATGAAGCCACATAGAACTACCGCGGAAAGGATGTAGAGCCATAGCACTTTCATTCTCAACCATTGATTTACGTGAGGATATCTGCAAAAGGAGGATAATTTAGGCCAGGGTAAGGCAAAAGGAGTATATATAGTTCTGTTCTCTTAAAACAAGAATCATATAAATCCAGTTCTTAGGTGTAAATAAAAGGCCGTAAGATAGAGATATAAGAACCTCCCCTCCCCTCCCCCTAGAGCCTGTGAGAATACGAGCCCCCAGTGCCATACTCCATCACTTTACTGCTCGTACACAGACCCTCTTTACAGCCCTGCCATCCTCAGCTTCAACCCAGCACCGCATTCTCGTCGGATTTTGAGACTCCCTTGGCACTTTTTCCTTACTATAGTGCGTTCACTCCAACCTGACAATGATCTGTAAACCTCAGCGTGGTTGATGGCCAGGCGTAGTCAGATTGGAGGGTTGATTATCCTCAGGTTCAGCCCAGTGCGGCATTCTAGTCTGGTTTTGGGGCTCCCTTGGCACCTTTTCGTTACTATAGCACATTTTCTCTAACTTGACAATAATCTGTAAACCTCCTCAGCGTGGTTGATGGCCAGGCGTAGTCAGGTTGGAGGGTTGATTTGTCTTTTAACCAAGGCGGTTCATATCCTACCTCATAACAAAAGTCCGTAGAATTTATTGCAACCACGATGTAATATTCAAGTTGTGAGAGCGGCCCAGTTCCGTCAGATAAAGCAGATCGACTGTAGGCTACTTCTGATGGGTAAGCTGAAATATTCTCCCACCTGATTATTTTATGCGGCTGTATCGATTTAAAAGAAAAAAATATATAAGCAACAGACGAGAGAATATTAAGGTTTCCGTGCAAAGTAAAATGAAAAGAATGTGCTGGAAAACCTCCTTAATATCCGAAACTAAGGCACTGTATTAATATCAGAACAACATTTATAGAAGAAAAAAAAGAAAAGAAAAAAAGGAAAGGAAGAAGATATAAAGGAGTAATATGGAAAATAAATGGCCAAGAAAGATAAGGTCATGTAAGCACGGACCCTGTTATCGTATTCTGAGTGTCTTTGAAAATTTCCCAACGCCTGTTCGTTAGCGAGTCATACAGTACATTAAATCACAGTATCATGCAGTATGTAGATAATTAAAAGATATAAGTAGCATACAAGAGAATGTGAAGATGTAAGGAAGAGAAAGAGGTGCCACGGAGCCCTCTAATGCCACCACACTATCGGACTAACAGTTGTGAGGTGATCCACAGGGAGGCTCGCGACGTCGTTCCAAGGCCACTTCAGGGAATCCACCAGCAGCATCCTATTCCGCGTCGCCGCCAGGGAGAGATCTGCCTTGGCGATATATTAGAGGCAGCCTAGTCGATTCCTCAGCAGCTGTGTTTCAGGCATAGGGCGACTGTTTCATGGGCTTAAGAGGCTTTATGTTCAATTCTGTTCTTCCGTTCAGTTCTGTTCTGATCACTTCTCTTGTTCTGTTGAGTTCTGTTCTTCTGTTTACCAAAGTTCTGTTGATGGTCAGTCTGGTGCCTCTTCTTTAACGTATTTACTGTTCGCATCACACCGTAAATCAGTCGTGGTGTAAATGGATTTCCCCATAGACAGGGTTCAGTCACAGAGCCGTGTTCCAGCGAGCAAGGGGTAATTTTAGGTGGGTCTATCTTAGCTATATATTTTCCACAGCATACCCTTATATTCTGTGGTGATTCATTTTCCACATTACACCTTAATACATAACAGTCGCGGTGTAAGTGTAGACCCCCGTAACCAGTGTCCAGTCATAGAGCCGTGTTTATGTGAGCTTGTGAGATTTTTAGGCATTCACTTTTTTGACGATTTTCAGGCATCCTTTTTTTTTTTTGACGATTTTCAGGCATCCTTTTTTTTTTTTTTTTCACGATTTGCAGGCTAAATAAATCGCTTAAGAAAATGTGTTAGGTAGCTTCCTTATGCAGAGAGAATACGAGCCTTGGTCTTAAGGGGCTCTTTGAGATACCTCTTTCTCAGTGTATTTGTTTTCTACATCACTTAAACATTACCTTGTTGATATTTTCGTAAGCTATGAAGACTCTTTTAACACTTCTTCCTTAGCGATTTAGTTTTCACATCACACCGTCATAGCCTTTTATTCTCGTATAGGGCCATGTTCTTGTGATTTGGGGAGGCTTTCTTTGATATCTTTTCCTTGTCACACTTTCTAATTTTCATGTTTGTTATATAATTTTTTCATACCGATACGGAAGATGGAAATAATATACAGAGAATACTGCGTAATATGCAGGAAAAAAAAAAAAAAAAAAAAGCTGATGATGAGGAGGCAGTAGAGCGTCTGAACTGACAAAAATACTGCCCATACAGCAGTTTTTTTTTTCTTTTTTCTGCAGTTCTTTCACCTTCACTTGGCCCAGATTTTCGTCCTTTTGTTGCTTATTTCCCGTAGCTCTTTATCCCTTAACTTTGCAACTCTATCACAAAAACGTCGTGAACTGTAACGACGGAACTGTTTCCTCCAATAAAATATATTACTTAGCTATAATGCACATCCATGGTCGCAAATTTTACTAATAATAAGGATATAATAAACGCATGAGTAATATCCCGTGCCATATATTTTTTTTTTCGAAGAATCACTTCTTTTTTCAAAGATTTTGCAGTGATTATTTTTCAAAAATGAAGCTCATTAGCAGCTTCAGCCTCTGGCGAATGGCGTATTAATAATTTAGTCCGGAAAATATTCAGACACTTTTAGCAAAAATTCGTATTCTTTCTTCCGTATGCTGCAAACTCATTTCGACTAATGGGGGAAGGAAATTCTAATAATAGAATTTCCCGTCCCCTAGCTTATGAAATATTGCCATAAAGCGTACGTTGCACAGGCATTTATATCGTACTTGGGGACAGATATCCAGAATCTTGGTAGTGAGTGCAATCTCATAGCCCCAGTGTCTGTGTCCGTCTTCTCCACGCCCCTCCCGACAGCAGTCACATAAAAATCGCGGAGCACAATAATGAAAGTCCCCGAAACAACGCCGGGTGGAGGACGGGATAAAGAAATGAGTCTAGGTAGAGGCTACCCATCTGTCTCCACGCTGAAGGTTACACGAGCCGGGATTAAAGTCAGACGACACCAGAAAATTCCCGATGGCGTGAGAGAAAAGGAACTGTCGGGAGGATCGTTGACAGAGGACGTAGGAGGGCGTCATTCTAGCGGACGGGAATACAGAAACTTGGATATATTTGATAACGTTGCTAAATCTTTTTTATTCGACCCTCTTTCATTTGACCAAAAATTTTATGTCTTTTATATCATCTGCTTGAGGGTTATCTTTTTTGCTTTGTCTTTCACTTTTCTCTTCCCAGTCCTGAGGTTTAACTCTATCCGACTCCTAACTCTATTTTCCGCTATTATCCGACCCTCGAATATCCAGCATGCTTCTCTGTTCAGTCTACCTCATAGTTTAAATTCCTTCTCATGTTTACTGCACAGTACTGTACATCCTTCCTTGTTCTCAGCAGTTTCACTTCTCTTTCTCAGCGCACTTACAGCCCTCCCCCTGTATCTCTGCCTGTAGTATTGTGTCATCTTACCTGCTCGTTACCTGCCTCTCACCCCAAGTTATCGCGCTAAGGAGGCCAATCAGAATCTTTGGAATCTGCTACCCCTCCTGCAGTCTGACCTACTCACCCCACCCACCCTCCAGTTTCACAACCTCAATTTTCAGATCCCTGTCACTTTTATAGAGATGTTATTCTCTAATTTCAAAATATCAGACTCATTATTAATACACATGGAAGGACTTTTCATAAACTATCATATTTTAAGTGGTATAGGAGGCGTAAATCCTTGTCCATAACGTCGTATTTTGCTTATAACTCATTGACATTCTCTTGTATGTTACCTATATCGTTTTAATTTCGAAATAAATTTGCATGAGTATCGTACACGACGATAAAGGCATGTCATATGGAAAATAAGTCACAGGCAAAAAGGTGTTACGTCCCAGAGACACACAAAACACCTTTATCGACTCTACATTATATTTACAATCTGGGTAATCCGTTCACTGCAAAATATCGTAAAGTTACATGGGTTTACTATACAGACACAAACACTTTTCTCGAATCTCCATTAATTTACTGAGCATATTATCCACTCATTTCAAAATCTACAACTCATGGATCTCTCATTCCCTCTGGTTCCCTCTGACTCATGTTATTCCCTTCACGCAAAAAAAAAAAAAAAAAAAATCTCAAACTCATTATGAAGAAGATGAGAAGAGTTTGCTGTATAGACATGAAAGCAGCCATACTCGAGTCTCCAATAGATTTATAGTGCATGTTATCCACTCACTTCAAAATCTCCAACTCATGGATCCCTCACGCCCTTCGGTTCCGCCTGCCTCATGTTGCTCACGCCCTTAACTTACCCGGGGAGACAGATACGAGGCCACCGCGTCAGGCAGGCACGTGAGCGGGGTGGAAGGCGGCCCTGGGTGATGTAGGAATATGGAAGGCGCGGTGTTGCCGATAAAAAACAGAAAAAAATGGGCTGGAGGTTGAGGATAGTGACGGCTCGAGGGGGGGATGGAGACTAGTGTTGTAACCAGGAGAGGGAGTAATAGTTATATAGTAAACGGGTGTTGGACGCAAAAATTTACGAATGAAAATAAAAATAAAAAGAGCTGGGTGACGTTCAGAATTTTGACCGTTGGAAGTTGGGATGGAGAGTATCGTGGTATAATATAACCGTGAGAGATAAAATACACCACCCACACCCAGCCATAAGTGCAGCTCTTTTAGTTATCTTTCACCTTTACGCTGCGATGTTGTCTTCTGTATACACTTCTTGCCAGACAGTTTTTACTGGATGATATTTTTCGGACTGGAGATGACAGATATACAATTTAAGACTATGGGAGGCGGGTTGTAAGAAAATAAAAAATTGTAGGGAGAGGTAAAATACTGACAGACCGAGGGTGAGAGAGAGAGAGAGAGAGAGTATATTGTGTTGGTGGTATCGCTCTAAGAAATCGAGAAGTGCTATCCAAGGTTCAAGCATACACGTAATTACATACCGTAGTCCATTCACCATCACTTGGCGCATATTTTCGTCCCTTTGCAGCCTATTTCACGTACCTCAGTGGCTGAATAAGACAAAATTCTGGCTCTGTCCTTTTCACAGCTCTTCTTCGTGAACAACAGCATAATCTAGTGCTAATCCCTCGGCATATATCAGTATTCAGGGTAAGAGAGCTGGCAATTTTAAGCCTAGTTAAAGTGAACAGATTAGAGTCTTTATTATGACATGCTTGCTGCCACCAAACTATTTTAGTCAGGAGATACTTATCAAACAGGAAAGGTCAAATTTACGATATACGAATAAACGAAATGGGTTGTTGGATAAAAAAAAAAAAAAAAGTGTTTGCTGAGGAGGGGAAAAAATGCGTGTACTAAGACAGGAAAAAAAGGCGTGTACTGAGGAGGAAAAAAACTGTGTACTTAACAGGAAAAATATGTCTGTATTGACTGCTCAAGGGTTTAAAAAATGGGTACGCCCCTACTTTCATGTGCGGTGTCAGGCCAGTACACGCTCATAAAACTCTCATCCTATTAATCTTTTCATCTTCTCGGCTTCTTTTTAGTGAGTGGAGGTGAAAGTTGTATATGACGCGATTTACCAGACACAGCTGCTGCAGTTGGCCGGTGACGTTTAACACCAGAAGTAGTTTACAGTCCTGAATTATGTCATTAAATTAGCTCCTACGCCTCGCAGGATGGGTCGTAGCGGCCACATTGCGCCTCTGGACTCAGATTTAGAAACACACTTACGACCAGCTCGCTATCGTAGCTGTGGTGTGTTTTTACGAGGAGGGAAAAACGGTGTAGATTCCTCCTTTTTTATTTATTAATTTTTTTTTTGTAATAAGAATTCTTAGGTTCGAGAAAAATAACTGTAATGAGCTGTATATTTCCGTTTCTGTAGGGTTTGTTATATTTTTGCTCACACACACACACACACACACACACACACACACACACACACACACACACACACACACACACACACACACACACACACACACACACACACACACACACACACACACACACACACACACACACACACACACACACACACACACACACACACACACACACACACACACACAGAAATTTGTGCCACTAGAAAGTTCCAAGAGATAACATAGAAACTGTTTACATATCGCGAAGTCTTGTATAACTTTTGTGTGTGTTGAGCTTAAAAGTTTTCTTGCAAATGCACTCACGCTGACTGGAAAGTGTGTCGCCTGTAAAAAAAATATATATATGAGGCTTTGCAAATTTAATAACGAGATGTGTTTTTATGCGATATTTTCTTTTTTCTTTTTTTTTCTATTTAGTGATCTTTATGTTGATAATGCTTGGAAGTACCGTTCCTTGTTTATTTATTTATTTATTTTTATTTGACTGAGATTCATTCATACTCATGGCGAGGAGTTACCCACGGTTACTTCATTACTTTTTGCGTTACATTAACAGCATTCATTGTAAAGTATGTCTGGGAAAGCATCATTGTACTAGTTTGGATAAATAATTCTAAACGGAAGATGGAACTGAATCTTGAAGTAATGAAATAAATATAATCGTAGTTGAAATGTTGACCATCAAGGGTAACATATCCCAATAAGAAGTATGACGGGGTCTCGTGTGTTTTAACTTTTTTTGAAAGTACCCAAGCTCTCCACATTCTTCTTGGTTCCCAGAAGGTAAATGGAAGGATATATATGAGCTTTTGCAAACCAGTATCTGTAGCTCTGTCTTTGTTGCCTCAATTTCGGGATTATAGCAGAGGGCATGATAAGGTCTGCGATTTACTGCCACTAACTATGGAGGCCTGACGTACACGTTATTATAAATAGACTCCACGCCCGGATTCCTATCCCCTAAACCCACACCCTCTCCGATCCCCACCAATCATAATTCCCTACCTATCTTCTCGCCCCTACAATCTCATGTTCCCACTCAAATTCTCCTTCCTCTCCCTCCCCCCCTTGACACAAAAACTCTCATGTCCCTCTCTAACTTTTCTCCCCCCTTTCCCCCACAAACTCTCTTGTCCCTCACAAACTCTTCTCTCTCATACAGACTTACCAACAAGCTCTCTTGCTCCAAACTCTCCTGTCCCCCTCCCAACGCTCCTGTTACCACTTAAACTCTGTTGTCTCTCACAAACTGTTCTGTCCCCTGCAAAGTTTCGTATCCCCCAAGCCCACCTTTACCCTACAAACTCTACTTTCCCCAAAAAAACAACTCTCCTTTCCCTAAAAAAACTCTCCTGTCCCCCACAAACTCTCCACCTCCCGAAAAAAAAAAAATCGTATCCCCCTCAAACTCTCTTGTTCACCACCATCTCCCGAAAAAAAAAAAAAAAAAAAAAAAAAATCCATCCTCTCTCAAACGCCCCTGTCCCCCAAGAAATTCTCCAGCCCCCGGTCAGACTCTCCTGTCCCCCTTCCATCCGGCCTCATATCGGAAGGCCATCACGTCGAGCCAAACGCTTCATATTTCACGCCGTAAGCTGCTCATTCCCCTCGCTAATATTCTAAGACACGGACTTTTTACTATCGATAATCAGAGCAGCTCCCAGTCCCTCCTGATGAAGGGACGATGGTGACACGGGGACAACTTTAGAGCACTTTAGTCTGGCGCAAATTGAAGGCTTTGAACACTGACTTTACTTGAATCTGATGACTTTATTATTATTATTATTATTATTGTTGTTGTTGTTGTTGTTATTATTATTAGTTCTTCCTGCTACGACAACTGATTTTCTTGACCTAGGAGAGATCAAGTGTATTGATGGATTAAGAAACAGACCCCAGTAACCCTTTCAGAGCCTGATATCTTTCTCTGATCTGAGTTGGTTACTCTGAAGGAAGCAAGAATACCTACGCCAGTGGACTGGAAAAGTTAGAAATTTTATATGATCCTTTAACTTGTGATAATCGAGGGATGAATAGGGTGGAGGAAAATAAGGGTCATCAGCAATAGAGAACGCTTGAACACTTTGAACACTGAATATTTTGAACACTGAACATTTTGAACTCTGAACACTTTGAACACTGAACACTGAACACTTTGAACACTGAACATTTTGAACACTGAACATTTTGAACACTGAACACTTTGAACACTGAACACTTTGAACACGAACACTTTGAACACATGAACACTTTGAACACTTGAACACTGAACACTGAACATTTTGAACACTGAACATTTTAAACACTGAACACTTTGAACACTGGGCACTTTAAACACTTCGAACACTTTACATGGAAGTTTGTTGTAGATGATAAAGGGCCATTACTTAAAAATGAACCTCCCTCTACATCCTGCCCGGTTTACTTCACCTCACCCTGCCTAGGTTCACCTTGCCTCACCTCAAGTCCCTTACCTCATCTTACTTCAGGCTTTACCTCATTTTACTATCTCACCTCACCTAATCTCACCTTACCTTATGTTACCTCACCTAATCTCACCTCACCTCACCTCGCCTCGCCTCATCCCACTTTGCCTTATCTCAGTTTACCTCACCTCTCCTCTCCTCATCTTACCTTACCTTTGCCACACCTAATCTCACCTCACCTCACCTTACCCCACCTCATCTCACCTGTGTGGAGGGAGCAAGCGTGGGGGTGGGTGGGGGTGAGAGGTGTTATTCCCAGCATTCAGGGCGTCGGTTTAGACTCCTTGATGATGCAATTTAGCGAGGGGGGCTCTTACCTGCAAAAGGGTTTCCGAGGGGGGATAATTGAAGGGAAAAGGCAATCATCATTACTGCCACCCAATATTTATAACCCTGGTGGAATTGGGATTATTGTGATATTTTCCCAGGGCATAATGTTCAATATCATTATTTCGGAGCTCCGGACCCGGCCATCTTGAGAACCCGAAGCAGAATAGGCTCCTTTATGGCCTATACTTGCATTACAGGATTTTTGCAGCCTTGAGAGTGCTTTCTCCTTGGCGCGGAATAAGGTCTCGTTCGCCGCGTACGTACCTTTTTCACCCCAGTGATAGAAGAACTTCCGGTCACGGCAGCCATTTTAGCGATTTTTCTAGGCAGATCTGGAATTTGACTCTCTTTTGTGTTGTTTTTTTTTTTTTTCTTGGAAGGAACGGTTTGCGAGCTACTGATCTTTGGTTCCTTCTTTCTTGCATAAAAAATATACATAATTTCCTGTGTATATACAATTTCCGGGTATACAATTTCTCTGAGTATACACGATTTCCTAGGCAGATGTGGGTATATACAATTTTCCATTTTGGAATTTCTTAGGTGTCTTTAGTTGCTATTTTAACGATTTCAGTGGCATTCCTGGGGATATTCATTTTCATATAACAATCTTTTTCGGAGATGTTCACTAATCAGCATTATTTTATTTTATTTTAACACATTTCATAGAACTTTAATGGAGGTTTTTGTGGCAAGCAGTTTCTAGCACGTTTTGAAATCAGTATTACTAGTCTGTATTTGATAATTGCATAAAAAAAAAAAGATTGAGAGCATGCAAAAAGTTTTTCTTTTACCCAAAAAAATTGAACAAAGAAAGCCAAAATCAAGATCCACCCTTTTAAAGATGCCTGGAAGCATTATCCATAAAAGGAAAAGACAGACTGGTTTATAGGTGTGGCATCTCCACTTCATGTCATCTGTCTCGCTAATATTTATAAAGCTGTGAAAAGCTTGACTGAAAAGCCTATCCATTAGTCAGAGATAAAGACAGGCTGCATGTCTTATCCATTATTCACAGGTGAAGAGTTTGAGTGTGGGTAATCACTGGCAGGTAAAAGAAGACTGATTTTTTTTTCTCTTTCTTTTAGCTTATAAGACACTTGCGAGTACCACATATCAAAGCGCCCTTCATAATTAGAAAACATCAAAGGTCATCTCTGCCGATAAATCAATGCCGCCTGGATAAGGTTTATCAATGCATGAAGATACTGCACTTGTCCTTGCTAAGGGTAGGAAATATTGTTAATTTGGGCATCTTTTGTAACTTTCACTTTTTCTTTATTTCCGATCTGAATATAGATTTTGAGTCCCGTTATCGAGGTATAGATCACATTCAACCTTGTCCTTTTTACTCTGGGGATATCTTATTCGTGATTGGCTTATTGACATGATGTATTTTTCTAATGACGTGACGCCGAGCCTTGTGAAGCGGTAAAATTGTTGCAGCGATATTAATATTCATATTGTTACACAGAACAGTGATTGACTGAACTCCTTGTCATGGGATCACTACCTAAGGACACCAGGATGTCACAAAACTCCCAGGTTTCTTTTTCCTTTTTTTATTTTTTTAGAAAAATGAAAGTTCCTTGCCCCTTTGGTCTCTTTTAGATTAATAATTTTTGATACGGTGACTGTGCTGTCTTCGATCTGTACTGTTCAGAAGATATATTTTTTGAAGCTTGTTGGCGGCCATTTAAACAAAATGTTTACTACATTTCTAATACGGTTTGAAGATGAACGTTAAATTTATAAGCAGTACATCCATTGTGGTAGGTGAGGACGCCTACCGTTCACTCACTTGATGTAGTCCTACCCTCAGGTAATCCTATAGTGAGTGATAAGTCAAACTGTTCCTTGTAGCTCAGGAAACAATTTACTACGATGGGTAATCTGATGGGTCAAAATGCAAACAGATGTGGCCCATAATGGTACGTATTTAAAGGGTGGCTGTGTATATTATATAATGCCACTTAAGGGAGGGAGACAGGCCGCTGGTGCCACTAATGTCTGAATTAAACAGCCTAGTCCCGGACCCCACGCCAATCGTGGAAGTACATTTTGATGATAGATGTAAACAACGTAACTGAAGTATGAATACATATGAGGGATGTAAATATGTTATCTAACGTCTGCAGGGAGTACGTTCTCTCTGCCTCTCCTATATAGCTGCGTGTTTATATGTTTATGCCAGGTCTCCACATCAAACATATTCCGGTTCCTCCTAGCAGATACGGAAAACCAACCTCAGTGCCAGAAGTAGGTCAGAGGAGGCGTTTGTAGTGGGCAGGGTACGAGTTTATAATAGACCTTAGCCATTTCTCACGGTGAATATCTGTCGGAGAATTATCAGAAATCAGTTTGTTTCGTCGTATATTCCACTTAAATATTCACGTTTTTTCATGACGTTTTGTTAGCTATACGATTGAAGATGAATACAAAAAAATAACGTGGTACTCAACTTATGCTCAAAGAACTTTATGAGTGGGGTCTCAGGATTCTTCAACGAAATCCCACAGGATTCATAAATTGCCCTAAGCTGTTTGTGTAATTCCTAAGGCTTGTTATGCCTCGTCCCCTGCCAGCCCTTGTTTGTTGGCCGATTTTTCGGCTGTCCGTTGTTCATTTTTTGTTTTCTTTTGATGTCATCCCCTCGGACACTGACCATCAGGCTCTGACGATCTGAAAGTCGCTATTATTTTCCTCTTTGGCTGATACCGATCTGACTATTAACTCTGCTGTCACCAAGAAATTACTATCTCCTGAGCTCAGTTACAAGATAGTATAATTATGTATATTGTCCTGTAGTTAAGGAGAGGTGGACAGTTCTTTGGAGTGTCATCGCCATAATAACTACGAGTACATGGACTTTCATAGATGCACAAATCGCACAACCCTGAATGTTGTTACGATATTTGCATATTGTTTGTTGTTCAGCGTCATATGTGTGAAATGCCTACTCCAGTGGGATATCAACTTACCTCAAAACCAGCTGCCTTATTCTTGACTTTGTTCCTCATATACCTCACTTTCTTCTGTAACACTTTCATGCACATTCTTGGACTGCCTCCTGCTCTACATTCACTGCTAATGACCGAAATACCTCCAAGTGTTTCTTCTTTTTTTTTTTTTTTATAGACTACATCAACCTAAAGACAAAAAATTTTCGCGAATCCATTCATTTGCTTATCTGTCTCTCCATCTTATCCCGCAGGCAAATCTGAGGGAAGTGCTGACAGTCCATCAACTTCATTGTCTGCACCTCTTGACATCTCCCCCTCAAGCACAGTCCACGCTTCACTGCTGTACGTGAGTTGGTTATTATTATTGTTTTACATCAGCACCAGGTTCTGACGAGAAGTCTACACGTGGTGGAGCTATTCATCCAGGGTGGAGCAGCTGCGGCATCCACCCAGTGCCAGACCTCCTTATATTTCGCTGCACCAAACAGTGGAAGTATCCTGTGGTCTGACCTTGGTGAGACGCTGTCTACCACAATGGAACACCAGATCTCTACACGATGTTTGTACTGTACTGGGCCTCACAGCAACAGTTGCTTAATTCTGATCGACGGGTCTTCTCGGCCAGACAGACCAGGGTTAAGTACAACAATAATGAACAACATTAACACTAACATTGCTGTTTCTTTTTAAAATGTTTGATAAGGAAATAGCAGTGTCACTTCATTTGGACCAAATGTACAGACCTGTATCTGTGTTTTGCAAACAAGAAACTCTCTTAACAGTGCGTCAAGATAAGACTACCAAAAAGTTTTCTCTTGAAGATTCCCGTCGAAGTTTTACAAATAGCTGAAAAAGATAGCAGGAGATATGAAGTTTTCAACACGCCAGGCACGTAAAAGAGACATACTAAAGAGCGAGGCGCGTCGGAGTGGCTGCGTTAGGTAGGTACTTGAGAGCTGGGGTCATATTTATAAACGAGCCCAACCAGTCGTGACGATTAACAAGCCTCTGCAGTAGTTAATTAGCATCAGGAATAGTGTTGTTTAATCCCATGTTTTGACATTAACCTTCTCTCTGGTTGTAAAGTGTTTGATGCCTGTATGAGTGACAGCAAAATTAGTAACACTCAATTATATATACGACTTGATCTTAGGTGAGTTTATAAATGCTGGGCTTCGGGTCGGGGAGGGAGGTCGATGGTATCAAAGTCGTGTTGAGGGCCAATATGATGTGGGTCGACAATTATCAGTGCGATGAGGGTCACTCGAGGCCCGGGGGGAGGAGAAAGAGGGGGATGTGGGCAGGCAGGGACAGGGAGAGGGGTGACAGAGTGGGGTGTGGGGAGGGAAGGAAGGAAGGAGGGATTGGGGGACGCTGGGAGGGAGAGGGGTGTGGGTGACGAAGGGACTGTGGAGGTGATAACAGTGAGTGAGAGAGGCGATGTGAAAGGGGCCGAGGTGTGTTATCAGGTGAGAGGTGAGGGGCGGGTCACATCTCCCCAGCCAGGGTTGTCATGGCCGCTGGACCGGAAGGCTGGGTGGAAGATGAAGGGAAATGGACCGTGACCCCCCACCCTCCTCTTTGTGAACACTCATGTTTGTTTGTTTTTATCTTAACTCCATCCATCCGGTGATTTATTTTATGTTTGATTCTCCTTTATCTCCTAATTACCTTTAATATTTACTTTATGTTCTTGTGATTTTATTTGGCTTGGAAAAACCCTTAAGACTGAGTGAAGATGAAAGGCCATAGTGTGTAACCCCCCTTCACCTCCTCTTCCGTGGGTAATCATGGTATATTTTCTTAAACCTTTCCATACTGTGACTTGTTTTATGTTTAATTCTTCTCACCCTCATTACGATTTTACGTTTAGAGAATTTACTTTCATAGTAATCGGATTAAAACAGCATCCTAGTAATGACGGGGTTATTAAAGGCGACATTTAACCTTACTAGTTCGATATTTCCTACCAAAGCTTATTAAATTGTCAGGAGAGAGCAAAAGCAAATGCAAAAATACGTTGTAGGAGTGAAGGAGTTAAATAAAAATACGTCGTTGGATGTATGAAGGCAATATCATCTGGCAGCGCAAAATTAAGGTTAAATACTACACCAGATTGCAGGGATATCTTTTTGCAACCTTCAGACATTATATTCATCTCAGGGAAAACGTCTAGAAGTGAAGGGGCAAATGAAGCCCGTTTCTAGCCCCTCCAGTTCAGAGTCTGTCCCAAAGTAAAGTAGATAAGTTGGAATTAGGAAGGCCATGATAAAAGAAAAACTGATTAAATAGATCTCACATAAATCTTTAAAATGCGTAAATGATGTACCGTAAACCAGGGAGATTATTGCCCAGAAGCCGTAACAAGGCGTGAAAATTCCCTGCAGTACTCTTTTAAAATATGTAATAAAACTGCAATCAAAGGACATTATTGCACCGACGAGAGTATAATAGGCGAGTCTGGCGAAAATAGAGAAGCGTGCAAATATTCGGGTAAAACAGAATACATGGCGTGGGAGCTGCATTTGCCGCTCTGATTAACCCACAGGCAGGGACGGACCCGGGACTAACTAATTTGGCTACGTGTTTATGCAACAGTGCTGAAGCTAAACAGGGAGGGGAAGGGGAAGGGGAAGGAAAAGGGACAAAGGAGGGGGGTGGAAGTATGAGAAATTGCAAGTACTGAAACCAAACAGGTGGGAAAAGGGGAAGGGGAAGGCACAGAGATGAAGGAGGGGAACGGAAGAGAGAATGCAAGCACTGAGGCCAGACAAGAGGGGGAAGGGGAAGTGGAAAGGGCGAAAGGGAGGGGGAACTAAGAGAAAATGGAAGTACTGAAGCTAAACAGGATCGGGAAGAAATGGGAAGGGGAGACTAAGAGAAAATAAGTACATAACCAAAGTGCTGTTGTGTGGGTTTGTATTCTCGCGGTGAGGAGATAAACTCCTCTATTATTATGAAATACTTTAATTACAGATTTTTTTTTTAGTTTAATTTAATCGTCAGGTAACAGAGGAGAGCGAAATTGATGTTTTCCTAGTTCATTTTTCATGATGAATGATTTAAGCTAAATAAATTCGCCTAACATTAACGCCCCCCTCCCAAGAAGTAGTAGTATTCGAGATGAAAATGGTCAAATGTGCAACCTTTGTTTTATTTATTTATTTATTTATTTTTATTTTTTTGCATGAGCTGAAGGAAGTGTTTAGTGTGTTACTATGTGAAGAGGCCTTCATTACAAAATATTGACCTAAGCGCATGTTAGTAATACAAGAACAGAAGAACAGTCCTACAGCTTTTAAGAATAGAAATAATTTTAAGCAGTGCAAAGGAAATCACCATGAATGTGCAATGAAATAGTTTAGTAATAGTGATAAATTATGTAACCACGTGACCACATATACAGTATATTTAGGCAGACTGGAAATCACACACAGCATGAACTTCTGTTGTAATTATTTAAGTGAAAGGAAAGCAGTATGTAACCACCAGACTACATATTTAGGCAGAGTGGAAATCGCCTATGCAGCACTGCCTGACCAACCCCTACGCCTTCTCCTGCTGCTAAAACGGGTTGCATGTTAATTGCATAAAATTAGAGCCATTATCTCCTGAATGTTCCCGTCCTTAATTATGGCTCGTTCATTACCGTGTGTCCGGCAACAGTATCGAGACTGGATTACCGGCAGTGATTTAGCCCAAGCAGATAACACGGGGCTGGCAGGGGTAGGAGCGAAATCACGAGAAGTAAAAAAAAAAAATTGTTTGCACATTCCCGGTTTCCTTATTATTGGGTGCGAAATATAGTTCAGATTGTATGTCTGGGACGGTGTTGGTGTGTGTATGGAGGGTGTTTGTGTGTGTGGGGGGGGGAGTGATGGTGTGTGTATGGGGGGTGTTTGTGTGTTTGGGGGGGGAGTGATGGTGTGCGTATGGGGGGTGTTTGTGTGTGTGTGTGGGGGGGGAATGTTGGTGTGTGTATGGGGGTGTTTGTGTGTGTGGGGGGGGAAGTGCTGGTGTGTGTGTGGTGGAGGGAAGTTCGCGTGTGTGTGTGTGTGTGTGTGTGTGTGTGTGTGTGTGTGTGTGTGTGTGTCTTTAACTAATAAAAACTACAGAAGTACAGTCACAAAAAATATTCCTACGATCGCAGTCTAGCATGTCTGAATTATGGGGTGCAAAATGTAGAGAAAATACGTTCAATATATTTCAACTCAAGTAAACCAGGGTTGGCAAGAGCAGAAGGGCAATCACAGAAAAAATATATACTATCTCTGTTTTCTTTGTGTGAATTATTGGGTATGAAATTTAGAAATGTGTGCGACTTTATCAACTTTCAAAAAATGTAAATGTGCAAGAACGATGTTTTATACTATCTGCTAGTCTTAATTACTGGGTGTTAAAATGTGGGGGGGATTATATGTGATTTATATTTACCTCCCAAAGTAACGCAGGGTTGACAAGGGCTGAAAGACAGGCTAGGAAAATTTTCATAGTCTCAGTATTACCCGTCTGTATAATGTTATCTAAACTGTGCACAGGATTCGCAAGGGAAGTATAATGGCGAGAAATGTTTATATAGTCTCTCTCTGCCTGTCTGAATTATGGAGTGTAAAATATTATCAAAATTCTAAAATATGTACGGGGTTGGCAAGGGAAGTTCAGTCACAGAAAGTGTTTATGCAACCTCGCTCTGTCTTTGTAAACTGTGTGGTGCAAAATGAACCCCAAACGTTTATAAACTTAAAACATTATAGAACTTAAAGTAGAAAATATTTTACACAATCTCAGTTTCCGAGTCTGAATTACTGGGTAGGGAACTACAACAAAATGTTTGGTTTGTATTTCATTAACTTTTAAAAATGTAACACGGGGCTGTGGCGGCAAAGTGGGTGTATTATAATTATGCTCATTATAATTATCTGTAGGTCCAGATTTCAGCGTTATGAGGCCCCGTAACGAGAGGTGTTCTATGGGCGGCAATCCCCATTCACCTTCTAATAAAAACAATCAGCCTGTAATCCTGTACACAGTAATCCACTTACATCCAATTATAGTGACCACAGCCACCTCTACCCTTCCCCTTCAATGGCCACTATACACACACGGAAGCCCGCACACAGAAGCCCGCACACACACACACACACACACACACACACACACACACACACACACACACACACACACACACACACACACACACACACACACACACACACACACACACACACTCTCTCTCTCTCTCTCGTAATCTGTGCCAACCAAACCGAGGTCTTTGGAGAAATATTTCATGATTTTTTTTTCCATCCTGTATTATGTTTCGTGATGCTATATATTTCAGTAACGTATTCTCGTACTTGATGATGATGATGATGATGATGAACCTAAGGTCGGAATATCGTATGATCCAAATATTTACACCAGCGTCATCAGGAGCTTTGATGCTGAAACTACACATTAAGCCTTGAAATTGCCTGCATGATAGTGTGTGTGTGTGTGTGTGTGTGTGTGTGTGTGTGTGTGTGTGTGTGTGTGTGTGTGTGTGTGTGTGTGTGTGTGTGTGTGTGTGTGTCTGTGTGTGTGTGTCCTGGTACACTCTCAGATCCCATGACGATGATAATAAGTTTACAATAACATGTTTGTCCATTATTTTACAACACACAGCGACACTTTGATGTTATGTAGGCGACAGACGTGATTTACATCAGAAATCTGTACCTAACAACGTTTTCTGTATCCTCGCCGTCACCTTCCCCTCATAGATAGATAGACTGATAGGTAGGTAATTGGGTGGGTAGACAGATAGATATAAAGAGATCAAGATAATTGTACATAGAGTTTGAGATAAATGTCAATTTTGAATATATATATATATATATATATATATATATATATATATATATAAAAAGCAAGCCTCTTAGTCTTCATTAACCATTCATCAGTCAGTTCATCCATAAATTTATCTAACACACAATCTTCACCCTTCCCCTCCCTCCTACTACTTGCACTTTCATTCCTCCTCCCTTTCCATCTCTCTCCCACCCACTATCATCCCTCTTTCCATTCCCTCCCTTCCCTTTCCTCTCCTTCCCTTCAGCTTCGTGTCCTGAAGCAAAATCTTCTATACTAAAGGTAGGCGGATGTTGCAGCAATGTCATTCCTGTAACAAATAACCTAATCCCAGCCTGTTTGCACTAGCCTTCACGCGCAATGCCAACGACAGGGGAGACGGCAGGGGGGGTGGCCATCATTTACGTAGGGCGTGGGTACGGTGACTATTAGGGGCGAATTTATTTTTATTGTTTAATTTATTTCATCCCTAGACGATTTATTTCAGCTTAGAGAAGAACCTGTTTTAGTAAATTTTTTTTTTTATTATTATTACAATTATCACATTTAAGAGTTTTTCCTTTTTTCACCGTCAGTCACTGTGAATGGTTAAAATGAAAGTAATTATTAATTCTTTCACTTCGATTATTTTTATGATTTCGCTGTCCACTGCCATTCTCTCTCTCTCTCTGTCTCTGTCTGTCTGTCTGTCTGTCTGTCTGTCTTTCTCTCTCTCTTTCTCTCTCTCTCTCTCTCTCTCTCTCTCTCTCTCTCTCTCTCTCTCTCTCTCTCTCTCTCTCTCTCTCTCTCTCTTTCTCTAAGTCACCTCCATTTCCTTTTACATTTTAGTGTTGCATTCCCCCTAGACGATATTTTTAACTTAGCAAGGATGTCTCGAAATAAAACGTTTAATAAATAATGGAGGTCGGGATTGCATCTTTGTCTTCGTTTTCTGTGGTGTGTTTGTCTTTGTTTGTTTTGGGGTCGCTTGTCTGTGTGCTTGTATGAGGAAATTTGTCTCTTGGTGTATGCTTCGTTATGTGTGTGTAAAACTATATACTGTATTCGTATGTTATATATGTGTGTGTGTGTGTGTTTGTGAGAGAGAGAGAGAGAGAGAGAGAGAGAGAGAATGGTGATAGTGATGGTGAAACTATTACCAACCCACTCCATTTTATTGGAAATTAAGATGATGATGATGATGATGATGATGATAATGCCACAGCTGCTAATGATAATAATAATAATAATAATAATAATGATAATAATGATAATACTGCTGCTGATGATGATGATGAACATATTACCCTCCGCCAGCAGAGAGTCGTGGTGTCGTGGAACAAGCCTCGCTGTAATTACTTTGCCCATTAATTCCCTCTTGATTACGAATAAACAATATCGCAATTTTTTACAGGATTTGCATAATGTCATTTCTGTCATATGAATTAATAATCATTGCTGAATGATACGTGAATATTTGACTGCACCGGACCTGACTGCTTATTGTTTTATGCAGAAGTAATTGAAGCTGAATGTTGCTGGCTTGACAGATGAATATGTTATGTTTTTTTAATATATTTTTTGTGAATACCCTCCCGCTCGTCTGTCTGTCTCTCTCCGTTTCTGCTTTCCGTCCATCTTCCGTATTATCCCTGTGCCTGAGTGAGACATTTCTCTTTAAGATGAGGAAGGAGAGGGGAGAGAAAGGAAGACAGAGGGGGGAGAGAAAGGAAGACAGAGGGGGGAGAGAGAGGAGGAGAGGGGAAAGAGAGAAGGAGAGAGAAAAAAGACAAAAAGAGAGGGAGGAGAAAGAGGAAGAGGAGAGGGGAGAGACATTGGAGGAGAGAGGGGTAGGGATGTCGGCCTGTTGGGGTGTAGAGTGATGTAGTCTCCATGCCGAAAGCAGAAACATTTATGTTAATCTGTTGTGTCTGAAATTATTTCGATATAATTTCCTTCCTTTTTGTTCTCACTTACAATATACACTAAATCGTATATTCATCCCTGTATTAAATTTATCAGAAGATGGGAGTAACAGACTGCAAATCCCTTCAACTTTTATTATGCCCCCTAGTCATTCACTTTTTTTTTTTTTAGTTTGTTCTTGCTTCCTTCATGCTAATTTACTTAGGGAAGGAAGATCTCCCATACTGAAAGAAGTTAGCGAAGTTTATATCTGACCCTTGAGGTTGAAAGGTCCCCTCTGAGATGAAAACCAGAATGTGAAATACATCTTAGGAGTGGGGTGGTTAAGGTACACTCAGCCTATCTATATGCAAACTGTCTCAATGCCAAAAGTATAACACAGATAAAAATTAACACAGAACACAGTGCCAGGGTGTAATAAGCGAAATATATAAAGAGAAGTTACGAGGTGTGTTATCTCTATACAGTCTGTGTCATAACTAAAAATATAAAACCAATACAGGAAAGAATATGATGCTACTATAAACAAAATATATATAGGCTGAGGAAGAGGTGTTGTGAAGCCTCTTTAACGAAACCAAAAAGCCTCTACGCCGCCCTACGTAAGCCATCTCTGGTGACATCATTATTTTCTCATTAGACGAGCCATCTACTCACAAGACTTTTTTTCCCCCTCACTCACTTTTTCTTAGCGAGTTGCCAGCGCCCTTCTTCAGTTTATATGAAGATGATTTATTCAGATAGGAGCATGGGAAGCTTGGTTATGTATGTGTGTGTGTGTGTGTGTGTGTGTGTGTGTGTGTGTGTGTGTGTGTGTGTGTGTCTGTGGTTTGCTGGATCCTTCTCTTAGCTGAATATAATAGATTGTTGTTCGTAATAATGGACTCCGTGCCTCGATTATCTTCATGCAGTCGATACGTATTACTCCCCCTCGTTCATGTATTAAAATCTCATCGTAAATCACCCTCATCTCTGCGATCCTCGAACCTACCTCGCCATTGCAGGCCTACGATGTTATTCCAGCCTGTTGTTAGTACTCGTATTTATCCAGCTTGCCTACCATCGTGACCGGAAGAGCTTAAACTCCCTACCACTCACACTGCCGTAGGTCCGGGTGTGTGGATGGGAAAGAAAAACTTCATTATTTTACATGACAGCCACGCATCTCTTAGATCTGCAGGGGGAGGTGGATTCGAACGCCACGCAGGTGAGAGTGCTTTAGGGTACGATTTTATTACAACCTGTCCTTTATTTACAACTTCTCGTTCTTCTTTACTATATTAGATTTATTATAATCGAATATAGAGGGCGAAATGTGATATATACTCTGGTCACAAAATTGGAGCAAAGTTTGAAACGGCATCTACAAATTTTTATTTTAGAGGAAGCGCGTGATATAAGCGGCTGGGCGCTGTTTTTACCCCAGGAAAAGCCTCGCTAAACTGGTTGTTATCTCAGAGTGCTTCGTTTTTCCCGCTCTGTGCCGGCCATCTGTCTCTTTTTATATACAGGGCGACCCATAGATAATGCTCCACTTCCACTGCACCAGTAGATATCACGTGTGTTGTTGGGACGCCTCAGTGTTATGAGTATGATCCTTGCAACATTTATTCATATTCTCCTCCCATGCCACAACCACGCCCACACTAGCCGACTGAGACACAACCATGCCCACACTAGCCGACTGAACCACAACCACGCCTGCACTAGCCAACTGAGCCACAACCACGCCCACACCAGCCGACTGAACCACAACCACGCCCACACTAGCCGACTGAGACACAACCATGCCCACACTAGCCGACTGAACCACAACCACGCCCGCACTAGCCAACTGAGCCACAACCACGCCCACGCTAGTCGACTGAGCCATCCCCGCAACACAAGTTTCTAGTGGAGTGCTATTTTCGGACCACCCTGTAAGTGATCCTGGACTTCATTTAAGGTGACCACGATAATTATACCTTCAGTGTCCTGTTAAAGTTGATTTGTTTTCATCTGACGGAACTGGACCACTGAAACAAATATCAAGTTGTGGTTTTGTGAAATTCGATGACCCTTAGTTATAAGGTAGGAATGAGTATCCTTGGTTACCACAGTTCATTCGCTTTAACGTGGCCCAGATTGTCGCCCTCTTGCAACTTATTTCACTAAGCTCAGTGGTAGAATATAGACGATACAGCTGCTCTACATCCATGCCATAGCGCTTCTTCGTGACCAGCATCATATTCTAGTGTTGATCTAGTGTGGTAACTGGGTTCTGAAGATGGAGAGATGGTAGTTTTAGGCTAAGTTAAAGTGAACAGAATAGAGTCAGATTTAGCTTCTAGTCTAACTACATTTTGACAATCAACAGAGATGGAAGGGGTTAGGGGTCTTTGCCAGTGTAGAATAAACGCACTACAGTGGTGATAGTGGTGCTGATGAACGTTCTTAGTTTGCCCACACATATCACTGCTTTATTCTCAGTTTTTAATACTCATGTTAACCTTTACCCTAAGAAGTTTATGTCTGCCTTTCCCTCTGCCTATGAACTCCAGCGTTTTGTAGATGATGTGCCTTTGCATATCGAACTGAATGAATCTTGATACTGGCTGTATTTTGTTAAGGTGTCTTAGAAAACGGACATACAAATACAGACAGGCAGAGAGAGAGAGAGAGAGAGAGAGAGAGAGAGAGAGAGAGAGAGAGAGAGAGAGAGAGAGAGAGAGAGAAAAAAAACTTTTAGAAAATTAGTAACAAAACAGTCATCCTTAAAATACATCATTTTTTTTTTTTTATCCAGCCTGGCGCAGCTGACATGTGGATATTAAACAGAGGATCACTTTGATACACAACGATAAAGTTCATCTCATTACCACCGGCTACATCATCAAAAAGAATCTCCACTCACACATTCTGATAGTCGACAAAAAATCCAGTGATAATTAGCGAATGCAACGATGTCTGTAATTCATACCTGGCCGGGACCTGTTCTGTTCATCGATCCGAGAGTACCCTGTCTTTTTACTTTCATTTTCTGTTATTTTTTTGTTATTCAAAGTGCACTGGAAAAAAACGCAATTATTAGTTTGGGCAGAACTCCTAATTACAACAGTTTAATTCGGATTAGTGACTGAAATTATCGTGTTTAGTTAATGGCAGATATTTAACCCCATTCAGTTCGATAACGCTTATTTAAAATTTTGTTCGATCTTTCTCCAGACGATTTCCTTCAGCTCTGAGATTTTGCTAACCTTCTCACTGCAGGATCCACTCCGCCGGGGGATTTCTCGTGTATTGCGGGGACGGCTCAGTCACTGTTATCAGTATCTGCCCTGCATCATGTATATTCATTTCCTGCTCCCACTACCACAACCACGCCCACGCTAGCCGACTGAGCCGCCCTCGCAACGCAAAATACTACCACATGAGTTTCAAGTGGAGCGCTAAACTGAACTGGCAATTCGAATAACTGAAAAAGCATATCCTTCCATCAGGGGGGTTTGGTAGGCTTTTTTTTTTTCTTACTGGCTACTCTGCAGATCATGAATAAGTACTAAATCACCAGCTTCATGGCTTATTGTAGAGAAGTATATATCGAAGGCCATCAGCGAAAAATCATAGTTGAAATGGCATAAATTATCTGAAAATGTACACAAATAAATATGTTTCGTTCGTCAGTAGGAAAGGGACTTCAGGGAATACAGGCTTACTCTTATAATTATCACCACCCCTAAAAGCCTCCAAGCACCTCTGAGAGTCACCCCGCACCTCCAGAAGTCTCCCAGCACCTCCAGAAGTCTCCAACCATCTCCAAAAGCCTCGCAGTATCTCCAGACATTCCATATTCCTCCTAACTTTTTCGACAAACTTGTAACTCTTTCCTCCACCTCCAAAAAAGAAGTATCACCTAAACCTGAACCTCCTCCTACCTCCTCTAAACACCAATCAGAAATAAAAAACACGCAACATGTCGTGTCTGTAGTGTGTGTGTGTGTGTGTGTGTGTGTGTGTGTGTGTGTGTGTGTAAGAGGGTGGATGGACGGGTACCTAGGTAGAAGGGTGTGGTTGTGTATGCGTGGATAAGTATGAGGGTGAGGGTGTGGGGAAGGGTGACAGTGATGTTGGTGCTATGGGTGTGAGGCTGTGGATATGGATGTAAGTCTGCGGGTGTGGGTGTAGGTGCCAGTGAAAGTCCCGAATTCGAATCCAGCCCACAAAGTTTCACCCCCAGAATATGTACAGGAATTGTTGGGTCCTTTCGGGCCGGCTGGAAGTTGGGTGAAGGTATTGGCTGGTGGTGGTGGTGCGCGAATATGTTTGCAGCCGCGTCTATCTCCCTATCTATCTCTTTATCTGTCTCTGCCTTTCTGGCGGTGTCTGTCTGTTTGTCTGTATTGTGTATTCATCCATCTATCTGTCTGTTATAACCTGCAATACTTGTCTCTGCTAAAAACAGCGGAACAAAATAAAGCCAGGGACCCGTTTAGGAAGAGAAGCATGAGGACGTTGGGTTTTATTAAGAGTGGAAGTCATAGGTAGTGGGAAAGGCAGACTGTGAATATAGTTCCACAGTTGACCTCTAACAGCACTTTCACCTCCCATCCAACCCCCCCCCCCCGCCTTCTAAAGTCAGAGGAACTAATCAGCTGAGGAAAGGCCTGTCTTAATGAAGAACAATAAACGGTCTCTATTAGCTTCTTCAGTGTAGTGATGTCTGTTTCGTTTTACTCATGCTAACGTCAGAAGTAGTTAAGCCCAGGAAAGACCAACTGTAGTAAAGCCGTAAAGTGCGGTGAATAGATGACGTAACTATGCCCGTAAGGAATGGACACGAACAAATCGCCTCCGTGTCGCCACGTACTCATTCATCATCATGTTTCCCTTCACGTCTCACACCACCTTCATCTCTCCACGTGTTGCTCTACCCCATGTACAGCGGTAAATGCACCTGTAATACATGGAGATAAAAGGACGCGGGAAAGTAAGAGGGCGAGTGAATGATGATGGTTGGGAGAGATGATCTTGGAGAGGAAGATGAGAGAAGCAGACTCGTTTCCTCGTTCGGTCAGTCTCGAGACCGCTGAGGGGGTTCGGATGGGATGCTTGCGTCGGAGGGGTTGGCAGAGCTGACTGAGCAATGTTCCTTGGATGGTGTGTGTGTCTCGTGCTGACTTTACCGACATATTTAGCGTTCCTGAACAGCGTTGGTGCCTGCCAGCGGATCAGCAGTTACTGTAAGTACCGCTGCCATTGTATGATCCATACTTGACAAGGTGTAAATAGTGGAATGTTAGAAAAAGGATATTTAATAATATTCTCACCTGCGTCCCGTCGAAGTATCGCAGAGCTTTAACCTGCCACGTGCCCTGCCAGAAAAAATGCTCGTACACTCACCGCAAAGAGGAAAGAAAAACAAAAAATTGACGCCTAATAGTGTTAGCTTCTGTTTTTATTTCTTGCTGTCTACTTTTGCCTATACATACATTGATGGATATATATTAATATGTAATTATATTATTCAGCTATAGTATATCGGTTGCTTATCATACAGTGCATTACAAGATACACAACATCGAACAGTTATGTACATAGGCTACTAATAAGTTTAAGTTAATACTACCATGATCGCATATTATAATTATACTATCCCCAGCTTCCAGATATCGCAAAATTCAGTACTGAACATTAACAGAAACTAGCCAGACACTTTACAGTAATGAGGAAATTCCGACATGAAAGTAAAACAACTTGTACAGTTCTGATCCTTTACTGATTAATTAAAAGGAAGTGCTATTGTAGCTGCCATTCCCAGTAGCCCGCAGCGGTGATAGTGTGCAGACGGATACGCTAACCTAAGTACGCACATTTTTTTATGGCTGTCCTTAGTCGTTCTTTCTGTTCATAATGCTGAAATTGGGAACGATCAGCATAATATTTCTCTGCGATCGAGGATGTTGTTAACCCCCACAGTACGGTGAAGACATTGATATTCTTGCTCTGTACACAATATTTTACTCAAGTTTTGCGAGAACCTAACTGACGGGATTAAAATATACTGTCCCCACTAACCCATCCAGTACAAGAGATCACTCCAGAGTCGAGTAATGTCTCCTAGAGGTACTAAGTTTAAGGCAAGCCTTCAGCATAGTGGTGTTAAATGCGGGGTGGCCCTCTTTCCCTCCCCTGGACAACTGAATGCGTTACGGGGACAGCGTAGCGTTGTCAGTGTCTGCCTTGCATCATTTATTTCCTTCCCTACTCATACTGTCACACCCACGCCCACACCACTGGACTGAGCCGTCCCAACTACAGATAAGAAACCGCCAAGTGAGGTTATAAGCGACTGAGTTATGGCGGTGCGATGAGGTTAACTACATCTATGGATTCAGGGATGGCAAAGAGCCGACCGTCGTCATGGCAACGCAGGCCAGCCAACTGCGCTGAAGTGTTGCTCGTTTAGGCTGTAGGAAATGAGCTGTATTCCCGTTGTTGGCCCATGGTAGCAAGTTGTTAGGAATGATTCTCTTACTCTTTTGTCGATGGTGAAATTAAATAGGCAAATTATGGTGGAGTGGTCTCGTATCCCATCTGTCTGATTCAACTAGGCCTGACGCCATAGCCTCGGCAGGGATGGCCACAGGCAACTTGTCTCCATGCCATTCTGTCATGTCATACACACAGCCTCTTTACTAGTATACCTCTCCACCCCAATTCCCCATCTTATCCTCGATCTCCACCACCACTTCACTAACATACTCTCTTAATTCGTTTCTAGTTCTCGTAACCTTTCTGACAAAGAAATTTTACTACCCTTGTCATGCCCTTGGAGCCGCAGCGGTACGGTAGAAAATATTTTACATTTCTCACAGCAGAAACTGGCGTCAGGGCGACCACATCATCATGTAGGAACCGGTCACCTGTGACTTCAGTCTCACAATGCTGTGGCGGCCGCTAGGTGATGCTTTAAACGAATTACCAGTCGTGTTCTCCTCCTTGTTTACCATCTCTCTTGTATCTCACCCGTCCACATCACGCGTCCCACTGTACGGCATTTTTTAGTCACTTGAGTAAGGCTACGTCTGATATATTGTTTTCTGACTAAATTGATGCGATAGGGTTAAGCTAGATTAGGTTCTGTTAGGGTAGGTTTGATCAGGATTGCTTGTAGATAAAGAGTGATTATCCGGGATAAATAAAGCTGATACAATTTGCAGTAAGAAATGTTCATCTCGGCCACTCTAGTAATCACACAGGAGTTAGTGACAGGCGAGAGAAATAGGTAAATCAAATTCAGAAGACATGAGTGTGAAGTTGATTAAATGTAGAATTAAGGTGCTGAACTTGTGAATGTAGATATGGAAATTGCTATGTTACGCTACAGTTGGTTTATGTAAATCATCAGTGCAAATTGTTCGAAATAATTAACTTAATTTTTTAATGTTAAGTGTTCAAGATAGCTACTGTAGATTAGGAGAACGGAAAAACACATTACTTCTCTTGAGGACTCGTTTTCATTCATGCATTACACTACACTGCACTATATCTCACCACATGATGCTAAACTATACTTCACTACACCACAATAAACTGCACTACACTACACTACACTACACTACACTACACTACACTACACTACACTACACTACACTACACTACACAACACTACACTACACTACACTACACTACACTACACTACACAACACTGACCCTCACCAAATATTTCCTAAGTAACCGTCAGATATCAGAGTCTTACACCCTGGCATATTCAGTTGTAGTAACACGTCCATAAATACAGTCAAATTACAGAGGATGGAAGCAAATCGCTCTTGTTCCTCGTAGTGTGTCATCATGGAAGTCTCTCAATCACTCGTGTTCCTCAGTGTAATTTGTGTCATTTTCTGAGAGGGCTGGAAGTGGCTAGGAGTTATGGTGTTCGTGGTGCGTGTTCTGCTACAAGGACAAGCTGCTGGCAACACGTACACCCGGTTGACCAACACACTTTTGACCGTCATTTCTGCAGGGATCTTGTTGACACGGGAGGGACCAGATCTCTCTCTCTCTCTCTCTCTCTCTCTCTCTCTCCACCATTTGAGTACTATTTCCCGCAGTCAACAGCCATAATCTTGGGTTATACTTTAAAATACTTATCGGCCAGACTTTGACCTAATAATAATAGCTCCGGCAAAACCTTATTATTTCCATTCAAACACATCCAAGAAACTGTCATATCATTGTGCCAGGACATTAATTCAGCCGCCTTTAGTTTCTAGCTCATTAATCGTTTTATATAAATAGTATCCGATAAATAACCCTAATGGTATCCGGTAAATGGCACTATATACAGCTAGTTTTCGGCTTGTTAAGGATCCGGAATACAGTACATAGACGGATGTGGGGGGGAGTCTCGCTCACTTTCTGCATTTCTTTAAATTTTTCACTCCTTATATGTTTACCTAACGGGTCTCTCTCTCTCTCTCTCTCTAATCAGCCTCAGCTTCTGTTATGAGGTCTATTTCTGCTTCGTCCGTACATATTCGTATTTTCTGTCTTTGGTCCTCTAATTTTCACATATTCTATCTAATTATTTCTTCCATTTTTTTTTTTTTTTTTACATTAAGCACTCACTCCTCCATTTGGTTTGTTCCAATTCGTTTCTCAGTTCCTTGATAAAAATTGAACGAATTAATCACCGCAAGACAAACCCTTTCCACAAATTCTTCCAAAGCTGTGTATCTTTCTGTTTACCATTTCCACAGTGCTTTGCTTTAATGTCATATACCCTTCTCTTGTCCACTTTTGCACTGAAATCGTCAGGCACGAACAAATTAGCCTTTCCATTTCATAATTGCTTTTCACCATCATTGTCTTTCATAAATTTTGCTTTAATTCTTCAGTTCCGTGGGGCATATTTATATATTTTCATACTAATATTGTATTAAATGTATCGTTCTTAGTTTAATAATGAAATGGCGTTTTTTATTTATACACTAAAATTCTTCTTTTTCGACGCACTATTTCAATTATGTCGCACGACGGAAAATTAAATAAGCGCGTTTAATATAGTTAATTAATACACTTCAGATATTAACCCAAGTATATTTAGGTTCATATTAATTTTGTAAAAGCGATAGGATGTCCAATAGGAAACTGGGATTAGCAGCCCCCATTACCGCCGCTAAATAAATCTGCTTAAACACACTAAATAAAACTTAAAACAAACAAACAAACACACACACACACATACACACACACACACACACACACGTGAATATTACACTTCATTACTTCCCGGAATACATAACCCTGATAAATATACAGTAAGTTCATAGTTATAAAGCAAAATCATTAGGTCAGTAGCATTACAAAAAATAACCATCCTTTATCACAGGCAACAGAATTTGCCTGATAAAATTTAAGTTCGTAAGGAGCACAGGTGGATATAATATTTCACTCTCATCACAAAATATCAGAAGGTGAAATATTGACGCTCATAATTCAAGACAAAAATCGCCAGACAAGAAAAAAGTTGACACAGTGTACCCATCCTCCATCATTCTCGACTTATTTTAGCAGATAAAATATCGGTTCACAAAGGTAGAGTTCTCAAAATATTAAACTAGCTCAAAACTTACCTCCCTAAAAATAAATGAATGAATAAATAAAAGTAACAGCAGTGAGATATTAAACCAGTGCTTAATTTACGAGGGGAAAAAGGTCAAAAGTAAAAACAAAATCCCTGTCATCCCATCACTGTCGACAAATTCTAGCCGATAAAACTTAGATTCACAAAAGCCTTCCCCTCCACCGCACACACACACCAAGCTCTGTAATTTATCCCGATAGCAGAGGACGAGTGGGGTGTAAGGGGCCCCATCCGTCAGTGGCCGGCAAAAATGGCCCGATTTATTGGCCAAGCAGAGGACGTGAGCAATACATCCAACCGTGGCTGGTATAGGAGGCAGGCAGGCAGGCAGGAAGAAAGGTTAGCTGGATATTTGGTATATAATATGAAGACATGCAAGGAAAAGAAGGATTAAAGAAGACGAAGAGGAGAGATAGACAATAAAGTTTTTTGGGAGGACAGATCAAACTAGGGAAGAGAAAATGATAGACAAAGAATTTCAAAGTAAACATGCACGGAAAAGGAATTAAGGTACAGTTGTCAGGATATCTGGTTTATATGAATACAGGCAGGGAAAAATTTCAGACGAAGCGAGGTAAATATTGAGACATGTAATACTAATAATAATGATGATGATGATGATGATAATAATATTAATAATAATAATAATAATAGTAGTAGTAATGAGCCTATAGAGGGAAGAGGAACAGAGGTACGGAAGGCAGAGATATTAGCCTGAAAATGAAGAAGCAGGTTGTGATGATAATTAGTCATTAAGACGATGGTTATGACAGGCGATGATGATAATGACGAAGTGATAATGATGTGATGATGAAAATAATGATTGTAGGATAGATAGAGGAATAGAAGTAGCCATAGATTCCGTACTGATTAATATAAACAATAAAAAATCATGGAATAAGAGTTACTAAAAAGAACACACACAGCCTCGAGCTTTGTGTTCTCCCTGGTGTTCAGCTTAGGGCGGCACTTCCCTCTCAGCCCTGTCTTGCTCTTGTACACCCGAGGGAGGCCAAAGTCGGATTACCTGTGGAGGGTGAACATTTTATGGCGGCCAGGAAGTCTCTCCATTGTACTTCTGTGTGACGCTTTATAAATTCTCCCATTTTTTATTCACTGTTATGTAGACTCTTAAATTTTTTCTTTTTAAATTTTTTTTGTGAATTGTTATAAAAATTTCCCTTTTTTTTTAATTCATTATTTTGTGGATTCTTTGAAACTTCTTAAAATTCGTTGTTTTGTGGATTCTTTGAAAAATCTCCTTTTGTTATTCATTATTTTGTGGATTCTATGAAATTTCTCACTTTTTAATTTTTTAAATCGTTTTATGGATTCTTTGAAAATTCTGCCTGGAATTGTTTATGGTTTCCATGAATATGCATCTGTTTGGAGTAATTGTCTTTACTCTTTGCATTCATTCAAAACTCTCATTCTATTTGTTTTCTGGTAAAATTCTCGTTTATGTGACTTGGATTCTCTCAGTTTCTCGTGCGTTTGGGAGTTACTATACTTCTTTCAAAATTCTCATAGGAGTGCTAGGGATTCCTTCAAAAATTTTCATCATTGTGAGCCGCATGTTCATTAAAAATCTCAACTCTGGAATGTGTGATCTATAAGAAATTTTACCAATGTATTTCAGCTAATATCAGACGGTTTTTTGCAGCCGAGAGTGAGCCATAGAAGCATAAAATAATCCATGTTGCCTTAAAATCTCGCCATCAATATTGCAATTTAACGAAACTAAGTATCTTACGTTTTTACTTAACCACTGTGGCGTTCTTGGAAGAGCTTATTTGCACCGTGTATAGAATATCAGTTTATGGCGAGATCACAAGGGAAATTTAGTCTCTGATGTATAATAATTGCGGTAAGCCTCTCCTATGGGCCATGCAAAACAAGAATGACAAAAAGAAAAAAAGAAAAAAAAGAAAGCGAATTCGAAATACGGTCTGATATTGACACTCTTCTGTTGTTAGATGGAATAAAATAATAATGTTGTCCAAGTGGGTTAATGGTGAGACTATCAATCCTCGGGCTCCTATGACTCACACTTAGTTGAATGAGAGAGAGAGAGAGAGAGAGAGAGAGAGAGAGAGAGAGAGATCCGACCATGATTGCGTGAAGGGGATGGAACACTACACTTACATTCCACAGATCAGAGTATTAGATGTCCAGTGTTAGTATATTCCAGGCGCCAGAGATTAACGCAGCAGTGAAACCTCGTGGAAAATGGATGACTGAGAAATTATGACTGGAGTTAGAGTAGCATTTGAAGAGATGGCGCTGCACTGGCTAGAAGGGGCACGACAAAAAATCTGGTTGGAAATACAGTGCTCCAGCTTCGTTACTGCTCCTTGATCCTGTTACGTAGTAGGGTATTTAGCACGAAAGGACCCCCTCGCCAATTCAGGATGTTTAGCACCGCATTCACACGAAGTAAAATTAGCGGGACGGCAGCGAATGCAATTAGAGTGGATTAAATTTGACGAGGTAATCTGTCCAATTAGGGTGCTCTGAGGCGGGGGTGTCGTGTGAGGAAACGGGGGGGGATGGAGATTGCGGGATTTTGAGAGAGAGAGAGAGAGAGAGAGAGAGAGAGAGAGAGAGAGAGAGAGAGAGAGAGAGAAGGAGGCGTAGGTCCATGTGAGGAGGCGGGGGAGGATAGGAAGAGGGATTTGGGTATTTTTTATTTTACTCGTGTCCGTGAGAGAGAGAGAGAGAGAGAGAGAAGCGGGGGAGGACATTAAGTGGGACTGGATGATTTTTGTTATTTTCACCTTCATGCCCTTGGGAGACATATATTAATTCTTAGAAGTAATTAGCCTGCATCCCACATTACAGACTTTAGCAATAGACGAAGTAGCAAAAATAAACTATAAAATGGACATCGCCGTATTGATAGGTTTAAAGACTCTTGCTGTTTCCCATCAGAGGAGCCTGGGATGTAAAGTAGGTGGCTTTGTAGCACCCTTTTCCTACCGATTTAGTTTCCATCCTGTACCTTGACACTGTTTCCCGTGCTATTTATCACGTTTTAATATCTGCACAGAATACATCAAAGCCAAACGCATGAATATTGATGTGTAATGTGCAGAATAAATCGCTGTGGAAATGATGCTGCGAAATCCCCAAGTTTACAACCCCCTAAGGGACGCTTGGTTACTCAGGTACTCGGTCTGTCCTGCTCTAAAACTTCATCCTTGAGTCCTCAGTCCTTCTCCGCCTCGATGCACACTTGCCGGCAGTTTGTTTGTGTTGTTGGCCAAGTTTGGGGCTGTTCATATTTTGCCATAAGCCTTTGGACTAACTTTATCTCCCCGGCCGGATTTGCTGGCAGAGATTTTAACCCATTCAGATCGATGATGATTTTTTTTCTTTTTTTTGTATTTCATCTCTCTTACCTTGCTTTTGTTTTTCCTCGGTGTGAACAATCTTGCGGGCTTCTGAGATTTGGTTCCTTCTTCCATGCATTAAAAATAAATCCTTGCTGCTCTCAGATGCTTTAAATTCAGCTTAGGAGGGACTTTCAGGTATGGAAGTTAGGTATTGCTTTCACTAACCTTTTCGCTTCCAGGGCACTGTCTAAAGTTTGATAAAAATGTCTGTAAATAGGAAGAACACGAACGAAAAATACGACATTGGATTAAAGTGGTGAACTCATACTGTAAGAGAGAATAAGAGAGAACTAAATAGTCCGGAGAATGATAGTGATACCAAGTCGGAGGAAGGGAGGGGTACAGAGGAAGGACGTGGTGAGGAAGTGAGTTTCTCGAGAAGGAACAAATGTCTCGTGTGTGGTGTGTCGTGTGTGTGTTTGTAGATAGGGAAGGGGAAGAAAGAGGTAATTGTGTGTGTGTGTGTGTGTGTGTGTGTGTGTGCGCGGGGATTGAGGAAATTTGTGTGGCTGGTGTGGGAGAGGTTGACGGTGTGCGTGTGACAGTGTTTATGAGAGTGAAGGCTTTTGTGCTTGGGGAAGGGTGTACGTGATGTGAGGTGTGTGTCACTGCTGGGGGATGGAGGTGTAGTGAGGTTGACGGGGGTGTGATGACATGGGCCTTCAACACAAGGATTTTTTTTTTTTTTCACTTATTCTCTTCATACCAAATCCAGACGATTTTGTTTAGCTTGGAAATGGCGTAGTTTTCATTGCGATGTGATGTATTTATTTAGTTATTTTAGGAGAGATATTTCGTAGCGATGTTAGTAGCACTCCCATTTAAGCTTTTTTTTTTTTTTTTTTTAACGCTAGTCTCTCAATTTGCTTTACTATGCCTGCCATATATGTATTTTTTTCGGCTTAATAGAGAGATATTGTACTAAGACGCCCCAGAATCAGCCTACGTAAGAAATTTTTACCCAGCTTTCTTGTCACCTGTTACTCTTGTCCTCGCTTCTCCTGCCTACCTTCATCCCCCTCCCTGTCTGCCCGCCAGCTGCACTACCCGCCCTCTCTGCTTTCATTCCTCGCCGTACCTGCCTTCCTCTTTGCCTACCTGCCTGTCCTACCCTGCCACCCCACTTTTGTCCTCCACCCTGCTTGCTTCCCTCTCGACCTACCTACCTCCCTTACCTTGCTACCCTACCTTCGACCTCTGCCCTGCCTGTTTCCGCCACAGCTTACCTCTCTGCCATACTCTGCCCACGTACTGTTGTCACCCACCCTGCCTGCCGCCCTCTCTGCCTGCTTGCCTGCCTACCTACCCTACCCTGCCTCCCTGCCCTTCTTCCCCACCCTGTCTGCTTCCTCCTCCACCCTTCTGTCTTCCTCCTTCCTCATCTGGCCACCCTTTCTTCCGCCTCCCCTCCCACACACACACACTGCCTGCCTTCCTATTTATCCTCCCTCCCTCCCTCATCTTGCCTCCCCATCTACCTACTTACCTACCTACCTACATACCTACCTACCTACCTACCTACCTACCTCCACCACCGCATATTCTAGAGTGTAAAGTTGGTTCTCCTTCCCGCGGTGGACGATAACCATATGTCAGGCTCCTTTCCTCTCAGCTGCACTTACTTGGCCCATAAACCTTGTGACGGACTGCCGCTAATGCAATCTGTTATGCACAAGGAAAACCAGGCCTGCCTTTTCCACCACGCCAAAATCTAGAGTCAACTTAGATAGCTGGTCGAATATTTACTTGACCCTAAAGCTGGTTGAATATTTACTCGGCTCTGTAGTTATATGAATATTTACTTGACTCTGTAGCTGGTTGAATATCTACTTGAGTCTGTAGTTGGTTGAATATTTACTTAACTCTGTAGCTGGCTGAATATTGCCGTACCTCTAAAGCCAGCAGAATTTTTACATCCCGTTATGGCTCTACCCCTATTACTTTTACCTGACTTAAAATTGCCATCTTTCGTCTTAAATAATGATTTGTCCAATGAGATTAACACTAGAATATGATGACGTGGAGAGGAAGTAGAGCCAAAGTACTGTTTTATGCTGCCACTGAACCGCATGAAAAAAAGCTGCAACTGGACAAAAATTTGGCCCAAGTTGATATGAAAGGACAATAGTCGAATCATAGGAGCCTGAGAGAATTTATAGTCATCATTAACCTCATCATGGGGGAACATCTCTTAGTGTTGTTTCGTACTCCAGCTAACACCAGGCGATTGTAGTGCTTCAGAGGGGCATCAGAAAATTATTAAACCCGGAGGAACGTGAGTGAGGAATATGGGTGAGACGACCCTCCAAGGAGAAAAAAAAAAAAAAAACAGGGGTGCCAGGTGTAGCAGCCACAGCAACACCGAGGGAATAAAAATACGAGCATAAAATCAAACAAAACAATCCTCTGAAGTGAGTTTTTTGCAGTGAAGTATTTTCACTTTGAGTCTGTAGCAGGCAAAACAACTTAAACTGTTTAGTACCTTTGTCTTTGAACCCGAAATCAAAAGTCAAATCATTTTTTTTTCTATAGTATTCGTGTGAACATTCTGTTTTGTCACTATTTTTTTATCATTTTTTGTGACGTTTTTAATTAATAAAGTCGTGCAGTATTTTCTTTTGTTCTTGATATTCAAGTCAGCAGTCTGTTTTGGCCTCATTTTTCTTCTTTTTCTCCCCATTTCAATTCGTACCAATGCTATCCCCTCCCCACTCCAAAAAAGTACGAAGAAAAATCAGATGGACTTCAAATATATCAATAGATTGCTCGGGGAAATAATGAGGCTGAGAGTAAAATCAGGCTGGCTTTGTTGCAGCTTCATGACACCTCTTTAGGAAGCTGTGTTGGAAGGAGTCTTATGTTCCGTTCTTACTAATTATAAATTCCTGGGTTCCGCATTACAAGAGAATCAGGCTCCGTATTTACTAACTTTCTGGAGCTTAAGCCTTTTGGAGGAATTCTTATGTTCCTGTCTGACTCATTATAAATTCCAGGCTTCCGCTACACAAGAGAACCTGTTTCCATATTTATAAACATTCTTGAGCTTAACTTGTGTATATCAGGGTTTGTTTATACTTTCATTTTATATACTCAGTCGCCAAAGACTTCACAACCAACCTGATGTCATTAGTTAGGTGAAAAATAGGACGAAACAATATGATTCCTGGTATTAATTAATCGCCATTGAGACGTGTGTACATAAAGCTTTGGTCAGGTCCTTGATAAATACAGACACAGGTGCAGTGAACTTCCCGACTTTTCACCCTCTGTCGGGCAACTAAGTCCTTTGATATATTAATTGCGGATCTGTTGTAATTATCATATTAAATACCTCTCTCTCTCTCTCTCTCTCTCTCTCTCTCTCTCTCTCTCTCTCTCTCTCTCTCTCTCTCTCTCATAAAACCTGTAGCCAGACACCTTAATCACAGAAAGGGTACCCACAAACGACCCGTCACCATGTCGCCGTGTCCTCCGTCATTAGGCAGCCCTTTCCCCAAAACACAACCCTTGTTTTATATACTATACCTGTCCACCTCAACCCTCCGTCTCATTTGCAGTCTCTTCCCCCTTCCTTTCTCAGCCTCACTCAGATTTATCCTCCAAGTCAATTTCTCTTTCTCCATTCTGTCCTCATGGCGTAGCTTAGCATTGTATACATAATTTATACTGGCAGCGTCTGGGCATACACACTTAATTTCCTTATTTTTCCCCTCTCATTTTAAAACCTTCTGATCTATTCACCGTGGATCATATGTAAAAATACTACGCCCAAAATTTGCACTATCTAGCAGAGTCCTTGGCAGATACACTTGCCTCAACAGGATATTAGCACGTTAATTGGAATTCTGCCAGGAAGCCACAAAAAGCCCCGGACACGCGTAATCCCACACAAAGCGGCGATGAGGCCACTGTTACTTCCATTTATAGTCTAAGCATCAAAGCCTCGCAGGAATATTCTTTTGGGGCGGCCTGGAACGAACATTATTATAGACATGCAAAATTTATCCGGCGACTACGATGACACTTTTTTTTTTTTTTTTTTTTTTTATCTCACGGAGGTTATAGATTCACCCTTGTCTGTTTGTGTACAAGATATATTAATAAATTTAATAAATTATCACCGGATTTTAATGAAATTTGGTGCATTGGTGGGCATTGGGCCAAGGAAGAGTTGACTAGATTATATGATAGATCCGGATTGGGATGCATGGACAAATAACGTATTTTATTGGGTTGACGGAGGTATACGCAGTCCGAGATTGTGTAACAGGGAAAACTAAAACTTAAGAATTAATTGACTGTTGAAAATAGTATTCAACTCGTAGGGGAGAGGAATTATAGCAGTAAATTATAAATCCTGTTTGCGTTGGCAGAGGTAGCTATGCGCCCTCTTGAGTGCTCTTTAGGATTTTTGCTGTGTCCGGCCGGTTTTGTTCAGCACTGGAAGGATTTTTTTTATTTTTTTTTTTTACAGCTGAGGGGATTGGATATAAATTTCAGAGGGCTTAAATGAAATACTGAGTTTACATCAGCTAAGTAAAGTAGCCTATCGGTAGCCAGAAAAAAGTGCTAAAGTGACGTCCTGCCCTAGAAAATCATAATGATGGTGACATGGATGGTGGAGGGAAGGAATAATACCGCTTCTGAAGCTGGTGATAAAGACAAGTATAGTGGTAATAGTTGGGTTTGGCGAGGTGGTGTGTGTGTGTGTGTGTGTGTGTGTGTGTGTGTGTGTGTGTGTGTGTGTGTGTGTGTGTGAGAGAGAGAGAGAGAGAGAGAGAGAGAGAGTAAAGAAGAATGAGAGAGGGATGAGGGGAGAACAGTGGATGCGAGTGAAGGAAGCAGAGGAAAACACGAAGTGCATGAGAGAGAGAGAGAGAGAGAGAGAGAAGAGAGAGAGCCGAGAAGCGAGAAGCAAGAACAGAGAACAGAATCGAGAAGAGAGAGAGGGAGGGAGGCAGAGGACGGGGTGCAATGGACGGGCCACGTACATCAAGCTGAATGCAGGGAAGGTCAAACAACAGCCAATATCACTGACATGAGTTACTACCCGGGGAATAGTTTGCGCACACGACACCAGGCTAATGGATTGTATGCTTGTAATTAACTTGGGGATATTTAGCCAGCTAGGCATTGATATTTAGGCATTTATTTATATGTTGTCGCGGTGTAATGTATGAGAGAGGCTATTGGAGTGTTGGTAATGTGTTTGTGTAATGTATGTATTGTTATGATAAAAATGTATATTTATAATCATTAACGTGATATTTGGCCACTTAATCATTCAGTGTCGTAGGGTGATGCCTGAGAGAGGGTATTGGAATTAATGTAATGTACTTATGTATTGTGTGTAATGCGGTATGTAATTTATGTAATGTATGTAATGGATTACAGTAAGTGCCTCTAATTTAGATTGTTTGCTAATTAATGTGTAATTACTTGGTCTCATTCCGTAACACTTGAGAGAAGGAATTGCATTAGATGTAAATATTATACAGTACATAACTGGTATTATGTAATCGGCTGTTTGTGATATAGCGTTGCTGTGTGTGTGTGTGTGTGTGTGTGTGTGTGTGTGTGTGTGTGTGTGTGTGTGTGTGTGTGTGTGTGTGTGCGCTGGAATTTAGAAGGCACCATCATCATGAAAGGTTTATAAAGATGGCATAAGGATGTCATTTTATTATTTTCATCTCCATGTATTTTATAGCTGAGGGTAGACTTTGAAGTAGAGGCAGTAGTTAAAACCTGTATTAATCCCACCTCTAGCAGGGAATCTCCTAATCCGAGTAAGATTATTATTAGATAGAAAAGATAAAAATAATGCAAAAAGACGCACCATATCGACAAGGTTGAAACACGTATGAAAACCACCCCTTCGAAGGTCACATAAAATCGTCCCCTTTGCCATTAGGAAGTGATATTTTGCACCGCTAAATCACCCAGCACAGCGTCATAGGAGCGAGATTAACAGCCGGATTCGTGCAGGAAGTGGCTCGTTACGTGTTGTTAGGTCGTACAGATTTATGGAGCCGATGGGTGGGGCGCTGCACATAGATTTCAGGTCATATGTCTGTAAACTACCTTCATTATAACCACTTCATTTCGATTATTTATTTTGTTTTATTCTTGCCACCTCCAGACGATTTTATTCAGCTTAGAACAGATTTTTGAGCTGGAGGGACTGGATATTGTCTTAAATAACTCCCTTCACCTTAAGATACCCTTCCTGAGTTGAGAAAAAATCGTCTTTTTGTAGCAAGAATAAACTGAAGGGGCTAAACTGTTTATAAGATGGACTTTATATGCGTCTGACTTCTCTTAAAGGTGCCGGAGAGGGACGCCTTCATGTGGTGGCATTGATATAACAGGATGGTGGAGCTGCTTGGTTATACAAAATTTCCTCAGCTCCATCCCTATCCCCTGTAGAGAGGATGGTGAACTTCAGGTGAGGGCAGCTTCAACCTGCAGTCAACTGAGTTCACGTTTCAGGTGAATCTACAACAACAACAACAACAACAGCAACAACAAGTGACCTCTTCTACCCCTTCAGTATGAGAGGTTCCGAATCGTAGTGAAGTAGAATGAAAAGAAAGTTACTGGACCGCGAAGGGATTAATACAATGACCACATCTCCCTATAGCATACTCGTACAGCACCATAAACAGGAAGGGTTTAAGCGACACACACATATATAAATGATGAGACTTTTTGTACGTGAAAAGAGAGGTCCCTTCTCCTTTGAAACGAACATAAAACATCACAGACGCATTGAGGGAGAGGCACAGAGGGAGACATGAGCCACGGGTTAGCCTTTCTGCCCACCCTGAAACCCTTGAACCATCTCCCTTTTGCCGCTCTGAAAAGGATAGTAAAAAAAGGAAAAATGGTCTGACGCACTCTCTTACACACACATATACGCAGGCAGGATATTACGGTGCATAAGAGAGGCCCCGAGAATGAATAAGAGCATGGAGAAGTTTGGCTAATGAAGCAGAGCAAAGGGTGCATAGTGATGGAGGTGGAGGGACAGGGTGAGGCGGAAATGAGAGGTTGGATGTGAGGAGGTGTATGAAAGCCAGGCAGGCAGGGAAAGCGAGAGAGCGAGAGAGGTCAGAAAATTTAGATATATGTACAAAAATGCTAGATGCGGGAGCTTTAGGGCTCTTCAGTTAACGGCCCTTATGTGTTGGGGTGTGGGAGTGTGATTTTTAGTGGTGTGGTGTGAGAGGGCGGTATTGTGTGTGATGTGGTATGAGAAGGTGATATGGTGTGTGGTGTGGTGTGGTGTGGTGTGGTGTGGTTTGGTGTGGTGCTTTGTGGTGTGTGGCTTCACTAGTCAGTCAGGTCTACAGGAGTGAATCACTTCGTTTCCGAAAGTCTGTAATGAGAGACTGACAGACAAAATCGCTTCTAGAGATGCTCCTGCACCAAAAAAATGACATGCACGAAGAATGAGAGTGAGACATGAAGGAGGAGGAGGAGGAGGAAGAGGAGGAGGAAAAACTACGAGCATATAAAGCATTTCTCTGCCCGAATAGATGCTTTATCAGTTTGAATTGGCTTTTAGCTAAATGAACGGACACCTATAAAGCAGACCAGACATATTCATTTGGTAATAACTTGTGAAATGCAGCTTCACTCGGCATTATATCATTGTAGTATAATGGCAGAAGGAAGGGAGATAGGGAAAGACAGTAGTGTCACAAGGAAGGCAAACTGGGAGGCAGACAGGCAGGTAGATAGGCAGGTAGGTAGGTAGGCATGTAGGTAGGTAGGTAGGTAGGTAGGGAGGCAGGCTGGTAGACAGGTAGGTAGGGAGGCAGACAGGTAGGAACAGAAAAGCAGGGAGATGAAGAGATAAAATTATCCTTATCAGGCTTATTTATTTCAGGAGAGACCTTTGGTATTGACGGGGTTAATGAAAGCTACATCAAACCCTTCCAGTTGAAAAAGATGGTAGCAGTAATGGACTAGAGACTGCATCATCGGAGTTCAGTGTTTAATATGGTGTGCCTCTGCTCCCTTCAGCTAGAGAGGCCCCTGTCTCACCTGTGTAAAGTTACCTGGTTATAAGGTTAAGATAAAAACAATATCCCCCTTCACAGTACCAAAGAGGTTAATAGTGATGGTTTCCAGTATCCTTACCATAGCTAATCACCTCAGATTTTTTTTTCTGCCATCAGTTTTTTCTTGCTGCTACCATTTATTTATTTTTTTTTTTTTTATTTTTTTTTTTTTTTATAGCGCAGGAGACTCCGTGGGACTGAAGAGGTAAATAAATACCAGCCTCTATATCAAACTCCTGCTCTAACATTTTCCTGTCTTGAAAAAAAATCTTCTTCGAGATGGCAAGAGTAAATTGAAAAAGACCACCGTGCTGAAGGCGTTAATGCATGAACAAAATATCGTGCTTTGACGTTGATATATTTTGACATTTTTGGCCGCGGCGCAGGCATGAAAATTTTTTGACAACATGCAGAGTGAAAAGAGAGAACGATTTAGTGGAATATTGATACGGGAGTGGATATATAATTGACGTTTACACAGAATGCAAAATTTTGATATGGTAAACTGGAAAGTCAGAGGGATTGCTAGATGGGAGACTGTCAGGCTAAAATAACAGGTAGACATTATCTTTCTATCTACCTATCTATATCTGTCTATCTATCTGTCTGTCTGTGTGTCTGTCTAGATGAATAGAGAGATAATATGAGAGAGAGCAAAAAATAAAGAAAAGAATAGCAAAACAGGAAGCAAAAAGAAATACATGAACCCTGCCACCTTCATCACACAAAAGGGAAGAAAGATTAAAAAGATAAAGCCCGCTCCTACAGCCCTAACTTAAACAAAAGCCCAGAGTACATTCTGGAGTCCGACTTAAACTTGGACGCGTCTTTCAGGGTAAAGTTAAGCAGGCCCTCGAGGTGGCGAACGAGGCGGTACATTGGCAGGGAGTACGAGAGAGAGAGAGAGAGAGAGAGAGAGAGAGAGAGAGAGAGAGAGAGTAGCGTTGTCGTGGTGAATTTACAGGATGGGGAAAGTGTGGACGTAAAACAAGACCAGGAGGAAGAGTACAACATAAAAACAGGAAAGCAGTGTAAAGGGGCAAAGTTGTCGTGTTTTAGGACCCATGTTAAGTTTTCCAAATGAGACCGTGTTTATCTAAGGGGTGTGTGTGCAGAGAGAGAGAGAGAAAGAAAGAGGGGGGGGGGTTATTTAACAGGAAAGGGGACAAAGGTAGAATCTGGAAAGGAACACGGCACTAATAAACTTACTTCTGAAACTTTCGTACTAGTAAGGTATTAGATATAAATGGCACAGGTTGGTGGTACGTGTGTGTGTGTGTGTGGGGGGGGGGTGAACCTAGTATTTCTATTTCTTCCTACGTCTGACAGTTTTATTCAGCTCACCAATCCTCCTCAGTAAACAGACAGATATTATTTTCATTAATGTTTTAGCCGAGGATTAAGAGCTTTCCATATTTTTCCCGCAAACGCCAGACGGATTTCAATTATCTGAAGGGAACGCACGGCAGCCAAAGAGTTAATAAGTCCCTGCGTCTAATAAGGAGAGGGGAGCAGTTAGATAGTTAATGACATTTGTATGAGTCCTTCCCCCTTCCTCTCCCTTCCTTAATTCGCCCTTCCCCCCTTGCTGCTACCCCTCCTCTCACCCCCCAGGCCCCCCACCTTATTTTTCCCCTCTTTCCTTTCACCTCTTATCCCCTTTTCCTTGCCCCCTTACTCATTCTTTCCCCTTCTCGCTTATCCCCTTCCTTCTCCATCCCACGTTTTTTCCTCCATCTTTCCTCCCACTTCCCCGTTTCTTGTCTCCCTCCCGCACCTCAACTCCCGTTCTTCCCCCTTCCCCTCCTCTTCTCCTCCACCAGTTCCTGTTTCTCCTCCCCCCTCTCCCTCAGTCACCCATTCCTGTCCATAGTCCTCATCTCACACCCATCACGTCCTCCTTCTCTTTCCCCCTCCTCCATCTCGCAGCCTTCACCTTCTCTCCTTCCTCTCTCCTTCCCCCGATCCTTCTCCCTCCTCTCCCTCCTTCCTCCCCCTCCTTTCCCTCCTTCCTCCCCCCCCCACTTCATTCCCCTTCCCCCCATCCCAACTCCTCTGGGTCCTTAAAAAAGTCTCTGGATTGATGAACTAGTCTGCTTAATGAATGAGGCATGGTCGGGGCGATGGCGGAAGAGTGGGGAATGAGACAAAAATGAGGAAAGGGCATGGAAATGAGGAAGGAGGAAAAATGGAAGATAAACAGGAAGATGAGAGAGAGACACGTAAGAGAAAGAAAAGTGAGGAAGGGTCATGGAAAAGGAGGAGGAGGAAAAACCGAAGGTAAACGAAGAGGGAAGAAGAGAAGAGAAAAGAATATGGCAGTAGGGGAGAGACACATGAAAGTAAAGGCTTGGAAATAAGCAGGGAGAAAGAAGCAGAGGATAAACAAGGAGAGAGGAAGAAGAAGAGAGGGGAGGCGGATATGCGAGTGAAGGTGGAGACAAAAATAAAGGAGTTTGGAAATAAGGGAGAATGAAAAACAAGGGATAAACAGGGAGAGGAGAGAGGGAAGAGAGAAATATGGGGGTAAGGGAAAGAGAATGATAAGGAGGGGCGATGGAAATGAAGGAGGAGGAAAATTGACGATGAATAAGAAGAAGAGAGGAGAGGAGAACCAAATACGGGAAATTTGAGAAGAGAACATTGTTGTGGAAGAAAAAAAATTAAGGAAGACGGATGGGAAAGAGGAAGAGGAAAACAAAGGATTAAGAGAAAGAGAAAGAGAGAAATATGGCAGAAATGCAGAGAGAGAGAGAGAGAGAGAGAGAGAGGCTGAAGTTTATGACAGTTCTCAAGGGTTCAGCAGCTTCTAATAACCGCACATTAGGGAATTGTCGCGTTGCTCACAAAATCACTAATTACCAATAATCTCTCTCTCTCTCTCTCTCTCTCTCTCTCAGGCCATCAGTCCTCTCTCCCACATTATTACTCCTCTCCTTCTCTTCCTTTTGTTTACTTGTCTCCTTCTGCTTCCCTACATTCCTTCCTCCTCCTCCTCCTCCTCCTCCTCCTCCTCCTCCTCCTCCTCCTCCTCCTCCTCCTCCTCCTCACTCTCCCCAACCATTCATCCTCTACGTTCCAAATTGCAAACTGTACGTCATCACGATATCGATTCCCCTTTAAGCTTCTCACCCATCCATCCCCTTCCGCCCTTCCTGCTTCCACTAACGAACTGGAAATGCGATCTATATATTTTTTTCCATTTTTTTTTTTTTTTTTGACGTGTCGGTGTATGGAAACCTGCCTGCGTTTTGCTGGGGAGTAAAGAATTATTTTGATAGGTTTTTGTTAGTATGAGGATATAGTGAAGAGTTTTATGTGCGTGTTTTTCAAGTCTGATAGTGTGATGGTATGTGGAAGTTATTTATCTTTCGTAATGTAGGAATAATTTTGAGGAGTTTGGCAGTATGGAGTTTGTTTGAGTCTTCTGTCTATTTACAATGCTGAAAAAATGTTTATGTGTAAGACAGTATCTGCAAACATTTACATTTTTCACGGCAAAAAAGATATTGATGATTTTGACAATATGACGTTGTAGGGAAGCCTTAGATTTTGCACTGTCGGAGGTCTTTATTTTCTGGTTTTAATTATTTATTTAATATGGTTTGACGGTTTGAAGCCTTCCATGAATCCGATTTTCATGTATTAAACGGTATAATACAGTAACCTTTTCAGAAATCATCCGTATTTTTCAGTTTAAGAAGTTAATTTGATGTATTTGGCATTGCCGTACATTAGCCATATTGAATTTTTATATTTTTTTTATTTCCGTATATTCAAGTCTCCCATTTTTTGCCATGTAGTAGTTAGTAATACAGAGCTTTTTGACAGTGTGATTTATAGTGGAACTTTTCTACATTTTGCAGGGTTAACGAGATGAAGGTAGGGATAATGGTGGTGATAATGATGATGATAACTGGGTTAATGATTGTTCCACCTAACTTCTGTGTCCAAATTCTCACAGCGCAGCACAGCCCTTGAATCATTCCTTCCTTCATTCCTTCCTCCTTCCATTCCTTCTGTCTTCTATTTGACCTCCTTCAAATTTCTCCCCTTCCCTCTCTTCCTGCGCTCCTCTACTATCCATCTTGTCCTTCTCTTCTGCATTTGTCGTCTGTCTCATCTACCCCACCCCTCTATCTCGCCTTTCCACCTTTCCCCTCTGTATTCGCTCCTCCTCATTCCTCCCTCTCTCATCCATTATTCCTCGTCTTTCTACCTACCAGTCCTCCCTTCCCTTTCAACTCAGTCTCTCCTTCCTCTCTCCTCACATCTCCATGCGTGGTTCTGTCGGCGGGTCCCTGTGAGTACGCCGGGTTCACTCTTTACAGCTTAACCCAAGCTTCCTCACGGGCTATAACATCTTGCCCTTTTATGGAAGGGCTTTCTTTTGGCGGATCATACAGGGGCGACTCTAGCTACGTAATGGATTCTGAACCCCTCTCTTGTACGCACTAGACGAACAAGCGGCTGAAAAAAGGGTTGGGTGCAGAGTTACAAGTTATTTTGTTGGATATTTTTCTCCCTTATTTTTTTGCTAACATCTGAGCTAAAGAAAATCCTTTGACGGTCGCAGTAATGAAATTTTAAGAAGTTCTGGTCTTGAATGGCTTAATTTACAGCCTTTGATCTTACGGTACTTCTTTTGATTTGGCGTTGAGAAAGGAAAAGGTACTGAAATGGAAGGGAGTGGCTCTCCGTATAGAACAAGGTAGAATATAAGTGATTTACTGACGACTTAGGAGAATGATAAGTAAGTTACTACATCTCGAGTGAAATTATTCGTGCAGTGGGGCAAGATGAGGAACATGTGCATTGTAGGTAGGGCTATGGATATTTCTAAAGTTGCCCAGTCGAGAGACCTCTTCAGGTTAGTAATAAAGTACACACACACACACACACACACACACACACACACACACACACACACACACACACACACACACACACACACACACACACACACACACACACACACACCAAGTTTGCTTAGTTTATATAAGAACTCCTCTGACACAGATGAAAACTGAACAAATCTGAAGTTAAAGTTTTACATCTTTACAAATAGAGACTTGCCTGTAAAGAGTGATTTTCAAATTAAATTATTGATAAATTTAAAAGTCTGAGTAAAAACCCTGGAGACTGGGAATCTCTCAGGTCGCTGATAAAAATGTTTTCTGAAATATTCTCTCTCTCTCTCTCTCTCTCTCTCTCGGCTAGTTTGTCAGGCTGTTCAAAGAAATATTGAAACATAATTGAATATTACACACACACACACACACACACACACACACACACACACACACACACACACACACACACACACACACACACACACACACACACACACACACACACACACACACACACACACACACACACACACACACACACACACACACACACACACACACACACACACACACACACACATCTTAATACATTCTCTCTGTTAACACTCTTACACATACACTTCTAACACACACACACACACACACACACACACACACACACACACACACACACACACACACACACACACACACATACACATCTTAATACATTCTCTCTGTTAACACTCGTACACATACACTTCTACTCCTTCATTCCTGTACACTCGTGCATTTGTTCTCTTTCTCTGTGTTATTTTAAGAGTGGGTGTAGATCAAGGTTTCTTTCTTTAACATGCATTCAGGCCCACGATCATTGTTTTAGGTATTTCGAAATTAGGAGCAAAACAGAAATATGACTGGGTTAATATATGCTAATTATTATCTAAGTCGATGTTGGTTATTGTGAAGCTCATTGGTAGTCTGGGGAATAGTAGATAATTCCTGTGTGTGTGTGTGTGTGTGTGTGTGTGTGTGTGTGTGTGTGTGTGTGTGTGTGTGTGTTGGTTTTCATTCATGACACTGACATTCTATCATTCTAATTCCTTCAACAACTTAATTCTCACTCTTCCCCCTAATGAGTGTACTGTACATGAACCACTCACACATACACTCTCATTAATATTCTCCCTCAGTCTCCCTTCACCACTTCACACCACTTGTCACCTCAAAATACCCTTTACCAATTAAGGGGCATCATTAATCCCTTGGGTATAATGACTTTTCTCTCTCCCTGATGAGGAACCTACTAATTGAAGGGTTAAGAAACAGTCTCCACCAGTCCCTTCAGTACGATGGTGTCTTGGAAATATTGTTCATTTACCACCAGAGTATTTTAGTGATCTCGTGGGTGTATAGGCATAAGAGGGAAGCCTTCATGAGATTGCACTGATATAACCAGGAGGTGGATCAGTCGGGTTATACAAACATCCCTCATCTTCTTGTCTACCTCTCCAGAAAAGTGGATAGCGCTCTGCAGAAGGGCGTCTTCAGCCTGGAGTACACTGTGTTCACATGTAAATGAATCCGAGTCCACAGCAATTTATTCCTTAAGATAGAAGCATCGGACTGCCTCATTCAATTTCCAGCTTAATTACACACCCGACAGAATTCCCACCATTTAACTCCTTCCAAGAACTTATTTTCATTTTATTCTTGCCACCACCGGGCGATTTCTTTCAATTTAGGATCGACCTCTAGTAATGAAAGGCTTGTTGAAGGATATACGTAACTCCTCAAGAACGGACCATAAGTATTGAAGGGATTAGTGAGGACGGTATTTACGTCCTCCAGTTCGAAAACTCTCTGTGCTATACTATTCTGTGTCGGCAATATGTAGCATTCCATTTATACAAGAACTGGACCCTCATTCGTGTAAATAAGTAGGTAATTAAATGAATAAGTAAATAAAAATATGAAACTGGACCCACGACCTCTGCCCTCTTCAGTGTGTGTGTGTGTGTGTGTGTGTGTGTGTGTGTGTGTGTGTGTGTGTGTGTGTGTGTGTGTGTGTGTGTGTGTGTGTGTGTGTGTGTGTGTGTGTGTGTGTGTGTGTGTGCGCGTGTGTGCGCGCGCGCGCGCGCGGAGCCTGAATGCCCTCCATAAATCCCTCTTCTTTAAACTCGGGGTTGAGAAAGTCCACCGTTCCCAGTCTTCGCCCCCCTTCCCCCTCCCAAGATGGATCGCGGCTCTGGTCTGGCCGATTCCCGACTTTATTCTGATCAATCTCCCGCTGTAAACTCCACGGCTGATCCCCCAACCCCGCTCCCAAGTTCGCCTCTGGCCCTAAGTTATCGCTATTGTCTTGTGGAAACTTGTGCGGTCTCGGGATCACGGCTTTATTTTCCACAAGTGTTCGTGGTTGGCCCGTTCCTTAATGCATAGGGGCCTGAGGGAGACGATGCTGGGCTATGCATTGCTCAAGAGGGTGTGAATTTTTGGTCTTTTGGGAGATGAACGATTTCTGTATAGACACGTTTTCCAAGATTTTTTATTTTCTGAGACTTTCCTTACTTGCTCATTAAATTTTGTAATTCATCGCGAGGAATTTCTTTGATTTCGTCCTTAAAGGTTTCCCATAACAAGAGAGACATAAATGTATATTACGGTACTGGGTTGACATTGGCTTTATCATTGATTTTAAAGTGTCTTGATAAATATTCTGTGGCTTATGGAAAGGTTAATGTTCTCAAATTCGCAGCCCTGGTGTAGATGTAGAAGGCTGCAGTGTTTTCAGGTCCGATGTACTGATTATAATGATTAACCTTAGTAGGCCCGGTATTCGTCTTGCTCACGTATTACATTCCAAGTTTCAAGGGAGATTGTGACAAGTTGAACAGAGTTTAAGGAATTGAGAGAATGAAAGACTGACTAAGAGGGTGTATGTAGGTGAGGTGGAGGGAGGGAGAGGGAGAGGTAGACCGAGGATGAGGTGGAGGGATGTAGTTGAGAGGTATATGAGGGAGGAGGGGGGTGAGTTGGGGGGAGGGTAGTCAAATGGTGGATGACAGAGCGACTTGGAGGCGTTTTGTCTGCGGCCACCTTTTGCGGGATTAGGGCGTCGGGCTATAGATAGATAGATAGATAGATAAGAATCCCAGTGAAATACCAGTGCGGTTAAGGTACTGTTCACAGCCCTGCTGAAGAAGGGTGGTGGCCTTATCTGCCCTGCAGCTGAGTGACGTACTGAATTGGCTCTGCGTCAGCCTGACACGGTCCACTCGCCCCCCTTCCCCCCATACCGGCTGACTCTGCCTCCTGATGTGTCTTCTGCCTGTCAGATTAAAAAGGAGTACAGGGGAAAGCAAACAGTAACAAACCTAATGATCCTGTCGTGGTTTTTTGTTACAGAGAAGACGATGCTTGATATCTTCCTTTGAGTTTAACAGAAGTAGAGCAAATCAAGGAAGACAGGTTATATACTCTATCTTGGTTAAATGGACAGATGTTAAGATCAGAAATAAAGGGAATGAGGGGAAGGGGGAGGCTAATGAAAAAAAAATGGAGGCATAGTGTGAAAGATATTATGAATCACTGAGGTGAGAGCATCCAGAAACAGAGGTGTGTATGGAATAGGGTGAAGTGGAGTGAAGTGGTTTATCGGGGATGAATTAAAGCCGGTGATATATAACAGACAAAAAGTGAAGCATGGTTTTGGGAGGCTTCAAATTAACAAAAAGTGAAGCCTGGTTTGGGGGAGACTTCAGATTGACGAGAATTGAAGTTTGAATCTGGGGAGGTTTAGAATTACTTTGGAGTACGACATGTAGAGGGTCTGAATGTAAGTGCTTTCTCTAGTTTTGGGCCACCACACAGTTGGAGAGGGTAGAAATGAGTGTATGAGTTTGTTGAAGTACTTATTAGTGTCGGTAAAGGGACTTGAGTAACCCTCTATGTCCTTGTTACACAGTGTCATAGCGTTCCCTCTCACTCTCTGCCTCCTGGACCTCTCCCAAAACTATAAACGTCTTCTAGGACTTTCGCCGACTTTTTTTTTCTTCTTTTTCTTTCATTGCCGTTCCAGTCATAACCCCTTCACCACGATGACCCCCTTATTTTTTATTTATGTATCCTAGCTCTGCCAGCTTAGGAGAGCCCCTCAGCACTGAAGAGTTTAGTGAAGACTTTATCTACCTTCATTTCGAAAAAATATGTATCATGGCCTCACGTATCCCCAGTTTAGAAATCAGTGTAAGTAATGTCGTCTGAAAATTGCTGGAATGTTAAAAGGTCGCCTGTTTGAAAGGGTCTGATTGAAGAATACACCAAACCTATGAAACTGGAGAATATCAGCAAAATTTTTTACTTTTCTTACCCGAAACGCTTAATTAAAAAAGAAAAAAAGGCTCGTTCCCTGACATTAGTAAAATAAGAATTAATGTGTTTGTCAATTCTAAAAATAAATAAAATAAAGTAAGAGCAGTGCTATAAATAAGATAATAAAAAAACACCCGTTAATTCTTCCTAATGAGATTATACGGTATACAACCAGGTAAAAGAAAAATACCGAAATAGTGGCCTCGCGGATTTTTTTTTTTTTTTTGCCTATGATAATCAGCTTGCACAAATAAATGAGAGGTGAAAACAGCATTAGGGAGTTCCGGGCGGGCGGGTCTCTCTCCATTGCGCATAAATTTAATCCAATTTTTCATTCATGTTGGTTGCACTCCTGGCCCGTAATTAGTTGAGTGGTCGGCTGATCTAATTAACTCGCCCTGCCCCCTGCTCTTTAATCCTGAAGAAGACAGTTAGAGAGAGAGAGAGAGAGAGAGAGAGAGAGCAACACTGGCCTGCTGCTGCTTCTTAGGAGCTGTAGGTGTTCGTCTGAAAACGTCTGTCCCAACGTCCATCAAATTGTGGACTATTCTACCTCTTCCTCCGCTCTTCCTTCCCTCTTTCTCTTCTTACCCAGTTCCTCTTCCTTCCCTGTTCCTTCCCTCTTTCTCTTCCTCCCCACTTCCTCTTCCTTTCCTCTTCCCTCTTCCTTTTCCTCTACCTCTTCTTACTCTTTTCCATCCCCATCTGACTCCTCTTCCTCCTTCACCTAACCTTTTCAGCCTCTTTCTCATCGTCTTTTTTTTTTTTTTTTTTTTCCTGTCCGGTTTTGTCCATCTTTAGAAGAGCCTCCATATTCTGTTCCTGCTTCCTCTTCCAACTTCCCTGTATCCCTTTTTTTATGTTCTCTTGTTTCTCGTCTACATTATTCTTTCATTTTTTGTGTATATATTTCTAAACAGTTTTATTAAGCTGGTGGTGAAGACGCTTGAAATAAATGCCGACTTATTCCTTCAGTATCGTGACTTTCATTGTTTGTCACCGCTAAATGATTTTGTTTAGAGAGAAAGAGAGAGAGAGAGAGAGAGAGAGAGAGAGAGAGAGAGAGAGAGAGAGAGGGGGGGGGAGTGTTCTCAGCGAAATACACTGTCTTCAAAGGTATAATTGACGCACAAAAGCTACAAACCATCTAATAACTCAAATAATAAAGAAAGGGGGAAAACGGGGTGTGTACAGTAGAGGGGTAACTGCGAGGCTTCACCTATTGTATTGGAAGAAGCCAGAGAAATGAGGGAGGCTTGTTGGGTAAAGCTGAGTGAGAGGTCGGGGAGGAGAGGGGGTATGAAGGGAATGGAGGGGAAAATAGAGTAGGGGTGGGGGGGAGAAGGCGGTGGGAGGAAGCACGTGTCGGTATCCTGAGTGTTGGAATAAAAGATGCAAGGATATCTGATGACGGTAACAGGGAGGCAGGGGTCGCGGTGATGAAGTCTGGCAGTAGTGCTAAGTAGGTAAGCAGGTAGGGAGCTGGAAAGGTAGACAGGTACGGAAATATAATAGGCAGGTAGGTAAGGAGACAGGTTGGGAGGGAAGGAAAGAGGAGGAAGGTAGGGAGAAGGTAACTGGATAGGCCAGTTGGAAAGGAAGGATAGAGGTTAGGAGGTAGGTAGGAAGGTAGGTGAAAGTAACTGAGAAGGGAGAAAGGCAGGTGAATGGAGAGATAGGTAGATGATTAGGTAGGGAAGAAGTTGCGTCAGTGGGCGAGTGGGTAGGGAGGTTGGCGGCTGGATAGGAAGAGGTAAAAAGGCGAGTAGAAAGGTTAGGAAATTGCCTAGTATAAATATAATGGGGTTAGATAGGCAGTACAGTGAAATATGTACTGTGCATCAGTTCGTAGGTAAGATCGTCAGTGTAGGCTTAGAATAAATAGAATAAACGGTAACTGACTCAGGTAGAGGCGTCAGTCAGGGAAGGGTGGGTGGTAAAAAATTAATCGGAGAAACGGATAACGGAGAGAGAAAAGGTGTGGCGGTGAGGAAGGTAAGTTGATAGGTAGAGAAAGAGATGGATAGTTAGATAAGAGTTAGATGGTTAGACAGACAGATATTTCCGCGAGACTGAAGGGAAGAACATGATGAATTGGAGTGGAAAATTGATGAGCGATATCAGGAAACAGCACGAAGACCCGTAACCCCTTATCATACCAGATGATGGCAAGGTGTAGTGAGACTGGAGCGTTAGTTTGACCAGTATGCAAGGAGATTCATTCCTACCTCACAACTAAGTCTCACCGAATTTCATGTAACTACGACTAGCATTCAAAGTTAAGAAGTGAGCCAGTTCTGTCACCTGAAAATAAACGGACTAGAGGAATCCAGGCCTAAAGATTACGGATCAGTGAGTAACCAAGATATGTAGACTTTTTTCCATACTGATCAATAAGTAGGTTAAGATGATAAGCAGATAAATCTTAATAAATGGCAGGTGTAACACTTAAGATACCTCTGAGGAAAATAAATGCTGATAATTGACGAGATTAATTGAGCTGATACAATTTTCGTGGGGTTGTAAAATTTATGGCAGCCTGTTACCGGTTAGCGAAAGGAAAATGAGAGAGAGAGAGAGAGAGAGAGAGAGAGAGCAAGGGATGAAATGAGAGTGAGAGAGTGTGGTATAGTTGAGGTGGCATAACAAACTCCCAGTTCTACCAATTCCAGACTCCACTGTATTAGATTACCGTCCCCACCCTCCTTGCTCCGGCCCTCAACCACCTCACTCGTCCCCCTCATCCCTCTTATTCGTCCCACACCCTCCTTACTCGTCCTCCACCCCCTCCTTACTCGTCCACTTCACCCTCCTTACTCGTCTCCCCATCTCCCACTTGTTCCTTCACCTCCTTCCTTTGCACCTTCCTTACTCGTCCTTCTCATCCCCATTCGCGTCTCCCTCAGACACCAGCTGAGCCTGGTCCTAACCCATTCCTTCATCCTCTGCTCAATTTTCTTCCTCCTTATTCATTGTCTTTCTCTCACTTCCTCTTCTTGTTTTCTTCTTCGCCCTCTTTCACATTCCATCAGCCTTCCCGTCTCCATACCTCGATCCCTTGACCTATTTCTGCTTACCATTACCCTCTTTCTACTACTTTCCTCTCTCTAACTCCACACTTCCTCTTTCTCTCCTTCCCTTCTCTCTTTTTCTTCCCGTTCCCCCTCGATCTCTACCTGTCCCCTTCTCCCTCCCCTACCGTTTTCTCTCCTTCCCTCTTCTTCCTATTTCTCTTCCTTCTCCCCCATGTTCACCTGTCTTTGCCCTCTCGTTTTGTTTTCCCTATTCTTTTATTATTCTTCCCCTCCTCTCTCACCATCCCATTTTCCCCACTTTCTCCTTCTTTCTCCCTCCTCCTACCACTTACTCTTGTCTGTATCTCTCTTTCCATCTATTCCCCTCCTCCATTTTCCATCCAGCATCCTTCCTCCATCCCTCTTTTCCCGCATCCTCTCTCCCCTTTTCTCCATCCTCTATCTCTCCTCCCCCCATTTCCCCGTCCCCCTCACGGATCATCTTTCCACACCAGGCTTGTAAGAGAGACAGACGCTGCTATTCCTTATTAAAGTCTCCTCTGAAGTAACTGCCAGCCCTGTTTTATATCAGTTCGAGAAAACAATGGTTTGCAGCAGTTTTTCAGGGTTTCTGTGAGTTATTTTATCTTTTTGTTAAGGCACAGGGTGATTTTTAAGGCATTGTTTCTGGAGGTTGCGGTTTTCCTAGAGACCACGATGTTCTTTAGAGATGATAGTGTTCCATAGAAGTGAGTGTCCTATAGAGTCGACAGTGTTCTATAGAGCTGACAGTGTTCTATAGAGCTGACAGTGTTATATAGAGGCTACAGTGTTCTATATAGGCTACAGTGTTCTTTAGAGCTGACAGTGTTCTATAGAGCTGACAGTGTTCTACAGGGGCGACAGTGTTAAATAAAGGCTACACTGTATATAATGTTTACAGTGTTTTTAGAATCTATGAAATTTTCTATAGAGGTTAACAGAATTATTGTAAATTCCAGAGGCTAGTAATTTAATCATCAGCTTTCCAGTCCTTCCCGTATTTTCTACAGGCTGCAGTGTTGTCTTTATGCTATAATGTTTGTAAAATGTAGTGTTTTCTTAGAGGATACACATTCCAAGAGCTTACAGTTTTACCAAAAGTATACGCGTCTTGTTAAAAAAAATTCGTGGTTTAATTTGTTTCGTTCTATTTCAGGTCTGGGGTCGCCTCCCTGCCCCGGCCCTCGTCGCTGCTGTTAAAGGTAAGTCACCAGGTGTTGTGTGGGAGTGGAAGTGATGCTCCTTGAACTCTTCATTACGAGACGTCCTTCTTAAGCTATACTCGTCTGGCATTAGGTATACTGATAAAAAGTCGTCCTTTTAGTAAAGGGACAAATGGAGATAGCTTGTAATCCCTTCACCACGAGGACTCTCCTAAGGGAAGGAATTTGTCCAGTTGCTAGTGAAATAACAGAGAAAGATGTGATGGTTGTAAATGTGTTAACTCTTTCACAGGTATTTGTCATAGGCTGGATGAATAAACCAGAATTAAACAATCTACCTTGTGTTTTAACCAGACTCCATAATCCCGGTAGAAGTAACCACGAACAAATCACTTCCAGATTGACATTAAGGCGATTTCCACCTCTTCCTGGCTTAATTACGTCTGGTTATAAACACATAAATAAATTAATCCTCTCACTCTTACACTGAATTTACCAAAGAGATAATGTTGAAGTAAATGAAATACACAATAATCTCCTTCCTTTTGCTGAAGAGCGGAGGATAAAGAGATCAGCTTCCTCGATAAAAATAATCTCAATAGCTTGGAAGTCGCAAGAATAAATTTGAGATGACGTCCAAGGTCTAAAGGGGTTAGAAGTAAAGAATAGTAAAGAAAATAATGTCTCTTCCACTACAGACCGAAGCACGGGATAAAGAGACCATCGCCTTCGAGAATTTCCAAACCATTAAAATTTTCTCAAGTTTAAAGCCCTTCCTCCGATACCCAACCTTACCAGAAGAAAAAGTAAATAAAAATAAAGAGCGAAAGCGAATACTCAGCGTGCCGGAGTTGGACGATGTATAGTGAAAACAGAGCGACGTCTTAATTAATTTCTCTGTGCGTGTGACGTTGCGTAAAAAGCGTCGATCAAACTGCAACTTTGGACTGAAAAATGCGCGTCAGGCCATTAAAGATTCTTGGTACCAGGCTGTAGCGTAGTGGCAGTCCCTTCCCTTTACGTCCCGTTCTGTGTTGTGGGTGATGCTTGTAGTAGTAGTAGTAGTGGTGGTAGTAGTACTAGTAGTGGTGGTGGTGGTGGTGGTGGTGGTGGTGGTGGTAGTAGTGGTGATGATGGTTGGTCGGTGGATGAAATTATCTCCTTCATTACGAGGACGTATCATCATCATCATCATCATCATCATCATCATCATCACGTTTTGGGGAGAAGGCTAGTAATGATGATCAATAAAATCATTGTTGTTTATCACTTCCTTTATGTGAGGAAATAGCGCTTCATACATACACACAAGACACTTCCAACTGAGTAAAATCGTCTGGCGTAAGATGGAATAGAATAAAAGAGTTGTCCGTACCATGAGGGGGGATTAATCGTTAACCCCTTTATGACGTATTATTGCACTATAATTTTCCCATCTTCAGACGATTTTATGCAAGTGTCGAAGGATCTCTCGTCATTCAGTGGTTAGGGAAGGCTATATCTAATTTCTGCATATCGATGTATCCTCCTAAGCTGAGCCAAATCGTCTGAAGGTAGCAAAAATTGAACTGAATATACGTCATGGGACTGAAGGGGTTGACGGTGTTTGGGGCAACTGAGAGAGAGAGAGAGAGAGAGAGAGAGAGAGAGAGAGAGAATCCATTATTAGTCAAAATAAAAATAGGAGGGCTGTCCAAACTGAGAGACTTAAAAGAGAAGCTACAGATCTGCTATTTCATGAAGGCTAATCGCACAAATACTTAATCGTGAAAAAAGAACACCCTGAAAAAAAAAAATGATCTTAAAAAACATACCTTACTTTTTGGACGTTTTAATACCTGTAAGGGCTCCAAGAAATGTGGTAAGGTGTAGGAAAAGTGGGGATGAATTGGAGGAAATTTTCAGACGAAGGGGAGGTGGAGGGAGATGGATGGAGGACGATAAATTAAACCAGAACGTAGGAACACTTCAGAATTTTTAAAAGGAGGCTTGATCGATAATGTTTCAAGGAGATTTAAATGTCTTATGAAAGTTGTTGACATGATGCATTAAGTTTGATGTGAGAGTTTGTGTTCTTAGTGGGACGGGTGATATTTATAGGTTTTAACGCGAAAGCAAAAGAATCATGGTGGTATTATTATTATTATTATTATTATTATTATTATTATTGTTATTATTATTATCATTATTATTATTATTATTATTATTATTATAGTAGTAGTAGTAGTAGTAATAGTAGTAGTAGTAGTAGTAGTAGTATCACGGTGTTACGGTGCTGGATGGTGAAATCTCCACATTCTCTCCCCTCCTCATAATCTCCCAATTTCTCTCTCCCAGTCCTGTCTCTGTCTCCCCCTTACCCATTCCTCGTATCTCCAATGTCTCTCTCGCACTCGTATCTCTCGCCTTTCCCATCTTCTCCTCATATCTCCCAGTTTATGTCTCCCAGTCCTATCTCTGTTTTCCCCTACCCACGCCTCATATCTCCAGTCTCTCCAACTCGTATCTCTCTCCTCCCCCACCCTCTCCTCATACCTCCCAGTTTATCTCCCCGGCTCATATCTCGCTGGGTGTCTCGTCCTTCCCTGTGAGGTTAAAGGTGAGCATCTAAGGAGCGACTGTGTAACTCTCCGTCTCCGCAGCTTAAACTCTACACAACGAGGACGAAATATTTACTGAATATTTTTCTTTCTACAGACGCGTTTACTCAGGAGAGACTTTAAGAGCTGGAGAGACTTTCCGAGATGGAGAGTTTCTTTTTTATAGTCCCTCCTCAGCTTAGGAGAGACTTTCGAAATAGTTTTTTTTTTCTTTTTTATAGACTTTACTAAACCAAGCAGCGTTTTCAAAATGGAGAGTGTTTATATATATTTTACTGAGCATAGGAGAGACTTAGAAATGGCGAGTTTTTACATAATTTTATTCAGCTAAAGAGACGACCTAAAAATGAGTGTTTATATTTGGATTATGCATAACTGGAGGGAGACATTACGAACTAGTTAATTTTTAAGTAGACTTTGCTTAGGTTAGGAGAGAGTTAAAAAAAATGGAGAGTTATTATGTAGGTTTTCCTCAGTAGCGATCGTTCGAACTGGAGTTTTTATTATTATTATTTTTTTCAGCTTATGGGAGTTTTTCTTCGAGCAGGGGCACTTAGATTTAGCCCTCCCTAACCCATTCCTTACGACAGACCTTTCGGAAAAAATAAAAATCGTCTGGAAACAGTAAAAATAAACGAAATACTACGCCGCATTCAGAGGGTTAACTAGGGAAAGTCAGGTGGGCAACTCCTTGCTCTGCTCAGCTTAACTTCTCTAAGGGAATTATTTTTGCCCCCGAGACCCCGCTGGTGAGACGCAGACCGCCTTGTTAAGAATTTTGCCGAGCGCTTAACTTGACCTTGGCGTAACCGAGGCGTTATTGAGGGAAGAAGTTAAGAGGCGACGTGTATTTCGCCAATTCAGGAAAGTGTTATAATTGTGCCTTTTATATTGCCCGTGCAGGAAAATGTAGGAACTTAAGTGTATTTCGCAAACTTAAGAAAAGGTAAGAACTGCCAGTGTTTTCCGCCGATGCAGGAAAATTTTATAACTTTTATGTATTTCATGAATGCAAGAAAATGTAACAACTGTCATATTTATCGCTAGTGCAGGAAATTGTAAGAACGTCCATGTTTTTCGCGAACGCAAGGAAAAGAAAGAATTTATGTGTATTTCGCAAGTCTTTTACCCTGTTGTTGCGATCACGGCGACCCTGCAGTGTATATTTTTAAAAATGTCAATACGTCTTCCACATTGCCTGGATCTGGACTTACTCTGCAACTTTCTGCATATGTTATTTCTTAAAGCGTACTTCACACTTTGACCCTCTGCATAATTTCTTCATACCTTATTCGTACGAGTTCCTTTCTCAGATGACCGCACCTTGCTTGCTCCATTCTTCTCCCCTTTTTTTTTTCCTTCTCCCCCCTCTCAGTTTCTTACTTATTTTTTCCCTTCCCGTCTTGTCTTACTTCATCCACTTTCTTCTCTTCTTCCTTTCTGTGCCCTCTTCCTTCGTCTTTCTTCCCCTTTCCTTTGTTATCCTTTTCCCTCACCTTTCTTGTCCTTTCCCCTCCTCTTTCTTCTCCAGTCCTTTTCCTTTTTCTTCTTCCCCTTGTTTCTCTCCCCTTTTTTCTCCCCCCTCTCCCCTCTCCCTGTGGCCACTGGTGATGTCGGTGGGAGAAGGCAACAGCTTGTTAATGGAGTGATCATTCCTCCAGGACACTTAGCCCTCTCATCCACGGCCCTGACGAATGAATCCCCTTATGCACGAATGAGTGGAGGAGTGGAGGGGAGAGAAAAAAGGAGAAGACGATGGAGGAAAGTGTAGAGAAGGTGGAAGGGAGGGGACGAGAAGAGGGAGAAAACAATGGAGGAAAGAGTGGAGAAGGTGGAAGGGATGGGAGGAGGAAAGGGGGAAGACGATGGAAGAAAGAGTGGAGCAGGTGGAAGGGAGAGGAGAAGAAAATGGAGAAGACGATGGAGGAAGGAGTTAAGAAGGTGAGGGAAGAGATAGAAAGAGGGAGAGAAAAGGGAGATGATGATGCAGGGAAGAAGGGAGAAAGGGAAAAGATGGTAGAAAGTTAGAAAGGTCTGGGAGGACGTAGGGAAAGGAGAGGTGACGGTGTCGGAGTTGGAGATGAAGAAAAGTTGGAGAGAGAAGGGAGAAGGTGGAGGAATGGAGTTGAGAAAGTGGAGGAGAGTGGGAGAGAAAAGGGAGAAAACATGGAGGAAAAAGTAAAGGATGTGGGGAAACAGGGAGAGAGAGGAGAGAGAAGACGATAGAGAAAAATGTCGAGATGAAGGAAAGTAGGGGAGAAAAGGGAGAGGGTGGCGGAAGAAGATGGGGGAAAGATGGGGGAGGGAGAGAAGAAATGTGGTGATGGAGGAAAAGAGTTAGAAAAATGGGGAAAAAAAAAGAAAAAGTTAGATGGTAGGGAAAAGCTGGAGAACGAGATGATGGAGGAGAGATGAGGAGGAAAGGGAAGAAAGAAGCTGAGGAAAGGTTGAGAAAGTGGAGGAAAGGAGGAGAGAAGCGGGAGAACATAGAGGAGAGAAGGAGAAAAGAGAGAAGGAAAAGTTGGACGGGAAAGTTAAAATGGCGGAGGAAAGACGAGGAAAAACGGGAAGATGACATACAGGCAAGATATCGAGGTGCAGAGGGAGAGAGAAGCTTGTTCCCTACCCAGGTGCCCAGTTCCTGTTTTCATTCATGTATTAATAAGCAGTAGAATATCCACAAATCACTATGGTGTAAAGTTGGATATTGAAACAAGAACATTTTTATTAACATTCCCGTAGTTGTGCATATGTGAAGAAAATACCTAGAGTAAATAGCGGGATATATTAGTGTTTTTCAGGTGTTGTCCCACGTAACGCCATAGACAGTCACGTGACATAATTAGCCCCGCCCACCACCTCATCCCCCAGGCCCCACCTCACACACAGCGTCTCTGATGGAGGGTTTGCACGTGTTTGAAAGTTCCTCTGGTTTTGCGGTGTTTTTCGACGGATTTTGACGTTATATCGGAGGTGTGTGCGTAAAAACTGGACGAATAGCAACCCTAAGAGAGACGAATGATGTCCCTGGGAATGCGTGGGACCAGCGGGAGGGTCGAATCAGCCAAACAATCACCAGCTCGTTAAAGGTAAGTAGTCAGTCATTTAGTCAGAGGTGTTCATTCCGGTTACCTGGCTTGAATCTCATAAATCTGCGCAATAACATTATATTTATCGAAAATTTCATGTAGATTTAAAAGTGCTTGGTTTTAACTGGACTGAGTGAGTGATGGATTAAATAAGGGTAGACTTGAAATTACCGTGTTGCCTGGTCAACCATGATTGAGAGATACTGTCGGCCACTCAACGAGTGTTTCTCTCTCTCTCTCTCTCTCTCTCTCTCTCTCTCTCTCATTGTACGGCGAACATGTAGGAACTGATGCAGCTGGAAGGCTTAGTTACGGAGTACAAGCAGGTAATAGGCGAGAAAGAAGATAAAATAGATAGAAGGCGATAGATGTGATGAAGGTAGTGGAAGGAAACGGGATGTGGCAGGTAGGAAGATGGGAGTAGGAGAGAGAGTATAGTGGGGGGTGAAAGAGGTTGGAGAGAGGTGTATGGAAAGGAAACCGAGTCCGGAGAAGAGAAAGGTGCAGGAACAACGTGGAAAAAGAAGGGTGGTTGGAGGGAGGATGGAGAATTGAGGGAGAAAGAGAAAGTGAAGGGGGGAGGAGGAGAGGAGAGTGGAGGGAGTTGAGAGAGGTGGGGGAGGGAGAGGTGTGGGGAAAGGTGGAAGGTGGCGGTGTGTGGAGTGCTGCGTGGAGGCGGGGGCTTGGGGTCACGTGACGCTTCTCTCTCATCCATCTTACATGAACTTGTCCATGTGTCATTTATAAACCTCACATAAACCTTTGAATATACGTCCCTGTCCCAGGATTTACAAATGCACATAGACAATAACGCAAGAATAATAGAAGCTGAGACTATCAATTTAGAAATGACGAGTAAATGACTGAAAATATCTCGGGTAAAAATAAGCGCATGTGATTGGTCGGCCATCATACCACTGCTTGTCTTGTCCTCTCCTCACCCAGTCACCACCGCACCACACCGCACCACACCAGGAAGTTACTGTATTCCCACTTTAGTCGATTTATTTTCACTCTTTCAACTCAGATGATAGCCAAATGTAGTCAGATTGGAGGGTTGATTTTACTAGTAACCTTGAAGACTCATTCTTAGCTCATTAACAAGGTGAATTAGAGTCCATTTAACTAGGACTGAGTTTTCGAGTTGTGAGAGAAGCCTAGTTCCGTCAGATGAAAGAACCAGCTGTAAGAAAGTTTGCTTTTATGAACTAGATAAACTAATATAATGTGTTAGGGAGAAAACTGAAGCCAAGGGATGCATGATGAAACAATATGAGACTATCGTACCCTCCAGTTGTTGCAGAAATATAAAGCCTGTAGTTACATTTTCTCTCTCTCTCTCTCTCTCTCTCTCTCTCTCTCTCAGTGAATGCAGTATGTATTGTGCTTTAAAAATGTAAAACGTATAAGTGTTTGTGGTTCGTCCGAGTCTCAGGAATGCGCTTCATTGTTTCGCTCGCTTACCCACAAAACCCTTATCATCTCACTGCGGATACTACCCAGTTATGGCGACAGATGCAGAGGGAAGGGTTTTTTCTCACCAAATATTCGTGTTCAGTACTGCCATATTTAAAAGTAGTGAATATCGCTCGTTTGTCATGTGAGAGGTTCCGGACTAATATTTTGGGCCGACCACGAGACCCATAGGCAAGCGTCTCTTTACCTCAGCATGTCCCCACCTAGATCTGGATTAGGGACCTGGGTTGGATATTAGACTGTTGCGTTATTTAGTCTAGGGGATGGTTTGAGTGCTTTCCTTGTCATTAACGCACACGCTTTACCCTGTTCACATAATTGCACAGTTGGGGACTTGGGATGGAAATTAGATTGTTGTGGGTCGTGTGCTAGTGGAGGACTGGGGCTTAAACAGTTCATCGAGAAAAAAAAGTCTGTCTGTATAACCCAAAACTAAGCTTTTGTCTTAAATCTAACAATTCCTGTTTGGTATTGATGATGCTAGGTGGTTGTTCATGCATTTGTTTATAAAGAAAAGATTTTTAATAATTGTTCTTAGTTGCCAGCGCGTTACCTAGGGATATTAAAAAAATCCTGGTACATTTTTAGCATACACGTTTGTTTAATTTGCAACATTTATAATATTAAACAATGTCTAATATATTCCAAAAATGGGGGTGCAAATGGGCGAGGCTGTCTGGGGGAGGGAAGGGAGCGGTATTCTGATCCCTCTATTGTTTCTCAAATGACGAAATCCTCTTCCCGTCTGTTGTTTCTCTCTGTGAAAAAGAAAACTCGGAATTTTTGTTTTAGTTGTGTTGTAATTCTGCTGGTACATAATTACTGCTTAAGAATCCAGAGCGCAGTGTTGATTTTAATTTTCCTGCGAATAAGTTTTCATATATATGCTTAACTGGGTTCCTTGTCAGAGTGAAAGAGGAAAAGAAAAGAGAGGGAACTATTTGAATTACCCAACGTATTTATTGCTGAGATATTTTTCTGCTCGGAGCGTTCCTGTTAATGTGGAATTTTAAAGATCTTTCCCGAGTGAATTCATTCAAAGCTGCCGTACTGCCAATTTTAATCCTTGGCATTTTAAGCAATACAATACAGTAAGTGTTAGTATCTTTTATTTGTCAGATTATCTTCCATTGAATAATATTTTTCATTATCAAATCATTTCTGTATCACTGTGGTTAACAAGTGAAAGGTTTCCACGTGGGTTGCCAGATAAAAGGTATATATTCATTGCAAAAGGGCGATGATTCTGAAGTCATCAAATCAGTTTATTAATACTGCACTGATACTGGTAAGATATGTAAAGGTATACGAATATGTTATTACTATTAAATATAGCTTAAATGTGAAAAATAAATAAAAACAAATCACAGTAGCCACCTTAAACAAATAGTAAATTGTGTTTGTCCAGGACGGGATATACATACTGTCGTCACTTCTTCCCCATCAATAAAAATCCGTGAAAAGACCAAAAAAACAAACATATCAACACATTGGTGGATGACGAGCACTTTTTCGATACCTGTGTTTATGAGGCGGTGAAATAATGGGCCAAACATTTCTTATTTACCGTACGTATGACAGGCTGGTCAGATAGGGTCATCTTTATTGTATCTTAGTTACGGTGGCAGCTGCTGTGATTTGATCGTTTCCCCAATACCTACCGCTTACGAGAGAGAGAGAGAGAGAGAGAGAGTCGCTTTTGAAGGATTTTAAAGGTGTAAAGGAGGAGTAATCTCTTGAGCTCTACTCCTCACACAGCTCAACGAAATCATCACGGAGATTCAACATTTTTACTACATTTCCAGTGTGACGGATGATGATGATGATGATGATGATGATTAATGATGATGATGATGATGATGATGATGATGATTGATGATGATGATGATGATGAGTGTGTGTGTGTGTGTCAGTGAAACTGTTGCAGGTAACTTGGGGTAAGGGAAAGTCATGAGAGAATAAATAGGAGACTAGAGAGGATAGCAAAAAGGCAGAAGGTAGGCGAGGAGAGAGAGGTAGGAAGAGAGGAGGAGGAAGAAGAAGAGATTAGAGAGAGAGAAAAAGAGAGGAGAGGGAGGATGAGAGATAAGAGAGAGAGAGGAAGGAAGAGAGGAGATAACTTGAGATGAGGGAGAGGCAGGAAGAGAGGAGGAGGCACGCAAAATGTCCCTGTCTTTTGCCTCGCCTCACCACATACATTGTTGGGGGCCTGGTGTGCAGCTTGGCCACACACACACACACACACACACACACACACACACACACACACAGAAAGAGAGAGAGAGAGAGGAATCTCACCACATAAAGCCAAAAATGGTTGAGAAATTAGTCTCATATATTCACGTTAACCCATCTCGGCATTTTGTTTTATCCACGTCACTCAGAGGTGTTGAGTTTTATTCATGCCTTTGGAAAATGCGTTCTCTCCTTTCCACAATCCTCAAAACTGTATATTATTTTAACCTTGCTTAGAAACTCACATTCTTCGTTATTCACATTTCAGTTTGGCTCTGGTTGTTACTGTTGGTTACCTTGCACAAAGAGACGTGTGTATGTGGGGGAGGGGGACAAATACATTATGTATCAGAGGGCAATATAAACCAGCACAAACCTGGGTAAATTCACAGCCATCCCTTCCCCCCCTTTTTTTGCTCAGTGATACGAATGGAATTGCGAGATTGCAGGAGTAGTATGTTCGTGTTATCAACGTTATTTTACTCTTTGGAGCGCTACGTAGCCCTCAGCCGTATCTGTGCGATATGCTTGGGACAGGGAGTTGCGTTTGGGTGGGACACGACGCCTTTCTGTAATATTGGTGACGCCTCTGTTTAATATTGGCATAATAACAGGAACAGGTGTTGGACGAAGGCCTTCTATGACACACACAGCCACACACATCATTAAGTACAGTATATGATAGATTGATCAGCATCACAAAATTTGGACTTGAACCATAGCATAGTCCAAGAAGTGACTCGAGAAAAACAGAATGACCTTTGTTATACATGAAAATAGTTACTGCATAAAAGTTAGACCAGAGTAACGTATGTAATCTTTAAAAAGTCATTATATATTGGAAACATTTTTACCGATAATAGAGATTGAATTACGAGGAAGAGATAGAGAATAAGGCTGGCAGATTATATCCCTATTCTGCACGGTAATGTCAGAGATGGTGATGAAAATGATGGCTTTATACTCCTCATCTTCACCCTCACTTGTCCTGATCCTCACCTATTCACACGCCCACCTGTCCCCACCCACACCTGTCCTCACCCTCACCTATCCACACGCCCACCTGTCCTCACCCTCGCCTAGTCACACCTGAATTCTAGCATGTCGTCTTTAGGCTCGGTGTCCAGGTGTTGTTGACCAGCTTATTAGGCCTACAGGAGCCAGGTAAAGGAGAGCATAACACAGACAGCTTAACTCACACCCTACGTACGCCTCTTCCCCTAGCCTCGCTTCTCTACCCACACACTACACACCTTTCTTTAATATTATTCATTTACTCACACCTTGTATTTTCTTTCCGCTTATCCTCATTTTTTTCTTATTTACTCACATTTTATATAATGCGTCTATTTCCATCTCTGTCTTCACTGATTTCCCACACCTTGCCTTCTATCTCTTTTCCTTGTTCTCCTACTCATACCTTGCAATGTCTTTATTTTCCTCGCTGTTGCTCCACCCTTTTGCAATATTTACTTCACTCTGCATTATTCTTACTTTTGTCACCCCATAGTACTTCTGTCTCCCCGCCCTCTACATTTCCTTATCTATCTTACCCCAGTGCAGTTTCTATATTCCGTAAGACTGAGTAACTTTCCTCGCTTCTATTTCTCGCATAGCTGAATAAAACCGTCTGGCGTTTAAGGAGTGAATAGTGGAGATATCCCTACCTGGAGGGGGTTAATTTCTCTTTTCGATATGTTTTCACATCCCTGTCCCATAGTAACAACTTCTCCAGCATGTAATAACTTTAACATCTTCATAGAGTAATGTCAGTTCCCCATCTTACAGTATTTTAACTTCATCATTCAGTACTTGCATTATTTGTTCCACCCATGATTAGAGACTACTCCACCTCATTAGAAGAATATCTCAGTCACTCTCTGTTGTTACCCCTTTCTCAAATCAACAGTAATTCTTTCTCCACCTTTGTATTAAAGTGTTATTCAGTTTATTCCAGTTTATTTTTCTCCTAGCAAATTTACTCTGGGTTTTGCCATCTTGTAGCCTCGAACACCATAAAATTACATCCTTTATTTTGCCCCACGTTGGTTCCATTCAGCCAGTTTTTCTCGTGTTCAAGCCCCTGTTAGTTCAGATCAGTTTCATCAGGTATAATTTCCTCTCAGTCCTATTCCAGCAATTGCCAGTTCGTACCTCCGATCACCACACTGATTTACCCTCACTCTCTTCGTTTATATTTGTTCCCAGCAGCTTCATCGTACCATAATTTTCCCGTATCCAGGCTTCTGTCATCCTATTCTGTCACTCACTTGTCCCTTTAGCTCTGTCCTTAAGCCTGGTTCTGTAAAAATTGTTGGATAGAACCGATATTTTCCCTCCGAAAGTTTTCTCTCATGTTTATATAATTATGTGGATTTAACGGCATTGTTATACTGTACTCATTTGCTGTCGTTGTATTTTATTTTTTTTTTATTTTTTTTTTTTATAATGAGGAAGGAGGGGTTGTTAATGAGTAGGAACAAAAACTCATGGAGGTCCTTCTCTCGAGGCCACTAAACACACCGATAAGAGGGGAGTAGATAGATTTCTTTGAGAGAGAGAGAGAGAGAGAGAGAGAGAGAGAGAGAGAGAGAGAGAGAGAATTATTTAGAATTCTCCATTACAGCTCCTGAATAAAAGTAACTCTAGGTCTGCATGTAGATTTATTTGTTTTGTATATTACAGGACTTTTATTGACAGTTTCCAAACCAAAATGACTCGAGGTATATACATGATATTATCCCATCCCACCAGCCATTCATTAGGTAACTTCCATCCACTCCCCGCCATTTACGCGAAACTTTATAATTTGTAGTTCAACTTTCTCTTCCCCCTTTTATGTGGTTCACTGCCCAACACCCTCTTTTGCCTCAGAGTTAATAAGTCATCGCACTGAATCTCTGTGTATTTTATTTTCTGTTTTGTGTTATTCATCATCACGTTGCACCCAATACATTTTCGAGTATGCTTTTCTATGAGACCGAATACTTTACCTTATTTTTCTTATTATTATTATTATTATTACGATTTCGAATACCATATTTGACAATTCCAGACACCTCTCCTAATACCGTATATATGACGCTTGTGAATTACCTTATATATTAGGCTTTCATGTCATACAGAATATCACGTATAAATAACTGATATATGATTCATCCAAGGACGTTATATATCACGCCTTCAGATACCTATACATGACTTCCCAGTGACCCATATGTAACTTCCAAATCCAGTACCTCGTGTGTGTGACGGCGTGGTTGTTGATGCCGATACTTCGCTGCAGAAACCCCTCTCTCCTTCCAGACCAGACTTGCCGAGAAATACGATCCTCTCACCACTTATCTGCATTACGCCCCAACAATTCACCACATATTCCGCTCTTCTTCTCTCCTGCCTTCGCCGCCCTCTGCCTCTTGAATATTGCTAGTTTCTCCTCTTCAGATTCCCCGTTTTCACTCCTCATTTTCTTATCCCTTGTGTTGGTGAGAGAGAGGATGGTGGTGGTGGTGGTGGTGGTGGTGATGGTAGTAGTGGTGGTGGTGGTGGATGTGGTGGTGGTGGTGGTGGTGATTGTGGTGCTGGTGGTAGTAGTGGTGGTGGTGGTGGATGTGGTGGTGGTGGTGGTGAAGTTTTCATAGTTATAGTGATGGTGATCAGAATGGAGATGCTGGTGATGGTGATGGTGGTGATAGTGGTAATGATCTTGATCTTTCTCTTTCACCCCAGCTTTTTACACTGTTACTTCACTTTTACGGAAATCTTTTCCTCTCTCTAGATAGTAAATAATCTTAGCTTTATACTTCCTTTCACCCACAAACTCCTTGAAAATGTTGATTTTTCTCATTCATACAACCTCTAGACAATTTTATTCAGGGTAGGAAAGGCATTTTAAACTAGAGGAGGTAGATATGACGACACTGTAATAATCATCTCCCTCATAGTAGCTCCTTAACCCTTTGAATGTGTGACTTAGCAAGAATATGATCCATCCATCCATCCATCATCCAATCCTACGTTGCCCCATGAGGAGCGTAGGAGCCCGGGGCTAGGCAGTTGGTCCTGACATTTAAGATGAGAGTGACCAACCTCACTCATCCCTGTGTGGCATTACGTGAACAATAAACCCCAACCATCCCTTGGATATAAACCTTCACCGGCTCAATCCGATTGGAGCACAATAATTACCCACTAAACCACCAGGCGCCAAAATTTGGTTTTATGGTTACCACCCAGCGTAGTAAATGGTTTCCTGGTGTACAGGAAATCATTTGGCTTGTCACTCAGTGTAGAGTCACCCACAGGCAGAAGAAGGAGGAAAGAATGAAGGAATGAAAGACAGAAGAGGGTGTGAAAAGGCACCCGTAGGCAGAAGAACGAGGAAAGAATGAAGGAAAGAAAGATAGAAGAAGATGGAAGGAAAGAAGGATGGAGGAGAGGACAGCGCAGACTCCCGAGAGCAGCACTACATTGAGTGAGTGGATGGTGAGCGCCCCCACCTACCACAATAAGATAAAGAAAAAAATCACCTTCTCCATATACGACTGTCTAGAGAAAGTTCATTATATTCATACCCAAAGACTCCAATCCTCATCCTTTGCATAATAACCAAATTTTACTCTCTTCCCTCCTTATTTATTTTTCCCTCTAAGCTCCTACGTTCCTTTGTCTCTCTCTCCATTACATATCCATGCTAAGAAGTCTGAGAGTTTCCAGCGTCTTCCTCTGTTCCTTTGTTTTCATAAGCTTTTGTTTTTATAATATTTCTTTACTTTCCTAATGAGGGTATTGAGTTTCCAGGATTTGGGTCTTTTGCAGGTTATTTTATTGTTAAGGGTCTTTTTATTACTGATTTTATTTCATGGTTTCTTCGGGTCTGTTTTGCTGATTTTATTCCTGGATTTCTTCTGGTATTTTTGTTACTTATTTTATTTCTCGTTTTCCTGCCGAAGAAATCCGTATTTTGAGTGTCTAAGCCGCTATGGTCTTGCTGTATTTTAAGCTTGTTTTCTTATCTTAATATTCAATTTCCTTATTCAGAAGTTCATGTGAGAGTTTCCTGGTTCTTTCGTTTTCTTTCTTTCTTTCTTTTTTCCCGTAATAAGTCCGTTGTTCTGAGGCTTATTTATTTTTTTATTTTTTGCTGTAACACTGGACAAATTCACTTGTAATTCGAGATTTTTTTTTTTTTTTTTTTTTTTTAAGAGTTGTGATTCTCCTGTCGTTCTGATGTTTAAGTAATGTTTTTTCATATTTTTTCCTGTCTCGCGGTAACACTTTACAGATCACGTGTAAATCTTGCTCACTGGAAATTATGCTGATGTGGAATTTGTTACCCGGAAGTCCTTGATTGTGTGTATTTCCTGATTCGTCCGTTTTTTAAAGCATAGTTTAATTTTCTTATGCCATTATTCACTGCCCTTAAAAAGAAGTATGTGTGTGTGTGTGTGTGTGTGTGTGTGTGTAAGAGAGAGAGAGAGAGAGAGAGAGAGAGAGAGAGAGAGAGAGAGCAATAGTGAAATAGACAGATAGTGAAGGAAAAGCGTGTATGTATGTGTACGATATTTAGAGCTGTGTGTGTACTTGTGTATGTATGCCTGTAGGTGGGGAAGGGAGGATCCAAAATTGCTAGTAAGGCGGTCCAAACTAGAGAGAGAGAGAGAGAGAGAGAGAGAGAGAGAGTGAGAGAGAGGGAGAGAGAGGACGACGAAACAGCCTCCATATTTGCATGTATATTGCTCCTGTTAACTTGATTAGGAACTGTGAATAGCCGGCCTTATCATAATCAATCGGATTTGTCGCGAGCTGGGCCGAGATTGTCCTCCCTTCAGCCGGATAGTGTACTCGTTCTGGGTGTAGTCGGGTGTGGGCGGGCGGTAGGTAGGGAGGAAAACCACGTAACAAATTGGAAAAAGGTGTATGAGAATAGTTGTGAGCGACCTCGAGAAAAAAAAAAAAAAAACACGAATACTGAGGTGAAAGGAGAGATATGAACACGAACAGGGACGAAAGGCTACGCGAACGGTAAATAAATAACAACAAAGACACGAAAGGAAAAGTGTAGTCATTAGGAACGCACGAACGAAGATCTTAAAGCTAAGAAATCAGTAAAAGCTAATGGAGATGCGATAGAAGGGGAAAGAAACGAAAATGATGGAAATAAATGAATACACAGAGATGAAAGGCAACGAAAGTAGTATTTACAAAGCTAAAAAGTGAAAAAAGAAAAGAAAATATACACGAAGTCTCCGGTGAGAAAAGAGTAAAAATGCAGAGATATGCGAGAAGTAAATTTGATACGAAATGTAAGGTGAAGCTTAGAAACCATGCTTTATTATTATTATTATTATTATTATTATTTTATTATTGTTACTTAAAGTTGTTTTATGTTTATCTTGTGGAGAGAGAGAGAGAGAGAGAGAGAGAGGGAGAGAGAGAGAGAGAGAAAGGGTAAAAAGTTACTTGCATTATAAGTACCATTGTTGTCAGTAAGAGAACTTCCAAGAGCGAAGGGGGGAAAAATACCCTAAGCCTGGCATTGTACACGTTATGTCTGTAGTGGAAGAACTGTAAACGTACATTAGGAGTGTGTTTATACTGTATTAAAATTATGTTTATTGTGGAGGTAGAGCAAGGTTCAAGTTAAACCTCAAGTGTTTTATGTTCGCCATTCACACATTTTCCATTTGTGTATGTGTTTCTTTTATTTTGCGTTTATTTCTTTTATTTGAACATCCACGACCTTGTTGAAATAGTCTTTTCTTTGCTTGGTGTTAGTCTTGGTTTGTTAGATGATTTGACTTTCATTAGGGTAATATTTTCAAACTAGATGGGTTAGAAACAGTTCCCTCTACCCCATTTACTGCTAGATATAAGTCCAAAGTTTAATTAAATCGTCTGTGGGAAGCAAGAACAAAAATATAATCGAGCTGAAAGGCAAAAGCACTATGCAAATCGTTTCCAAGGCAACCAAATTTCCCTGCTCCCTCTGGTTCAACATTCGGATAATACTCCCAAAACTCGAAAATACTCGGTAGAAAAATTTCCGACTTGCAGAATCGCCTATGAAGCATTTACTTTCCTCTTGTTCGGCCTCAACTTTTCCTGATTGGTTCATCAAAGTTTTACAACAGGCGTGGAAAGTTGGCCGGCACATTTTCCCTCGGCTGGCTGCCATCTGCCTCTGATAAACACACACGTCAGGAGGAACTGTGTCGTTTGGAGACAACATAAACACACACACACACACACACACACACACACACACACACACACACACACACACACACACACACACACACACACACACACACTGATCGACCTACTCTATTCAACGGTGAGAATATAACTCCTCAGTAGCCCCTCCTTCACCTTCACCTGATCCTCTTCACGATTTATGTCCCTCAGGCCTTCCACCCTCCCCCCCTTCCCCTTTCCACTCTTCCCCATTCCCTTCCCTCCACCTCTATCCCCTCCCCCTCTCTGCCCTGCACCCCCTCCCCTCTCCTTCCCTTGAGCCTCATAGATTTCTCCATATGATATTCCCGTAACCATTGTTCTCTTGTATATGGCCTCCTTCAGTACCTATGACCTCTCTAGCCCCTATATTTGATCCCTCTCTTTGATCCTTCCACTTGAGCCCTCCACTTGATCCATTCATCCTCCTCCTTCCGCCTGACTTCATGTCACCCATCCACCTGACTCCATCTATCCCCTCCACCTAAATCCACCAGACCTCTCCACCTACCTTCGTCTAACCTTTCCATCTGACTACATTGAACCCCTCCGCCACTCCTCGCCTTCACACCCCTTCACCTGACCCGTTCTTCTGACCCCTCCATTAACCCCCTCCACCCTGGGCCCACCTCTTTAGCCTCTTCACCCCGGTTCTTCTCACTTGACCATTCCACTTAGAGACCCTTCCCATTGATTCCTTCCTTACACTTGATCTTCCTCCACTCGACCATTCTCTTCCACTTGTTCTCTCCTTGGCCTTTCTCTTCCAAAATGTTTTCTCGTTGTCTCCTCCACTTTACCTTCCTCTTCCAATTGTTTCCTCCACTTTACCCTCCACCTCCACTTGTTTCCTCCACTTAGCCTTCCTCCTCTACTTATTTCGCGTACTTGAGCCTCCTCTGCTGCTTCATTCCTCCCTGAGTCCACTATATCCTTTCCTCTTTTTTGACATTTTCACAATTTTTTTCGCCACCATATTTCGTTACTTTTTTACGTACAAGTCCACGTCCTCTTCCCTTCATTTGTCTTTGAACACCTATCCTTTCTCCTTCCCTTCTTCTCCACCTTCCCCTCCTTCCCTTCTTCTCCACCTTCCCCTCCTTCCCCACCCACCCCTCCCTCCCCATCCTTCCTTCCATCCCCACCCTCCCCTCCTTCCCCACCCTCCCCTCCTTCCCCACCCTCTCCAACTCTTACATTCCGTACACAGCACACACACACACACACACACACACACACACACACACACACACACACACACACACACACACACACACACACACACACACACACACACACACACTGTATATATATAATTTCTAACTTTTATTGATTCTGTCGTCATCTCTCTCTCTCTCTCTCTCTCTCTCTCTCTCTCTCTCTCTCTCTCTCTCATTTGTTGCAAGTCATTCACCTCTATAGCCCTATTCCTTTCCTTATATTCCCCCTTTTTTTTTCTCTTTCATCTTCTGTCCCTCTTGTCCTCACCATTTTTATTTCCATCTTATTTCACCTTGCGCTTTTTATTCCATTTCTTTACCCTTCCTTCTAATGGCCCATTTTTTCTTTCTTTTGCCCCAAGTCATTCACGCCATTAACTCTCTTCTCTTTTCTTCTCTCCCATTTTTCTGCCTTTCATTTCCCACCTCTTTCATCTTCACGCCCTTCATCTTCACCTTGTTATATTTTCCTTCTCCATTTTTCCCGGTCATTTACCTCTTCCCCCTCCCCTCCTCTCTGCTTTCCCATGTTTTTGCTCCAAGTCATTCACCTCTCTGTCTCCCATCTTTCCCTCTCTCCCCTCTTCTCTTCCTTTCATCTCCCCACCCCTCTCGCCCTCTCATTTGCATCCCCTCTCACTCTTCCAGTCTTGCCTTCCCGTATACACTCACTGATCCACCCCTGGTCTTTGCGTCATGTCGTTTATCTCTCCTATTCACTAATTTATTAAGAGTGTATGAAGTAAATCCGCATGTAATCACCCTACCGAGGTATGATTATATTGCTTTAATTTTCATTCCTTTTCTTCTTCCAGTAATTTCTCTCTTGTTTATCTTTCTTCCATTTTTTTGCATTGCCACATTCGTTTTCGCTGTTTCTCAAGTTCTTCGCTGCGTCCATAAATACAGTTACATTCGACCCTGTTATTTGATTTTCAGTGTCCGTCTCCTCGTCTTTTGTGTCCGGTTTACCTGTTATTTCTTTACTCTTTACAGTATCACTTTCATCTTTATATTTAGGCAGTTTCATCTTTAATTAATTCGAATCTTTAATATATTCAGTCGATTCTTAAGCATTAGGCTATATTACTTCGTCAATTCGTGGGTGCTATTTATGTATACTTTGGAGGTTTACTAGCACCTATTCCTTAGCGATATACACTGTTTTGTAGCGTTCTGTTATCTTTAAATATATACAGGTTCTGTGTATCAAAAAACGCAAGTAACATACAAGACACAAGTGACATAATTGTAACGTCTGGTGTACAAAATGAATGACAAGGAATGAATGCTAGAAAACTACCTAAGCTAGCGTGAATACTATTATCCTTTCACCATAACTTGATCTAGAATTGCCATCTCTCCCTCTTTAAGGCTATTTTATAATAATAGATTAACACTAATATACACGGCTAGCCACAAAAAATGCTATGGAATGTTTGTAGACCCGTAGCATATCCTTTTTCTGCCAATGAACAACGTGAAGCAAGCTGCATTAGGACGAAAAAATCTGGGCCAAATTAAGGTGAACGAACCATTGTCTGCTTCCCTTCGTTTGTGTCCTGTTGTCAGTCAGTGTCGTACACTCTCCATGCGGTTTAGTTTCCGGAAATACCCGACATCCGGCTGATACTCATCTCTCATGCACCCCTCCGTCTCACCTCGTCCCCCCCCCCCCCGTCACCCACATATAAGAAATAGATAGGAAGGGACCCACCTACACCCTCCACCCATCCCATAGACAATCTTATTTAGCATCTAACCCTCGGCTGGCTTCAGTAGATGTTCTTTATTGAATCTGCATCGAGTAACTTACCTCAGTAGGCGTGTAGATGTACTAAACCTATTCTCGTGCTGTGGACACAAGTTTTTATTGATTTATTTAGCTGACAAGACGATTTTTCCCAACTGACGCGCATGCTGGTAAAGTGCTGAACCATAGATTGATAAAAAATCCCCTAAGCTCAATATGATGGTCTGGATTTAGCCCGATTAAGAAACCTAAGCGCGTACATGGCAGGGAAGAGCTCAATACGCCATAATCAGCTTGAATCTACTCTCGCAGCCTGTAATGAAAATCGACGTTCCTGTTGTGCCAGAGTATCAGTTAGTGTGAGTTTTGCCTGCCAGTTTGGCTTATGAGGCAGGTGTGGAATGCGAAAGTGCTGTCTAATTCTGCATCATTAACTGTTCTATGCGGCGACGTTCTTAAAATGTAGCAGTAGTAGTAGTAGTAGTAGTAGTAGTAGTAGTAGTGATAATAATAATGATAATAATAATAATAATAATAATAATAATAATAATAATAACAATTCATCCATCCATCCATCCATCCATCATCCAATCCTACGTTGCCCCATGAGGAGCGTAGGAGTCCGGGGCTAAGCAGTTGGTCCCGACATTTAAGATGAGAGTGACCAGCCTCACTCATCCCTGAGTGGCATTACATGAGCAATCAACCCCAACCATCCCTTGGATATAAACCTTCACCGGCTCAATCCGATTGGAGCGCAATAATTACTCACTAAACCACCAGGCGCCATAATTTGGTTATATGGTTACCAACTAGCGTAGTAAATGGTTTCCTGGTCTACAGGAAACCATTTGGCTTGTCACTCAGTGTAGAGTCACCCACAGGCAGAAGGAAGAGGAAAGAATGAAGGAAAGAAAGACAGAAGAGGAAGTGTAAAATTACCCATAGGCAGAAGGACAAGGAAAGAATGAAGTAAAGGAAGACAGAAAAGGATGGAAGGAAAGAAGGATGGAGGAGAGGAAAGGGTAGACACCCGACAGCAACACTACATCGAGTGAGTGGATGGTGAGCGCCCCCACCTACCACAAATAATAATAATAATAATAATAATAATAATAATAATAATTATCATCATAAGCGAATCGTTAAGAAGTTGTTTAAAAATCAGCAGGAGAGAGAAAACGCTAAGGCTTTTGTATACCCTGAAAACCATTATACGAACACACACACACACACACACACACACACACACACACACACACACACACACACACACACACACACACACACACACACACACACACACACACACACACACACACACACACACACACACACACACACACACACACACACACACACAAAAGAGAAGCTTAGTGAGGACGAAAGAATGCTAAAGGGAAAGAATAATTCAGCAAACAGATGTGTACGCCAGTTTAGAAGTACATTTCATTTAATTCATGTCCATCAGTATTTTTTTCGAGTATTTTGATGACTGGACGCTGATGTTAAAAATTCTTCACTGTGGATCTACGAATATGTCACAAAACTTGATATTTTCCCCCTAATAATGTGAAGTTGGTGGTCATGGCGATGCAACAAAATTTTCCACCCAAATCGGTATAACACTTGGCTTCCTGTACCAGTTAAAGTTAAATTATAGTTTGTCCCTCATGAAAACGCTATCATGTAAATTGACTTTTGGTTCTTTTAATGGATGCTTGGCGATCGCTGCATCTGCGAGGGTGTCCGACCGCTCGTTCGTAACTTAATGGTCGCATGATTTTGTCTCTCTACAAGGAAGTATCCCAAGTTTACATAGTTTGTGTGTGTGTGTGTGTGTGTGTGTGTGTGTGTGTGTGTGTTTAGCCATCGTGCACATTTCAAGGTGTAAATAGCAGTGATGTGTAAGTATCTTCTTCCAACATCATTACGACCAGGGAGCATAATATTTACTGTAGAAAGAATAAATAATATTTTCCGGATATTTAACAGTTCATAGCATTTTAATCTTATCAGGAAGCGTTTCGTTTTGTCATAGTTTCGCATTAATATTTACACATGTTTCACTTTCTCACTCATTTCAGTTTGGTGATGAAGTATTTGAGAGCTGTAGGCGTGAACACATGAGTATAAATTAGCAATCTTATACACGAGTTATGCTAAGGAAAGTTTATGAATTGTGAAGACAAATGTATAAAGCAAATAGTCTCATACACGACTTATGTTTAGGAACTTTATAAATAGTGAATATAAATGTATAAAGTAAACAATAGCATACACGACTCTTGTTTAAGCAAATTCATGAATCGGGACCCAGTTGACCAAGTCCTCCTCCTCCTCCTCCTCCTCCTCTGCACAGATAACCCTGAGTTAACGGTCACTACTCTTACTTTCGACCTGTGATGGGCTGTGGATCACTGAGGGTCCCTGTTAGTCAAGTGACCACCATCGGGATTTTTTTAATGTACCAGGGGTCACTGCTTCAGGATGAAACTTGTGTACTTGTCCCACATGGGAGAGTTCCTTGTCTCAGTGGAGCAAACGGAGCTAGGGCCTGATTGACTGCTGCCTACCTTAAAAGCGCCAGGCAAGGCTGCCGCACCATCCCTAAACATCCATACTGTGTAGTGTGTAGCTTCCACGTTATGTCCGCAGACTTCCCATTAACTCAATGTACCGGTTTATAATGTCATGCCGTAACTATTATTTGTTTACTTTCTCCTCCAGGTTACTCAATCGGGTAGCTTATAGATAAAGTATTATAGAATGTGACTTTTCCTTTCCAATGTTTCCTATAAAATTTCCATGTCAGTTTTTCCATGCTGCATGGTGGTTTTTCTCACTTTTTCCTGGAGGGTTTGGCGGTGGGGGGAGTCTTCTTGCTTTACTATCTTTATCCTTCAGCATGTAGAGTTAGATCTTGTAGTCATAGTTTTCTCTGTAACAAGCATTCTCGAAAGGACCATAAGGTCTGTTGCTGTTTGCTTTCCTGTGTAATCCTGTGTAATCCTCCTCCTCCTCCTCCTCCCCAGTCGTCATGTGCGTGTGTCAGCTTTTTTCTTTTTTTTCATTTTTGGTTACTTCGAAGCGGTGGATTGGACCCAAGTTCGGTGTTTACTGAAGGCACTCCTCCATGTGCTTTTGTCAGCATTTTTTTTTCCTTTTTTTCTGTTTTTGTCACTCTTTAATGGTGGGTTTTATCTCCCGTATTCAAGTGTCACTGCTTTTTCCCTCTTTCCTTTATTTTTTTCTTTTTTTTTTCACATCACAGTGGTGGATTTCGTCCTCCTTGTGCGTGCGTCAGCGATTTATTTTATTCCATTTCATTTTTTTTTTTTTTTTGGTTGCCTCGAGGCGGTGGACTTGACATAAGATCGTTGTTACCTGAAGCGTCCTGTGTGTGTGTCAAGGATTTTTTTTTTCCCCTCTCCCTCCCCGTCTCTTTGCTTCTTTTTTCAGTCACTTCGGAATGGTGATTTTCGTCTCTTACGTGTTGGTGTTATCGATTTTTTTTCTCATTAATTTTTTCATTTTTTTTTTTTTAATCTGTCATTTCGAAGTGGTGGATTCAAGACTAGCTCGATGCCTATGTCGACGATTTTGTCAGTCTTTTTTCCTTCTTCCGTCATCTCATAGATTTGGAGTTGTCTCCCACGTGCGAATGCTGTCATTCTTTTTTCTCTTTCATTTTTAGGGATCTTTTTTTCCCGTCACATAAAAGTGCCGGACTTAACGCGAACTGAGTGCGTGTGTCGGTGATTTTTTCTCCTTTTCTTTCTCGATGTCGTGGATTTCATCTCCCACGTGTGAGTGCCACCACATTTTTACCCCTTTTCTTTATTTTTTCATCTAAACGTGGGAGACCTAACTTGAGCTTTATGGTCGTGTCAGCGATTTTTTTTCCTTCTTTCCTCAAAGTTGTGGATTTTGTCTCTCACGTGCATGTCAGCGATTTTTCTCTTTTCCGCTTTTTTTATTTTCCTCGTTACCTCGAAGTGGCAGACACGAGCTCGGTGCGTGTGTCAGCAAGTTTTGGCCCCTCTTACTTCTTACTGGGTCACCTTAAGTGGCGAATTTCATCTCCAACGTACGTGCCTTAGCGATTTTTTTTTTTTTTTTTTTTTTACTTTTCCTCTCCTTTTTATTCCTTTCCCCCTCCTCGTTTCCTTTTCTTTTTCTTTTGTCACTTCCAAGCAACAAACTTAAAAAGAGCTCGGTGCGTGTGTCTGCAATATTTATTTTTTCCTCGTTCTCTTTTTCTGTCACCTCATAATGGTTAACTTCGTCTTCTCACCTGTGAGTGCCATCGATTTTTTTTCTCCTTTAGCTTTTTTCCCTTTCTTTTCTACCTCTTCGGTGGCAGATAACACGAGCTCGGTGCGTGTGTCAACAATTCATTTTTACCCTCTTCATTCTTTCCCGTCGCCTCAAAGTGGTAGATTTCATTTCCAGTGTGCTTGTCGTAATGATATTTTTCCCCTTTGTTCTGTTTTCCCTTTTTCCCCTGTCTCTCGGAGCGGTGGACTTAATGCGAGCTCGGTGCGTACATCAGCATTTTTTTCCCCTCTTTCTTCTTTTTGCGTCACGTCATAAAATGAATTTCGTCTGCCACTTGCGCGTTTCATCTTTTTTTTTTTCCTTTTTTCTTTTTGGGTCACCTCGAACTGGCAGACTTAACACGAGTTGGGTGCTTGTGTCAGCAGTTTTTTTTCTTCCCCTTCTCCTTCTTTTTGGGTCAGCTCGAAGTGGTGGAGCTGACACGAGCTGGGTGTTTACTCAAGGCGGTCCTCTTCACCCCGCGGCCGCCACCCCCAGCCCCTGCAGGTGTCTGGTCACAACAGAGACAAATTGCCTGGCGTCCCGGCTCCAATTCAGTCCGTGTCGCTACCAGGAATGCCACCAACTGCACTGGGGAGAAGATGGGAGGGGAGGGGAGGGGAGGGGAGAAGAGAGGAGAGGATGGGGGACATGGTATTACACGGGGTCCTAAAAGTTTCACTATATTTACCTCCGCTTTGTGTGCTGTAACCAGGTTTGCTTATATCCTTAGAGTTTGGTGTTTTATTGTTGCTGAGTTTGGTATCATATTTACCTGTGTGCTCTTTCATATTCCTCCTAGTTAAATATTATCCGTAGTTGAGTGCTGTTGTATATTTTGCTGTGTAATTAACGTTAGTCGTGTGCTGTTTTGTGTGGTGCTCAGCTTAGTATTATATTTAGATCTGTACAATTTTCATATGTTCCTGATTTTAGTAATACTCTTATCTTTGTTTCTGCAGTGCTTGATACATTGCTGAATTTAAGACTACATGTATCCGTAATATTATGCTTCTTGATATGTAACTGGTCTAAAAATTCCTCCAGATTTATCTCTGCTTTTACATCTAGAACGACACTTCAACTCGAGAAGTTTATCCTGAGGTGAATATGTTCGTCCGGAGATGGTAATAATAATAATAATAATAATAATAATAATAGTAATAATAATAATAATAATAATTGATGATGATGATGATGATGATGATGATGATAATGGCAAATAATCCCCAAACTCAAGGCTTAAGACAAGATTCAAGACCTCACGATTATTCCACCTAGTACAACAAGATATCGTTAGGTTTGGGGGAGACGGTGGTGCATTGGTTAGCACATTCATCTCGTAACTAGAACTCGAGTTTGATATTCGGACCGGTCAGACAGGTGGACAGAGTTTGTTTCCTCCGTGTCCCTGCTCACTGAAATATACTGTCGAGGACCTAGATGCAAAGCGACTATAGTCGCGGCGCACGACTCTGAGTTGTCATTATCGTACCCTGGCAACCTATCATTCAAAAGTGCGTCCTATTTCGTATCATATTATACACGAATCATATTATTATGCACGCATATATTATACACGAATATAATTATACACGAACATATGATACACGAATCACATGCGTCTCAGACTATACACGAAATCAGACGCACTTTTGAATGATAGGATGCCAGGGCACGATAATAACAACTTCAGAGTCGCGCGCAGCGACTATACACACGATCATGGTTTAGAGTTAAGGTTGGGATTATGTAATGTTAATCGTCTGCCTTGTAGTCGATAGGTGTTGTGTAAGGACCCTATTTCTTTAGGTAGGTTGAAGCTGAGACAGGCTAAGAGTGGGGTGGGATGGGGAGAAGTGGGATGGGGTGGGGTGGGTGTGGGGTGGGATGAGATGGGGTAAAGGGTGGGGCGAGGTAGGGTAGAGTGGGGTGGGATGGTGAGGAGTTGAGTGGGACGGGATGAAGTGGGTTAGTGGGGGGGGATGGTGTGGGATGAGTTTGAGTAGGATGACTGTCAGTACGGGTGGCTGGCCTCCTAAACACGAAATATACAGCCTTGCGTCGAAATGTCATGGGGGTGAGAGGCAGGAGCGGCAGGAATTCCAATGAAGTGGAGGGAGGGTGGTGTGAAAGGTGTGTGTGTGTGTGGGGTGGGGGGGTTGGTGTGAAAGGGGTATGTGTGGAGGGGTGCTGGTATGAGAGGGATATGTTGGGGCGTGTGTGGAGGGGATTGGTGCAAAAGGGGCGAGTGGAGGTATATGAGAGGGGTGTGTGTAGATTGTGTGTGTGTGTGTGTGTGTGTGTGTGTGTGTGTGTGTGTGTGTGTAAGGGGTTTGTGTGTGGGGGAGGGGAGGGGAGATTTGTGTGACCATGGGTAAAAGGGTAGAGGGAGGTTGATTTAGAAGCAAGGTAGGGTTGGTGCAAAGATGGAGTAGCGGGTGAAATTGGAACGGTATAAAAGATGGTGGTTTGAAATGGTCACCGCCAGCCAGAAAAGGAGCAAAGACTGATTTCCAGAAGCAGCCAAAATATCTCCTCTCCTCACACCAGCCGATAGACCCGTTCCCGCAACACACAAATGTGGTGCAGTGTATGAATCATCTTTTATGTACAGTACATTATGACGAAAACCGATCTAAGCTCTTTTTCTCGAATGATCACTTATCACCACAGTATGTCCTGCTAGATATGGATATAGTTGTGAGAGTCGTGCATGTACAAGTATGCATTTGCGTAAGATATAGCGTGAATATACATAGTGCTCAGACAAGCGTGGCGACAATAACACCCGACTCCGCCATGCATTAGTCCTCTCTTCTTTTGTCTCTTGGGGGAAAACGACCCAAGTTGTGATTGAGGAAGGACTTCTTATTCGGCCAAGGTAAGAGTGGGACAATATCGGCTGAAAAGTTAAATTACTTTCAAAGTGGCGGAAAACAAGGCGTGGATGCAGGGACATTGATCCATGACGGTGCATCTGAGACGAGGGAGGAGCATGATTACCTCCAATGTAAACAGCTTCAGCAGTTTCCCGAAAGTGTGATAGATTTCCAGTACAGAATTTTGCCGATCAATCCGAAAGCTTGTAAACTGCCTTTGATGTTTTTAGATTCTAGGCTGTAAAAGATTAAATTACCCAGTTTTGTCATCTTTTATATTTTGATGGCCTTTGTTCAGTCTTGAATATAGCGGTATTTGGACATTTTCCTTCCAGTTTTTCCCAACTATGGACGAAATCTTACAAAACCGCTATACCCAGGCATCTCCATGTCACCCGCCCGCCACTTTTGTTTGATCAAGCGTTACAGTCACGAACTTTCTTGTTTACATTGTGCAAAACTACTTTTTTATACTTTTACTTTCACTCATATAGCTTTAAAAACCTGCACAATAAACAACTTTTCGATTTATTGGGCGTAATTACTCGGCTTAATTATTGTGATACTACTTTACTTACCAAACTGGAGTGATTTACCTGATAATGAAGGTTTATGACACTGTTTGATGTTCGTAGAAGGACTGCTGGGCTTTAGGGAACAGACTGTCTAATCTCTAAGTCATACCTAGAGTCGAACTTTTACAATGAATAATAATAATAATAATAATAATAATAATGATAATAATAATAATAATAATAATAATAAAGTATAAAATAATTTCCTCCATGGGTCACTGGGAATGTGGATCGAAATATTTCTCTTAATATTTTTTTGAATAGACAAGAGAGAAATGAGAAGAAATGTGTACTTTATGTATGGTATTTTTTTTTCTTTTTAGACGTAGGAAGGAAAACCTAAAACCAGTTGTAGCAGTGGTATGATTGTGTGTGTGTGTGTGTGTGTGTGTGTGTGTGAGAGAGAGAGAGAGAGAGAGAGAGAGAGAGAGAGACTAATTAAGAGGGAAGCGGAACTAGACTGGGGCTTTTAAGTGTTGGGTCAGGGATCAGGGAGAAGGAAAGTTAGGAAGGGTAGAGTCTTTAGGAAGTGGAGGAGCCAACGAGAGAGAGAGAGAGAGAGAGAGAGAGAGAGAGAGAGAGAGGGGGGGGGGAGGGAAGTAAAGGGGGAAAAAAGTCAGTGAAAAACTCACCCCCTTCCACCCCTTCAACGAAGACAAAAAAAAAAAAAAAAAAAAAAGACAAATGCAAAGGAGGCAGAGAAAATAAAGGATGGGAGACAAAAGAAACAGCTGGAAAAACCAATAGTAAACTTCAGCAAACAAGGGCGATAAAAGTGGCACTCAGGAAATTAGCTAAGAAAAAAAAAAATGTCGATGAGAAAGCAAATCAAACTAATGCAGAAGTCGAAGATAGAAATAAATAAATATATAAATAAATAAAATAATGCAATAAAACCGACACATTATTTCCTTGCGAGAAGAAGGGGCAAAGAAGAGAAGTGATTAAAAAAGAAATTGGCAGATTGAAGAATTTTGACAATGCAGTACTGAATTTAATCGTCTTGCATTACCTGGAAAAATATACCAGAGTTTTCCTGATCATAAGAGAGTACATGGTGACAGTATTAACACTTAGAGCTTTTGTGACTCGCTCCCAGCTGAATAAAATCGTCTGGTTTTAGATAGAATAAGATGCAAGCGTCGTCCTGATGTCAAGAGGGTTAAATATAATTTAAAAATACAAGGGTAGACCATAAACACAGAAGAGAAAAGCATTAAAAATAAAAATCCCTAAGGAAAGTTTGAGAATGAATTGGAGGAAATGGAGAAACTTGGCAAAAATAAAAATACCCAAAGCGAAAGAGTTTAGGAAAAATATAACACAGCTGGTCCTTTGTGGCGTGAAAGAATAAAACTTGCGGCCAATATGCGGAAGGGAAAATTCATCACAGTAGAAATAGTTGCACCCGATTATTGCTGCTTGTATTCGGTACATGTTACAGATGATGGTGAGGGTTTAGAAGCAGGAATTGAGATAAGTGGGATCTGCATAGTTAAACACCTGATGACCCGTTTTTTTTTTTTTTTTTTTTTTTTTTTAGATGAGATGATATGTACATTTGAGATTTTATTTTAACATGCGATGGTAATTGATTTTAGCAGTCTCAGGTGATTAGATATTAATGAATGTAAGTGAGATATATACATAAACACATCAGAGATAATACACCTATATCGGATGGCCCACATATAATGCTTCTCTTCCACCCTTCATCCCATTTCTGTTCAACTTTCTAATCCAAGAGTTAACCGTTACTCCCAGTCCTTCATTTATACAACAGGTCAACTCTGGAACTGTCTCCCTCTGTCTGTATTTCCTGTTGCCTATGATCTCCAGTCTTTCAAACGCAGTGTGTCCAGGCATCTCGAAATGAATGGATCTTGAATTTGGCTCTCTCTTGTATTTTGTTTTTCTCTTGGATGGAACTCTTATTGCGGGCTCATGGCCTTTGGTTCCTTCTTCCTCGCATAAAAAAAAAAAAAAAAAACTCTGGTGCTTTCTCGTGTGTTGTGGGAACGGCATAGCTTTATTGTCTAACTCCCATTATTTATTCCTCCGACTGCCACATCCTATCCCATCTCAGCAGACTGAGCAGTACCCGTAGTATGCAACATCAGGCGATGTTATGGAGCCCTGTTTACGTGGAACTCCGTATAATGCATAAGTAGGATCTATACATAAGCAGATGATTGGAGTTGCAGCGAATATAACAAAAGCAATATATGGAAACACACGATGATCTGGATTTTTTGGAGGTGCTTCTGAAGGTGTATATATATATATATATATATATATATATATATATATATATATATATATATATATATATATATATATATATTATATATATATATATATAAACACATGATGGTCCGGGTTTTTTGGGGGTGCATCTCAGAAAATGTATATATATATAATCACATGAGCTGGCCTGGACGCCTTGAGTGCTGAGAGGCGTGGAGCTCCTGGGCCGGTGAAGGAGCGAAGGAATTAGATTTGGGGCTGGACAAAGAGGTTTAGAAAATTAGAGTGCTGACCAAGTGGGAGGTATGTGAGCGTCAAGGAGAGAGAGAGAGAGAGAGAGAGAGAGAGAGAGAGAGAGAGAGAGAGTAGGCGAGTAAAAAAAGGAGATGAAAGACAATGGAGAGTCGGAATTAAGAACGAATGAAGGAGGAGAAGGAGGTGAAACAGGAAGAAGAATTGACTCTGAGGGAAAGTTAAGGAGAAGGGAAGTGTCTTGCAGAAGAGTGTTTGCAGTAAAGGAGAAAAAGAATGAGAAGCATGTGGTGTGCAAGAAAAAGAAACTCATATCTTGGGAGTGTTTGAGGAAAAAAGAATTAGGTGAAGAAAAAGAAAAATAAAGATCCATTTTATCTGGTTTGAGGATAATAAGAGCCCGAGGCTAGGCTAACGCATTTGTTGTTGTGGTTTTCGTAGATGTTCACACACACACACACACACACACACACACACACACACACACACACACACACACACACACACACACACACACACACACACACACACACACACACACACACACACACACACACACACACACACACACACACACACTTACCGGAAATGGAGTTGTTGTAGAGGAGTGAAAGATAACATGAGAGAGAGAGAGAGAGAGAGAGAGAGAGAGAGAGAGAGAGAGAGAGAGAGTCATTCTCAGTTGGGAGTAAGAATTTTGGAGTAAAAAAAAAAGAAGTATTTAAGACGCGTTGAAATAGCTGAGGGAAAAGTGTACGTTGTGTGGTGCTTGCTTTCATATTTCTCTCTCTCTCTCTCTCTCTCTCTCTCTTCCAATTTTTCTCTCGATGTTCATGTTCTTTTCTCTCTCCGTATCTCATCACTTTAATTAACCTTTCCATTTTCACACTGCTTATTTTCGTCACTTCCTCCCGTATATCTTTCGATCGTACATTTTTTTTTTCTTTTTTTTTGTTCTATATTTGCTTTTCCATTCTCGTTTTCTGTCCCCTCCTGCTGGTTAATAATTAGCATTATCCTTGCTGTATCTTCGTTATATCTGTGGCCATGCTTTTCGCTAGGCTTTTGTAGTCTTTCCTTTAAGAAACGTTGGGAAATAACGTTTAGTGTATTTATTATTATTATTATTATTATTATTATTATTATTGTCAGAAAATTTATTTGTAGATTTTTCAAGTTTTTTCTCGGAAGGATCAGTGAATTTTTTGTTGTTTGCTATTCTTGTTATGCTGTGTATTTTACTGAATTTGCAGTTTTTGTTTATTTATTTATTTATGTAAAGGTTCCGAGATTCCAGTACATAATTTTGGTGGAGGTAAGAGTATATTCATCCCTATTATTATACTCCAGATGAATTTAAAAAACCTAACTACAGCCTGACAGCACGGGGGCACACACACGTCCACCCACATTACCCGGGAGAGAAAATGTGCAAAACTGTTTCGAGTAACTTTGTGTTTTTTGTTGCCAGTAGTACATTGTTGTTGATGTTTTTTTTTTTTTCCCTCTGGCTGCCCCGGTGCTGGAGGCGACGGTAGGAATGTGAGGTCAGGAAAGTTGTGCCGAAGTTACTCTGTTGTAAAATGAATCTCAGAAACGCACGTGCTCCGTAACTTGTGTGGGAAAAATGGGTCCTGGAATGGGGAGGCTTAACAGAGGCAGACTGCAAAAGGTGGGCTGGGTGCAATGAGATCACCAGGCTTACTTCAGTTGGTATGGATGTGTGTGTGTCGAGGTGGATATGGGAAGAGATTGAATTATTTATACGAATATTGAGAGCCATCACTTAATTTATTCACTGATGTAGTATGATAGAGAACAGCTTCTAAAATTATTTCCAGATATGGCTTCTTACTTGATACCGGTAATGAGTGGTAGGTGACTAAGAATATGCATCACCATCCCAGGGAGTAAGACAGAAGGAATATAAGCCAAGTATTTCCTACGTGTCACAAGAAGGAACTAAAGAAGACATGAGCAGAGGACTGGAAATTCGCCTCCTTGTATGGGTCTTTAGGTATACAGTTTACTAGGTCCAGACAGCCTCGCACTTCTTTAGACTTAGAAGGGAGACTATTTAAAACTTCTGGTTGTGTACCTAAAATTTTAACTCTTTCACTCGACACATTTTTTATTATTTTACTAGCTACCTTCAGACGATTTTACTCAGCTTAGGAGGGACTGTTTGAACTGGAGATGTAAAAGTCAGATACAGCCTTCAACGAGACATATCAGCCATTAGGAAGTGAAAAAAAAGTCTCAGTTCGAAGAGAGAGAGAGAGAGAGGAAAAAAAAAAAGTCCTTAGGAAACTGAATTTCGAGGGAGAAAATGGTTGATGCAAAAGGTTTCCTCGGGCCGTGACTTTGCTCATTATACTTGATGAATAGGCCGGGTTTCTTGCCTTCATTTGCCTCAGATTACGGTGGAAATGGCCTCTTGAAGCGAGACACTGAGACGCTGGAGGCGACTGGGGTGGAATTAATCGAGGTTCGGTTTGGTCGCAGGGAGAATGGAGAGAGAGAGAGAGAGAGAGAGGGAGAGAGAGAGAGAGAGAGAGAGAGAGAGAGAGGGATTTTGCCATCGACTGCGCCGTACCAACTAGGTAACGTCCTCTTCGTTTCAGTCATGCTGTCTCCAGACGATTTTCTTTTAGCTTGGCAGGCTTTCGAACTGGAGGAGGGGTTCATTGTAGCCCTCATAAACCCTTTCATTACTTAAAGTCTCTCCTCCTCTGAATAAATTCGTCCAGTAGCAGCAGAAATAAGTTACAAAAAGTCGTACTCATAGTGATTGGGTTCCGCTTAGAGAGAGAGAGAGAGAGAGAGAGAGAGAGATACATCCTTGGTCTGTCACCTTCAAGTAAAAAAATCTTTCGATCGGCGGCGCAGCACTGAATTCTGAGCCAAGACCTGGGAAAATATAGTTTGTTCTGGTGCCTTTGCTCTTGTGTATCGCAGTGGCAGATTTAAACCTTGACTGACGCATTGTATATTGTGCTTCTGTGTTGTGGCAAAGAGGAAGGAACAGTGAAATAACACGGGTATAAAAACGGTCTGAAAATCTGTGTACAATTAATTGGTTCTGGAAAGGGACGCCTTCTCTTGGTGGCACCGATATAACCGAGTGGCTCAGCTGCCCGGCTATACAGTCATCCCCCAACTCCTTCCTTATCCCCTGAAAGGTGGCCTGTGGACTTCAGGAGAGTAACTTCAGCCTGCAGTCCACCGGGGTCACCTCCAGATGAGCATAGGGATGCAACTACTACAACTAATGCGATGACTTTTTTTTTTTACCTCCAGTGATAGCGTACGAGAGTTTTTTTCAGCTAAGGAAGTTAGTTTTAGCTTTCATTGCATCCTTTCCCTAACAGGAATGTTCTAAACTGAATGAAATAACCTCCTGATAGCAGAGATAGAATATAAAAGAACGTCATCGGGCTGAGGAGGTAAGCAGTTAGTATGGACCAAAAATTAAGTTGCAACCTTAGGCTCATCTGAACGTGAGCCCGTAGAACCGTAGACCACAGTTGTTTTTCTTCTGGGGTTTAATAACTAACTTTCGGTGGATAGGTAGAGGATTAGTGACGTTTGTATAACGGGGAGCTCCACCGCCCAGTCATAACTGTGCCACCACATGAAGGCGTCCCTCCAGCACCACAAGGAGCAAGAAAGACAACATCATACGGTGTCCCCAGCCTGAGTCTAAATCCCAGGCTAAACGCTAGTAGTCAGGTACAGAGCGAAGGGCAAGGCGGCGAGGCAGGTCCTACACGCTACACTAAATACACGGCGAGCCCTCCCGATCCCTTTATTACGCTCATGATCCCCACAGAGATGAATGTGATGTAAGGGATCCAGTCCAGACACTCTCACTCTCTTCACATCCCCAGCCCTCTTGTCTCCCTCTCTACCATCCTCATCTCCTTCCTCCCCTTCCCCTCGGCTTCTGTGGCTCCCCTTCTCCTCCTTTCCTTGCCTAGCCCCCTCATACCTTAAATTCACCCCTCTTTTCCTACCTGTCTTTTCCCACTTTCCTACCTCTTTCTCTTCCTCCTCCCCTCCCTCTGACTCTCCCCTCTTCCCACAGTGTTTCCCCCCTCCCCATGCCTCTCCCTCTCCTTCTCCTGTTTTCCCCCTTCTCTATCTCTCCCCTTCCTTCCTTTATCTCTCACTCCCCTCCCTTTGCCTCTCCCTAGATTCCCTCTCCCCTCCCCCATCCCTCTCTATACCCCCTTCGTCTTTGGAACCTCTTTCCTCTGTGTCTCTCCCTTCCGTTCTCGTCCCTCTGTCATGTCCCCTTCCTCCCTCTGTCTCTCTCCGTCCTGTTCCCGTCCCTCCTCGATGTCCCCTTCGTCCCTCTGTCTCCGTCTCGTTCCCGTCGGTCCTCCATGTCCCCTTCCTCCCTCTGCTCCTCCCCGACCCCTCAGCGGCACCACTCTCTTTCTGCTCCTCGTCCCGTCCGGTGTGGCTCTCGCTGTACGGGAATAATAACGAGAAACATTCCTTTGGTCTGGGTTTGCTTTGTTACTGTATATTGAGCATGTTGACTCCTTCACATTTTTTCCTAATCTCAAAAAAATTGCTTGTTATTTACCTGAACAATATAAGGACGTTCACAGGCTGACGGGATCAACTTCTGTGCATAATGTTTGTGTCATGTATGTGTTTTATCCCGGCGTTATTTGATTGTCTTCGTTTTTGTATATGTTTTTTTTTTTTTTTTTTTTAATGCGAGGAAGAAGGAACCAAAGGCCATGAGCCCGCAGTAACAGTTCCCTCCAAGAGAAAAACAAAATACAATAGAGAGCCAAATTCAAGATCCGATCATTTTGAGATGCCTGGACACACTACGTTTGAAAGACTGGAGATCATAGGCAGCAGGAAATACAGACAGAGGGAGACAGTTCCAGAGCTGACCTGTTGCATAAATGAAAGACTGGGAGTAACGGTTAACTCTTGCATTAGAGAGTTGGACAGAAAAGGGATGAGAGTTTGCTGCCAGACGGGTGCTACGCGCCCGTCGTAGAGGTGGAGGAATGCAAGCAGACAGTTCAGAGGAGCAGTGACCATTAAAGTAGCGATAGAAAAGAGATAAAGATGCAACAGTGCGGCGAAGAGACAGAGGTTGAAGGGAGTCAGTAAGAGGAGGAGAGTTAATGAGGCGAAAAGCCTTTGACTCCACCCTATTGAGAAGAGCTGTATGTGGGGAGCCTCCCCACACATGAGAGTTGTACTCCACAGAGGGGCAGATAAAACCCCTTTATAGAGTCAACAATTGTGCAGGGGTAAAGAAAGAGCGGAGTCTGCTTAGCACACCCAATCTCTTGGAAGCAGATTTTACAAGAGAGGTAATATGATCTTTCCAAGATAAGTCCCGAGTAAATGAAACCCCAAGCATGTTCAAGGATGATGCAGGATTAAGCTGAATATTATTAAACATTAGTGGGTATACCTGTGGAAGATTTTGTCGGGTTGATAGGTGTAAGAACTGAGTCTTAGATGCATTAAAGACAACCATATTATTTTTACCCCAGTCAGAGATATGAGCCAAGTCAGACATTAGGTGTGCCATAGCCTCATCCCTTGTTTCTTGAAGTAACTGTTGAGATGGGCGTTGCGGGAACCGAATGGAAAGGTGAAGGGTGGAGTCATCAGCGTATGAGTGGATAGGGTTAGATGTACAGCTTAGATCATTGATGAATAAAAGGAAGAGAGTTGGTGATAGGACAGAGCCCTGAGGAACACCACTGTTGATAGATCTAGGAGAAGAACGATGGCCGTCTACAACAGCGGCTATAGAACGACCAGAAAGGAAGCTAGCGATCAAGGCACAGATAGAAGGATAGAAACCGTAGGAGGGCAGTTTGGAAATTAAAGATTTATGCCAGACTCGATCGAAAGCCTTTGAGATGTCAAGTGCAATGGCAAAGCTTTCACCAAAGTCCCGAAAGGAGGATGACCAGGAGTCTGAAAGGTAGGTGAGAAGATCGCCAGTGAAGCGTCCCTGACGGAACCCATACTGACGATCGGAAAGAAGGTTGTGATAGGAAAGATGCCTTAAAATTTTTCTATTAAGAATTGACTCGAAAACTTTTGAAATACAGGACGTTAAAGCAATTGGACGATAATTGGAGGGTTGGGAGTGGTCACCCTTCTTTGGGACTGGCTGAATGAGAGCAAACTTCCAGCAAGAAGGAAAGGTACAAGTTGACAGACAAAGGCGAAATAGTTTGCCTAGGCAGGGTGTAAGCGCAGAAGCACATTTCTTGAGAACAACAGGAGGGACCCCATCAGGCCCATATGCCTTGTTAGTACTGAGGCCAGTGATGGCAGAAAATACATCAACTGAAGAAATTTTAATGTCAGCCATGAGGAAGTCAGAGGGGGGAAGTGATGGAGGAACAGCACCGGAATCGTGTAAGATGGAATTGGAGGAGAAAGACTGTGCAAAGAGATCTGCTTTATCAGTAGAAGAAATAGCTACAGAACCATCAGAGTAGGAAAGAGGAGGGAAGGATGATGAGGTAAAGTTGTTAGAAAGATTTTTGGCAAGGTGCCAGAAGGAGCGGGAAGAATTCGAGTTGGAGAGTTGAGAGCATTTAGTATGGATGAAATTATTTTTAGTAGAGCGAAGAACAGACTTAGCACGATTCCGGGCAGAAACATAAAGATTATGTGATTCAGGGGTGGGTTGGCTCCGGTACCTTTTGTAGGCCTTCTCCTTGTTGCGGACAGCATTAGAACAAGCGTGATTAAACCAAGGCTTTCTTGCGTTAGTCAAAGGATATGAGAAAGGAATGTATGCTTCCATGCCCGAGAGAATAACCTCAGTAATGCGCAAGGCACACTCAGATGGCTCACGGCCATGGAAGCAATAATCATTCCAGGGAAAATCAAAGAAGTACTGCCTGAGGGCCTCCCAGTCCGCAGCTCCAAAATGCCACAGACGACGTTTCCCTGGAGGGTCCACAGGCCGTACCGGAGTGATAGGACAGGTTAAGGTAATAAGGTTGTGATCGGAGGAGCCCAACGGAGAGAAAAGATTAACAGAGTAAGCAGAAGGATTAGTTGTGAGGAAGAGGTCAAGTATGTTGGAGCTCTCTCCAAGGCGGTCAGGGATACGGGTAGGGTGCTGTACAAGCTGCTCTAGGTCATTAAGGATAGAAAAGATGTAGGCTTGTTCACCAGGTGGATCCGTGAAAGGAGAGGAGAGCCAAAGGTGGTGGTGAACATTGAAATCTCCAAGAATGGAGATTTCAGAGAAAGGAGAAATGGACAGAATGTGTTCCATCGTAGAAGTAAGATAGTCGAAGAATTTTTAATAGTCTGCGATATCTTTGATAGTCTGCGATATCTGCGATATCTGCGATATCTTTGGTAGTCTGCGATATCTTTGAATTGCACCAACACATGAAACCAATCGCTCTGAGAACCAAAAAAAAAAAAAAAAAAAGTATGATTTTTTTAGATATATTTAATTTTTCTAGTAAAGTCAGACGATTTTATTCATCTCCGGGAAACACCATGTATCTAAGGAGTTGAATTGTGCTTCACATCGTTTGAGCCAGTCACAGCGAACCACCGGGAAGAACTTTGAATCTTTAATTTCGCCAGAGTTGATTATGCTCAGCTCTGGCACAGAACACGCAGCCACAAAGTTACCCTCTTCAGTATGGTGGTGTATTCAAGATTTAACTTCCAGATTATTTTGTTCAGCATAGAAAAACATCTTAAATGTTTAGTTAAAGATATATATAAAAAAAAGAAAGAAAGAAAAGTCCCAGAAGCTAACCAAAATCGCCTGGGTATAGCAGAACTAAATACATTCTTGTAGTGCAGAGGTCCAGGTGTATATGCAGAATAAGTCGCCAGAGAACAGGTGCTGCGAAGCCTTCCTCTATATGGCAGTGAAAATACGACCCAGTATGGCCCTCTGTATTGATCCCTGTCTCCGCCATGGCCCCAGTTCCCACCTCGACAATATGGCCGGCAAGAGTGGCCCAAGAAACTGCGGCGCTCAAATATTTGGTCAGCCCGAAACCCCCCTCCCTCATCCTCCCTTGTAGTCTTCCTTCCTCCTCCTTTTCCCTCTTCCTTCCTCCTCCTCTTCCCTCTTCCTTCCTCCTTCTCTTCCCCTTCCTTCCTCCTCCTCCTCTTCCCTCTTCCTTCCTCCTCCTCCTCTTCCCTCTTCCTTCCTCCTCCTCTTCCCTCTTCCTTCCTCCTTCTCTTCCCCTTCCTTCCTCCTTTTCTTCCCCTTCCTTCCTCCCTCCCTCCCTCCTTTCTATCACTGCCTTTAACTCATTTTCCTTAGTTATAACCTACCCCAAAACAAACGGCCTCGAAAGGACCAATAAGTCTGTTGCTGTTTCCTCCTCCTCCTCCTCCTCCTCCTTTGACCCAGAATCGGTCATTGCTCCTGTAATATTCAGTCTGTTCCTCAGCCGTACTACAGAAAACAGAACTGTGATTAAATATTAGGACGCGAAGGTGCAGGAAACCCTCTCATGACAAGGGCGGTTCTAGTATTGTATTTAACCTTAAACAGAACGATCTAATTCAGCACTGAGTCATAGGAGCCATAATTAATATTGATAAAATTAGCCTTCATAGGAGCACATATAGGATTACATATGGTTGAGATTACTTTTGTCCTATTCCATCTAACACCAGACGATTTTGCTGATCTGAGGGTGAGTCGTAGGGGCCTGAGTGTCTTAATTTTTGTATCACCAACTCTCGCCTGTTAAATACTTCCTTGAACAAATGTACGTTGATTTCTGGTCCCTCTATTCTCTCTCTCTCTCTCTCTCTCTCTCTCTCTCTTCCCCCCTTTTATTCTCTTTTGATTCTCTCTCTCTCTCTCTCTCTCTCTCTCTCTCTCTCTCTCTCTCTCTCTCTCTCTCTCTCTCTCTTCCCCCCTTTTATTCTCTTTTGATATCCAGTGTGTCTCATAAACTTTTATTACTTCCCTCATCTAGAAATTATAGTTTTCAATCATAATTTCATTCCGCCCAATCAGATCCCTGTCTTTGTCTAGAGCTCTCTCACTTTTCTTCCTTCTGCCAATTCTTGTCTTTCTTCAGTGTCCTTTACTTGCCCTTCATCAGATTCTGGTCTTTTTTCACTATTCCCTGGCTTATCTTTTTTTTTTCTAGTTTTATTTTAATTTTCTTTCGCAATTCTCCTCTGTCTTCCTCCGTTTTTCAACATCCTTTATATTTTTCTTCCCCTTTTTGTCTTCTTGTTCTTTGTTCCGTACTCTGGCTTCTTGTCCTTCATCTGGTCTGTCTTCTTTCAGTGTTCTTTCATCAAAATCGTTCTAGAAGTATTATATCTTTTTTTTTTTTTTCATCGTATGGTCCGCCCCTCTCTCTGCTTATATTTATTCTTTATTTCTTGTCAGATGTGTATTTCCTTTCACCACTTCCCTCACACTCTCACATCGTCTTACTGCTTCCACCTTCACCTGTAATTCTGCATTGTTTACTCCTCTTCCTGTTTTCTTGCTCGCCCTGTCTTCTCTTTCCCACTTTCTCTCACCGCTTTCTCTTTTACCCCATTCTCTCCTTACTTTCGTCGCCATGTCTTTTTCCACTTTCTTCTCCCTTTTTTTGTCTTCTTGGTGTATTTCATTCTATTATTTTTTTTATATATTCGATTCGTGTGTAATATCTCGTTTTCTTCATTTCTGAGTAATCCCCCTTTCCTCATCAACCTTTTCCATGCAATTTTCTGTCACTCACGCCCTTCTCTGGCTCTCTCTCTCTCTTTTAGTCTACAGCACACTACTTCTCACAGTCTCTTGCACATGAAAGTCCCAGCCTCTCTCTTTTCCTCTCCTCTCTCACTTTTTTCTCCCTCCCTCATTCGTATTTCTTCGACCGCTTATAGGTAAAAAAAAAATGAAAAAGAAAAAAACTTCCCCTTTGATTTCATTCCCCTTCCGAGATTTCTTTGACTCGAGCCCAAACGATGAATGTAGCTGGTTGTATTGAAGGTCCCTTGAGAGAGAGAGAGAGAGAGAGAGAGAGAGAGAGTGAGAGAGAGAGCCCTAGCCTGCATCATCACTGACCATTCCCTCACACAGGCCATCCTACGTACCAGAATTACTATCGAAACACATCCTATGCTGGCTCCCTGATTTCTGTTTCAAAAAAGTGAAAAAAAAGTCACGTTTTTACTGTTCCTTAAGCCAAAAACACACACACACACACACACACACACACACACACACACACACACACACACACACACACACACACACACACACACACACACACACACACACACACACACACACACACACACACACACACACACACACACACACACACACACACACAAAGCAGGAGCATCAGGAAGGGTGAGGTCATCAGCTTAACCCACACCCAAGGGACGTAATTACACCATTTTGGCTTGTTTTCTCCCCTGCCTTGATAACTTCTCTTTTTTCTGAGTTAATAAAGTCACGCAGGAGGAATTAATTAGGTGTGCGGGACTTCCTTTTTGTGTAGCGGAGTTTCGTGTGTTTTTCACCTGCACAGTAACATTAAAGTGCTGCATAATAATAATAATAGTAATAATTAATAATAATAATAATAATAATAATAATAATAATAGCATCGTCATTATTATTATTATTATTATTATTATTATTATTATTATTATTATTGTTGTTGTTGTTTCTGTTTTTCCAAGAAGAATTAATATAAAGAATGTTTGTTTTATTCATCATTGAGGAAGTAGGGTGTCATGTTTGTGAAATGCCCCCATTGTTAAAAAAGTAAAAGACCACAGAAGACAAATTTGCTCATTTTAGAGGTTCCTGAACACACTGCGTTTGAAATGTCAGGGGTCATGGTGGAGTGCAAAACAGACTGAGGAAGAAGTAATAATGGTGGTGGTGGTAGTAGTAGTAGTAGTAGTAGTAGCAGTAGTTGTAGTAGTAGTAATAGTAGCAGTAGTAGTAGTAGGCCCAGGTTCATCTGAAACGTGAGCACGGTGGACTGCAGAATGAAGTTGCTCTTATGCAGCCTTCCATTCTCCTTTTGGAGGGATAGGGAGGAGATTGAGGGACGTTTGTATAACTAGGCAGCTCCGCCGCCTGGCCATAGCGGTGCCACCACGTGAAAGCATCTCACCAGCACCAGTAATACGAGTAACTGCAGCTTTTAATATCGGTGTTACTTGGCCAGGAGATGTGTCGTACAAAGGTCAGCGGTTGTTGATCATGGAACCTGGCTTGCTTTTCCTTTTTCTCGAGACTTAATCCCTGGAATCCCGGCGAAGTACCTATTTTTCTTTTTTACTACTTGCAGACCATTTTATTCAGCCTTCGAAAGCACCCTAGCAGTAGCACGGTTAATGAAGGCTGTATTTAACTCCTCCAGCTCAAAAACTTCTGTGCACTGATGGGATTAATGAGGTCTGTGTCTAACTCCCTCCTGAGGTGAATAAAATCATGTGGAAGCAGCAGGAACAAAAAACACATCAGCGGATCATGAAGGTCTAAACACACTGTCCCGGTGCTTTGCTCTGTCCAAATCTCAGCTGTCTAGTGGAAAAGAATGCCGAAGTTGTCCCGATCATGTGAGGTGAAACGGGTACGCTAAAAACAGGCGTCTTTCCTTGCGGGCTTACTATTGGAAAACATGTTTCTTTCTCAGTTGGCTAGAAAAGAATATACTAGAATTGTCCCAACCATGAGGGGTGAAACATAAAAGGTGACAAAGAACCGCTGGAAACAGCTTCTTTACCTGTTGCCTTACTAGAGTTGTCCAGACCGTGAGAGGAGTAACCGGTGAAACAGAAACGCCAGTGGAAAACACGCTTCTTTTCGCGCTGGCTCTGAAGAGGGGGTGAAGGAGGCGAGGAACATCCGACATGAGGGCTCATGCCGCTAATGAGAGGCTGAGAGGCGGGTTCCGGGAAGGACTCCACACAGACGCAAACACCTGAGTCAGAGAGGTAGGCAGGCGTGGCGGGGCGGGGCTGGGTGGAGTTCTAGGGTACTTCACTGTTCTTATTTAGCCTCTGGTAACTCTCCAGTGGTTGGGGTAAGTCTAGTGTACAGTTCCTGCTAATCTATCTATCTATCTATTGCCAGACGCCTCAATCCCGTTTGGGGTGGCCACAAACAAATCGCCTCCAAGTCGCCCTGTCCCCTGCCATTTCACTGCCCTGCTCACAACTCGCACCCCCCTCTCTCATATACCTCTCCACCCCATCCCTCCATCTCATCCTCGGCCTCCCCCTCCCTCTTCCCCCCTCCACCTCACTCACATACACTCTCTTCGTCAGTCTTTCACCCTCCATCCTCTCCACATGGCCAAACCACCTCAGTGTGTTCCTCATAACGCTTCCTATCACATCCACATCCACACCACAACGCTCCTTTATATCCTCATTCGTCAGCCTGTCTCTCCACGTGACTCCACAGGCTCCTCTTAAATAACTCATTTCCACTGCTCTCACTTTTGACTTGTGTCCTTCCAACAATGTCCAAGCTTCACTTCCGTACGTTAGAGTTGGTATCATAATACTGTCATGTAGTAACTTTTTCACTTCCATGCTCACTTCCCCCCCCCCCCTCTTCCAGCTAATGCAGACGATTTTATTCAGCTGAGTGGTTATGGAAGCCAGAAAATGCTACTACTGCTTCTATTACCCTTTTTTGGGTCAATGCATTAATAGTTTTCTTCCAAAACCCTAAATATCGCTGTGATGATGATGATGGTGATGATTAAAATAGTGGTGATGATCGGCGGATAATAAATAGGCACTTGAAAACTTGAGCAACAATTAAAACTCTATCACTGAGGTCATCAGGTGTAGATCCAACTGCGGACAGAATAGGCTCCATCAACCCATCGCTAACTACGGCGCCAACACAAGGCTGAAGTTTTACCGCGGTCGCCTTGTCGTCACAGAGAAATAAGCACGCAAGCTAATTGGCTTTCTATTCAGTGGTGCACAATTTAAAGCAGTATTGAATGGTGCGAGGGTGTAAATGATGTGATGGCTTTTAACACCCCGACCCCCGCTGGCAAATAGAAGCGGCCGCCACTGAAAGCCTCTGATGCACTAAATGTCTTTTTTGGTTGAGTGTTGGAGGCTTACCCGTTTCGCCTATTTTAATGATTGTGTGACCTCGTAACTCGTACACCGTAAGTCTATTTTTTTGAGAATTCTAAACTGTTACTATGCATCCGTCCAATGTCTCTCTGCTTATCTTACTTTCCCAATTCATATATGGTTATTTATTCCCTTGTTCCTCCACCTGTCTACCCACCTACCTACTTACTTCACCCGTGGAGCATAGGCACTACTTTTTTTCTTTTTTTTTTCGAGGATTCTAAGCTGTTATCTACATTTTTTACGTATCCAACTTCCTGATGATATTTTGTACTCGATGCTACCTGTGTGTGTGTGTGTGTGTGTGTGTGTGTGTGTGTGTGTGTTTTTTCCCAGCTTTAGGAGAGCGCCTTAATAGTGAAGGGGTTAATGAAGGCTACTGTATATTGATCTTTTACAGAATAAAGTCTCTCCTTTGTTCTCAGCGACTTTTACATAATCATATTACCATTACGTTGTTGATAATGGTGATTCTGATGACTATGGCAGCATTGGAAAGAATGGTGTAAGAGGATGATGATGATGATTATTGTTATTGATAATACTATATATTTTTTATTATTGCTAGTGTCATTATTTTCATTTTTGACATCGTTTTTGTTTGCCATCACTGAATGTCCTTTGTTTTGGATTACCGTAAGTTACTCAGTAGCGAATAACATTATTTACGCGGGTTTGTTTTGTCTCTCGACTCCAGTACTTCCTCTGAATAATTAATACAGTTCCTAGAGTAAGTGCTGGGAATATTAATCAGAGCCAGCTATCATGGTGCGTGTTTAGTTACTGAGTTGAAAACTCTTGAAACATGTAGTTTCAGTATAGCAGTAGTTGTGGTAGTTGTTGTGGTAGTAGTAGTAGTAATAATAGTAGCAGTAGTAGTAGTAGCAGTAGTAGTAGTAGTTGTTGTTGTTGGTTTTTGTTTGTACTTGTTTGTTATTTATTTGTTTATTGTTGTTGTTGTAGCTTTAGTTATATTTATCTGAAACGTGAAGCTGGTGAACTGCAGCCTGAAGTTGCACTTTACCGATAATCCACCATCCCCTTTTCGTAGGATAAAGAGGGAGTTGAGAGACGTTTGTATAACTGGGTAGTAGAGCCGCCTGTATTTTACATTCAGTGCCACCGTGTGAAGGCGCCCTTCTCCAGCACCCCTGAAACTACTGAGCGGTTAATATGCTGAGAGTATTAAACCCTTCATTCCTAGGACGTCGATTATACTTTATTCTGTGGTATTGTTGGGTGATTATATTATATTGAGAGCACCCTAGTAGTGCAGGATTAGTGAAGGGTATATCCAAGCATTCAGGTTCGAAAGTCTTCACTGAATTGCTTAAAATCGTATGGAGATGGCAAGATTATTATGCCCTCCCCCATCCCTCCCCTCCCCCCCTCCTCTCCTTCGTATTTTCTTTCCTCGTCTTCCCCTCCTTCATTCAACCCTCATTCCCTTCACGGCCGTCCTTGCCATACCCCCTTCATCCATCGTACCCTTCCCTGCTTCACCCATCCTCCCACTTCTTATTCTCCCCTTCTACCTTTCAGCCATTCCTCCCTTTCACCCATCTTACCCCTCCTCGTCATTCATCCTCGATCCTCGTTTCCATCTCACCTTCCCTCCTTCACCCACCCTCCTCTGCCCCTCCCTCAGATACACACACACACAATTCATCTTCACTCGCAGCTTCAATTAGATCTGTTCAAACACGAGGTTGCTGGGCTGGAGCATAGTGTGCAGTACAAACAGATCAGTTCTTTTAATTCATTAGCAGAATGTTTCCAGTTTTGTTTGCTGTGTGTAGTCAAAGATAGCTGAGACTAACTAACGTTTGTGTGCTGAAGATAAAAGCTATATGCAAAGACACTGCTCATTCTCGTTCCTACGTGAACACTATAAAAATAATAATGGAAACAGGCACTGGTTCAGAGTCTGCATATATAGTTTAAGAGTATGCTAAACGAAATAAAAGCGAGTCTGTCATATCAAGTGACTGGACACAAGTTGCCAGCGAAAATTGGAGGTCGTAGCCAGGAAGACAGACAGATCTAGGAGCATTGTTTCAGATCTGATCATGACATTAAAATACGTAGGATTTTGGTTAATTTTAACTGTAGAGGTGGTAAACAAAATGCTCTTGAACTGCAATAAACAAACATTGATCGAAACACAGAGGCTGAAGGCAAGGGTAAACATGAACACTAAAGTAAAAAAAAATACTGTGTGTGTACAAGCACGTTCGGGCAGCATGCAGTAAAAAGAAGAGTTGATGTGCTAGAATGTGCTGAGGAATATTTAATTAGGAAGATAGTTCGGTAAAATTGTTGTCATGACCAAGAAACCAAGCTACAGATAACAGTATATTTTTAGCCCAGTATATTTTTAGCCCTTTAGTTATTTTTCTTCCTACAACCAAAGTTTATATATAACGTAGGATAGACTTCTGGGTGTTGCGGTGTTATAAAAATAATTTCTGTTGACCCAGGCAATACGAAATTCCACTATTTATTCCCTTGTTACCGTCGTACGATATTATTTAAATTTAGGTAGGCCTGTTGTAGTGGAGATAATAATAATAATAATAATGATAATAATAATAATAATAATAATAATAATAATAATAATAATAATAATATCAGCAAAACTGCCCTGTGTATATAGCAACGTTGTCTCGGCAAACTGCGAGTGTGTATGTCACATATTTGTGTGTGTGTGTGTGTATGTGTGTGTGTGTGTGTGTGTGTGTGTGTGTGTGTGTGTGTGTGTGTGTGTGTGTGTGTGTGTGTGTGGAGGGGGGCAGTAGAGAGGATGTGGAGGGTGTTTGAGTGCCACCATGTGAACCGTATAACTGTGTATATTTGCATTAGCGCGTATGGATGTCAGCTTGAAAAGGCCTCTTATTATGCAGAGTTTGCTGAAGTGTGTGTGTGTGTGTGTGTGTGTGTGTGTGTGTGTGTGTGTGTGTGTGTGTGTGTGTGTGTGTGTATTAACTAAACACATGAGATAGACCATTCTCGGTTAAAGAGATAACAGGAACTGATAACTCTGTCCCAGATAATGGGGATATGGGAGAGAAAGGAGAGATGAGACGGACAGGACTGGAGAGACGATTTGCAAGAGGAGGAAAGAGGTGATGGTGGAGGAGGGAGAGGAGGAGAGAGAAGCCAAGAAGGGATATCTGAACCAGTGAGAGTAAAGATGAGGTAGTGAGAGGAGAGGTGGAAAGGTGAGAGCAGGAGGGAGAGGGGAGAAATAGTGGGAGCAGAAATATGGTGGGAGTGAAGGGGTGAAGGGAGTGGCGAAGTGTTGTGAGGGGAAGTGAGGTGATGGGATGGATGAAGTGCAGGTGAGGTGAAAGTACAAGTGAGAGGAGGGGTGAAATGATGGGGGTTAAGTGGTGAAAAGAGGTGTAAGTGAATTAATCAATGAAAGGAAAAGTGAAGTGGTGGGAATATAGGAAAGGAGAGAGGAGGGTTGAATCTTTGAGAGGAGGGTTGAAAAGCAGTGATGAATTGCTGATACTAGAGGTGAGGGTAGATGTGAATGAAAGTTAACGTGTGAAGGTGAGGAGGAGGGAGAGAATGGGTGAAGAGATACGAGCAGAAGGGAGGAGAGGAGAGGAGTAAGAAGAGATAGGAGAGGACGGGTGGAGAGACAAGAGCAGAGAGAAGAGGATATGTGAAGAAGTTAGAGATGTGAGAGTTGAGAAGAAATGAAAAAGACAGGTGAAGAGATAATCGGAGGGGAGAGTTAGGGAGTTGCAGCAAGAGGAGAGTGGGGAGAGGAGGGATAACTGGGGAGAGGAGAGGAGACAGGTGAGAGGAGATGTTAGAAAATGGTAAAACTATAAAAAGTAAAACGAACAGGAAGCACAAAGCAGTGAGAGGAGAGGAGTGAAAAGGAGAGATGAGGTGAGATGACGATTGGAGCGATGGATTTGTGAGATGAGAGGAAGGCTGAGACGAAAGGAGAGGGAAGGAAAGGAGAGGAGACGAGAGGAGAGATGAATCTGTGAGAGGAGAGGAGAGGAGAGGAGAGGAATGAGAGTAGGAGTAGACAAGGAGGCCGATCGATGATAGGGGTGCTACTGGAAGGGAATAATCAGGTTTGGTTGGATGAGGGGCGTAGAGTGGCGGAGTGGGAGGAGGAGGGTGGTAACATGAAATTAGAATTGATGGGAGGTGTGTGTGTGTGTGTATGTGTGTGTGTGAAATAATTGTAGTAAGGAAATAAGACTCCCATTCATGTTTTTGTTTTCCTGTAGCTGAGTAAAATCGCGTAAGGGTAATCAGAATAAAATGCTAAAAAAATATAAGGAATCAAAATAAAAAATCACCACCAGACTGCCATGACTAATGAGTGTGTCGCCTTTCTGTCCACATGTAAGACCATGTGGCATCGCTGTCTGGGAAGTTCACGGCTGTCAGGTATGGTGCTGTCACTACCTGTCTGTCTTGTCTCTCATCTGCGGTTCTCTCTCTCTCTCTCTCTCTCTCTCTCTCTCTCTCTCTCTCAATCTGTATGTCTGCCCGTCTGTTTCTAGAACATGTCACGGCTACACTAACATTAATTGTCTTTCTCGTGCCTCTGTATTTTGTCCCTCTCTGTCCTACTTCTCTGTTTATCTTAGTCACATTTTCCTCTTTGTCACTTTTCTCCATTCCTTCTGGCCCGAGAGATCTGTAGCGCCTCTTCTTTGGCGATTTAGTTTTCATTTTCATCATCATATCCTCGTTTATTTCACGTATGGAAGCTGCATCATCTCCACATTTAAAGATATAATTAACATAGAGGAGGAAATGTAGGTTTACTGTATTAGGCTAAATTTGTGGGTATGGGAGAAATAGTAGGAGTATTTTCGGAGAGTGGGAATGCAGTACTTTGTTTTATAAGTCTCACGTTATTTATTTATTTATTTATTTTTTTGGTGCTTTTCATCTGTCTGTGATTTTGAGGTTCTGTCTCTGTCTTCATAGTCCTGTTCCCTGGCTTTATGTTAAGGTTTTCTGTCTTAATAGAATAATAATAATAATAATTGTGAGGACGATGGATGCCAGTATTAATAATAATAATAATAATAATAATACTCTGATCTTTTGTTTCTCTTAAGATAACAGTGTGCCGTAACTAAAACTACTACGCAACCCATTATTTCTGTGAGATTAGAGCTGAACGATTTTTCTCTATGTGGAGCTGCTTTTAATAAAAAAAAAATGAATGTCATAACTGTTATATTTTAGTTTGTCTGAATAGAAAACTAAAACGATAACAAAAATAAATACATCGCGTGCAGTTTATCTTCTCTGCTCCCTGTGTTTAAAAATTTAAAACAGTCAGTAGTGGTATATATATTTTTAGAGTGTCCTTTTGCAAACATGTGGACAATTCGTGCAACGTGCTAGAAAGGCCAGTTGTATCCTCATTTTTCCTAAGGTATGCGGCATATGAAAATTCTTTTAATTATGACACCTTTAGCAACATTTTCATAATCTTGGTGCGGTTAGTTTCTGTTATTCTGTTTATTCATCGTATGCCATTTTTTATTATCATGACAATCGTATTATTTCTACATGTTCATGCACTGGACTAATATTCAGATATGATCATCCTGATCTTATTTTTTTTTTTTAGTCTACGTTATATACAGTATATATATATATATATATATATATATATATATATATATATATATATATATATATATATATATATATATATATATATATATATATCGTTTAATTTCATTATTCGGTGCAGCAAGACTCGTATTTTCTCCATACCTTCCCATTAGTCTTTCCTTTATCTTCCTCATCGTCGTGTTTCCTTCCTCACCTTCGCTCTTGTCCCTTCTTTAACATCTTCATACGCCTGTTTCTCTTCTTTAACACAGCCCGCTGGGTCGTCACATCTTGGGCCCCTTCTGCCTGTCATCATCATCCCACTGTGTTTATTTCCCCCCACATCACCGCAGCCACTCCCGCTCCTGACACTCACTCTTGTTCCTTATCCCAGGTACCACTTTTCTCCACACTTTAATCACTTCTTCTTGAGGACAGTCTATGAACATTATTCTTTTTTTTTTTTTTCCTTTTTCAGAGGACGATTCTCCTCCTCTATTAAATCACTTCAGCTGAAGGGCAGTTTTTTATACATCGGCCTTGCTCTGTCTTAAAAAAAATGAATTATAAAATCCCCTATTAGGATCTCTTCAGCACTGTTCCCAATAATGCACAAAAACGTTTTCTACAGTCTAATCATGTTAATATTAATATTATCTTCCACTATCATACCACCGCCAAATAGCTCGCCAAAGCTTCCTTGACAGTCAGATCATCTCCACTGTGGCTCATCCAACCTGCCTTAACAATTACACAATCTCCAAACATCAATCAGACAGTCTCCAAAACAGGTAATTAAAACTGCCCTAACAAGCAGACCATCTCCCCAAAAATCTCCTCCAAGATGCCCCTTCATCCAGACCTCACCCCCCCAAACTAAGACCTCTCCCCCTTAACCAAGACCTCTCCCCCTTAACCGAGACCTATCCCTCTAAAACAGACCTCTCCCTGTTAACCATACCTCTCCCCCTCAGCCAGACATCTCCTCCTTAACCAGTCCCTCCATCAACGAGACCCTCCCTGCTCTAAACCAGACCCCTCCCAACATCCCCTCTGCTCGTCTCACCCCCACCTCTTCCTGCCGTGGTTCCCCTACGTGGCGCCCTACTCTAAACATCAATTTCCTGCTCCGCCTCTACACCAACAAGTCCTTTATCCTACACCAAGAGATCCTTTATGCTTTTGGCCTTCTGTTGGATCTCCCCACTTCACCATGTCCCTGCTATTTTGTCCCCATTTCATGTCCGTACTTCACCATGTCTCCTCTACCTTCATATGTCCTCACTTCTCTGTCTCCTCTTATCTCCACTTTATGTCCCCTCTTCACTCTGTCCTCACTTCACCCTGTCCACACTTCACGCTGTCCCTACCGCATCATGTCTGCACTTCATGTCTCCACTTCACCATATCCTCACTTCACCCGATCTCATTTTTACTAGGTCCTCACTTCACCCTGTCCTCACTTTACCATGTCCACATTTCACCATTTCCACGCTTCACCCTGTCCCCACTTTACCATGCCTCCACTGTGTCCCCACATTACTATGTTCCCATTTCACTATCCCTGTTTCACCATGTTCCCTCTTGGTATTCCTTCTTCACCATCATTTCACCATACTTTGTTCACCACGTTTTTCTGCGCACCGCACCTTCTCCTCGCCTTTTTTTTTTTTTTTCGCCTTTCTCTTCACCGTGTTTGTTATTAATTTTGTTCTTTATATCCCATGTCCCCTCGTCATGCACTCTTCCCATGTCTCTTCCACACAGTGTCTCTTCCACACAGTACCATTCTACGCAAGTAGTATATATCGCAGTCAATGTATGGTAGGAACTGACGAAACCTTAGCACTGTGGCTCCTGTGACTCACTCTCGGTGAATAAAATCGTCTAGCATTAGCAGGAATAGAGTAATAGAGCTGTACTGACCATAAGACGGTTTATGGTGACTCTAACAACACTCAGACCCCTGAGACTCACTCGCATGAATGGAATCATCTGGCTGTAACTGGAATAGAATGCTAGACTTGGCCTTAGCATAGGAGGGTTAATAACTGGATTTTTTTTTCTTCAAAAGTAGAGAAGTTGTGGGAAACTTCTCTGGGTGGCCCATAATTCGCTTTTTTTTTTTTTAAGGGGGGGGTGTTTTTTATTTTGAGATAACCTAGTAATTGCTCAACAATACTTCATTCAGAAATTTTGACTAAAGTTGCCGTACTGCATTGTTTGATTAATTTCGAATGTATCAAAGGAAGATTAATGCCTGCTTGTCGTGAAGGAAGATTTGATACCTGCTTGTTGTGGTAATTGTGTTTTAAACCATTAAGTGTATTGAAGGTAGAATAATGCATTTATTTATGGAAATGAAATCTAGTACTGGTTGATCCCTTTACAGCTGCTTACATAGTCAGAGGTTGCTAATGCAGATACCATTGCAAGCATCAGCATAGGCGTAAACGTAGCTGACAAGGAGAGATTGAAAGCACACGATAGCACACACACACACACACACACACACACACACACACACACACACACACACACACACACACACACACACACACACACACACACACACACACACACACACACACACACACACACACACACACACACACACACACACACACACACACACACACCGATAATTAGAGAACGAGCTAAGTTAATTCAAACCGTTTTCTGTGGCGCTGCAATGTTGTTATTACGAAAGCTTTGATGACTAAAATTAATGAGTGCAATTATATAACAAGCGAGCAGAATAAGCTTGTTTTTTGCTGGTTTTTCCGTAACAATACAAGGCCAGACTTTAGCAAATTTAGACTCCGTCATTTGCTTTTTCCCTAAAGAGCTCTATCAGTATATTTATAAGGTCATACAGCACAACACAGCAAAACATAGCTCATTACAACACAGCACAGCACAATACGGCACTGCACAGCAAAACACAGCACATCACACACCACCCAGTCATTGTACCCATCATCCCACCATCTTAACACCAAAATGATTACTTCAGATACTACCTCTCCTATAAACTTGCAGTTAGGAGAGAGAGAGAGAGAGAGAGAGAGAGAACTTTCACACGTTCAGACCACTGATTCATACCATTCATCATCTCACCCCAATGGCAAGAAACATAACTATCATGCCTCAGTTACCGCTTCCCTCATTACGTTGCAGTGAGAGAGAGAGAGAGAGAGAGAGAGAGAGGGAGAATCTTCATACTTAATCCAGTAATTCATTTGACTCATCATCCTCTCTTAGTAGCAAAAAGTATAACTATCATGGATCAAATACCACTTTTTTCATCATGATCCAGCGAGGTAAAACATAGAGCCAGACAACAGAAAGGCACCTTAGACAGAAAGACAGACATGCTGAGAGAGCCAGACAGAAGGAAGACAGATCTGCCAAGAGGGCCAGGCAGACAGAACATAGACCTCCGAAGAGAGCGAGACCGACAGATCGATAAACGGAAAGGCATACGTGCTAAGAGAGCCAGATATGCCGAAAGACAGACCTGGTACGAGAGCCAGCCAGACAGAAAGATCGTCTAAGAGAGCCAGACAGACAGAAAGACGGACCTGCTAAGAGAGCCAGAGTGAAAGAAAGACACATCTGCCAAGAAAGTCAGATAGAAAGCCAGACCCACTAAGAGAACAGACAGAACAGACAAACCTGTTAAGAGAGCCAGTCAGACAAAAAGACAGACAGACCACCAAAAGGAATCAGATTGACATCAAGATAGAGGTGTTCATGTGTGGCTCTTGCTGGCGAATTAATCCAGAGTTCCCTGGTGCCGTGTGTCTGTGTGATGGCGGCGTGAGGAGAAGCAATATCCTTGATTGACTATCGACTGACTCAGGGGCGTATCGGCGATCTCTTCCGGTCGCTGTAATTGCTAGAGGCGGCGGGGAGGGATGGGGGGGTTTTGCTGGCGGGTAGCGGGAGGGGGGATTTTGCTTGGCGTTAGCGGGAGGGGAGATTTTGCTGGGGGTCAGCGGGAGGGGAGATTTTGCTTGAAGGTTAGCGGGAGGGGGGGGGGGTCTGGACGTCGATGGAACCTTTTTTTTTTTTTTTTTTTAAATAAAGAAGATGAACAGAGGAAGTAAACCAAATTTTAAAGAATTCCATACACCACTTCAGGGTCGTATTCCAGGTGGCTTAGGAGACTTTGTAGCTCCTGTTCCTTAGCGGTTCGTCATGCATACTTCGTCTTGATTTTCTCCTGTATTATTTACACAATTTGAGTATCGTCAACACAGAACTGTATTACCTACACTTCCCTCGTCCAGAAGGTTTGGTTTTACATGGATGGGTGTTACTTCCTGGAAGTTTAAATCAGAGTGAAGTCGCTAAGTACTCTTATGACAAGGCTACTTTCATGAACTGGTTTTACTGGCAGAACACTCAGTCATTTTATCCTCTTGATGGCTGTTCAGGAATTAAACTTAGTAAGATTAATTATCTGAGTGAGGTTTGAAAATGTATCTTTTGGTATTCATTTGTTTAGGAAGGAGTTGACGATAAATATGTTGGTGTTGCTGTGTCTCCAGGCTCATCTGAATCGTGAAGCCAGTGGACTGCTGGCTTAAGTTACCCTACATCTGCAGTCCTCTATCCTCTTTTTGCGGGGTTGGGGAAGTAGCTGAGGGTCGCTTGTATAACTAAGCAGCAGCAGTTGAACCTTCCAGTTGTATCGATGCCACCACATGAAGGCGTCTCTCCAAAACTGTGTAGTATCATTTGACGTAACACACCAGATCTTCTAATATGAACACGACCGTACGATAATTTTATGTCCGTTATCTACCCATTCACGGGGTTCATTAAACAAATAATCCCAATAATCTGTCAGAGGAGAGAAGAGGTGAAGGGGCCGACTCGCTAGGAAGTTCCCCAGGCGTTTTCAGAGGAAGAAAAATGAACGAGGAGTGGCTGTGGTAAATGGACAGTAGTATAGTTATCTTCTTGGCTCTTCGTATGGGAGGATAGTTTTATTTCTTGGCAGCATTACCTTGTCCAGTTTTAATCTCAGAAATGACAGAAAAGTTATATTGTTTCCCCTGTGTAAAGTATATGTTTTCAGGATTTTAGTTTGAAGTGATTGTTCCCGAATTTTCTGTAAAATCCAGTATATTGCTGATTCATCTTTTTTATCTGGAAGCAGTGTATGTTGCGCTGTGGAGCTTTTTCTTCTTCTTCTTCTTTTTTTTTTATTTACAGTCCATCAAAAAAGCATCGCATCATTGCCTTTCCACTCCCTTCCATTTCCATCATTCCGCTTCCCTTTCTTCACTTCTAATTTTACTACTATTCACAGGTCTACCCTGAGCAGAATAAAATGCTTTGGTCGTAACAGAATTAGAGAGGATTGTCTTCATACCGATTTGGTTGACGTGGCTCAGTTCAGTCTGACCTTCTGTTCTCTCCTCTCCTCTCTCCTATCCTTTTCTTTTTATTTTCCTCGTCTCTCTAATTCTATCTCTTCCCCACGCCTCTCTCTCCTCTCATTTCCTTTCCTCTCTCCTTTCCTCTTGTCTCCTCTCCTTTCCTATTCTCTTTCTTCTCCTTTCCTTTCCTCTCTCCTCTCCTCTCCTCTCCATTCCCCTCTCCTCATCTTTCCTCTCCTCTCGCCTCTTCTCTTGCTTTCCTGCATAACCTTTCTGTTTATCTCACCTCTGCTCCTTCGTCTTTTATCTCTACCCATCCTCTTTAATCACTCCCCTTCCTTCTGCCGGTTTTCTCTCTCTCTCTCTCTCTCTCTCTCTCTCTCTCTCTCTCTCTCTCTCTCTCTCTCTCTCTCTCTCTCTCTCTCCCTCCTCCTCGTCCTCCTCCTCCTCCTCCTCCTCGTCCTCGTCCTCGTCGTCCTCCTCCTCCTCGCCCTCCTCCTTCTCCTCCTCCTCCTCCTCCTCCTCCTCCTCCTCCTCCTCCTCCTCCTCACATACATTCCTTCCCCTCCTACATCGTCATCCACCGACCTCTTGTAAACGTTCATCTCTGCCTGTAGCCCCTCTTCGTCTTCCTTCCTTCCTTCCTTCCTTCCCCTCTTCCCCTAATCCCATTGTGTCCCTCTACCTCTCTCTCTCTCTCTCTCTCTCTCTCATCACCCCATTTGCTATCCAATCTTTATTTTTCGCATCGTATCTCTATTTCTTTCGTTCATACTTGTACATACGTCCCTCTCAATTCCACATCTTCGTCCCTACCTCCACCATGTCAACTCTTTCTCTGTTTTTACACCCGCACGTGTATCGCTGGGGCTTATATGTTTGATTCTGTTTGGTTGCCCGTTGTCTGTTCTTCTGTCTGTGTGTCATTCTGTGTACCATAATGTCTCTTTGTGTTTCAGTGTACCTTTCAGTCTGTTTGTCCTTCTCTGTACCTTTCTGTCAGTATCTTTCTGTGTGACTATTAGCAAAATTATTATGAAACAGTTGAATGGATTTGCACCAGCTCTGGAAATTTGATTCAGATTTATCGGAGGAACATATTAAATTTTAACTAGAAATGGCCGTAGATCTTAGTCCAAACGCAAGGTCATCCCAGACAGTTGTAACTCAATTTTAGCCATATTTGGTGGCGTTGTTGAGGGTCAGGCAAGAACGTCGTGGCTCAGTTTTGAAAAGGTCACTGGCATGATCAAAGTTTCATCCCTTTCATGATCAGAGTTTCGTCCCCTTAATTTAGTTTTTATTTTCTTTGCTCCAAACTCGACATAGGGATGTAAGGTTAGCCAGGGATTAAATTATTTTGTGTTTAGAATAGTAAGTCAAAATTCATGATCACAGGTAAGGTCAGCTTGAAACAATCTACCATATCTATGCCCCCCTCCAATTACTCCCTACTGACTCAGCCCTCTTCCTTTTTCCCCTCTATTCCCTCCTCTTCCGCCCTCTTCCCTTTCCCTCATCTCACCCTTCCGGTCTTCCTCCTTCCCCATTCTCCCCTGAATCTCCCTTCTTGCGCATCTCCCTCTCCTTAGTTATTCTTGTATGTTTTCCTCCCGTTCTTGGCTATGTTTCCCTCCCCTTCGCACCCTCCATTTCACTACCTTACCTACCTTTCCAACCCTCCATTCTCCCTCGCCTAATCTTGGCTTTCCCTTTCTGTAGCTACTCTCTCTTTCCCCTCTTCCATCTCCCCACGTTCTCCTTTTTCCTTCGTTCGCTTGTTTTCCACGGTCTTCTCTCCCCCATCTCCCTCCCATTCTTACCTACTCCCTCCCTCATACTTTCATTCGTCCTCTCTGTTTCTCCCCTTTACGTCTATACATTCTTTTTTTTCTCTTCCGTCTCTCTCTCTCTCTCTCTCTCTCTCTCCATTCGCCTTGGCATTCTCCTTCATTTCCCTCTTTCCGCTTTTCTTCCCGTCTTTAATCTGCTCTACATTCACTGTTTCATGCACCTCTCTCTCTCTCTCTCTCTCTCTCTCCCTTCTCCTCCCTCCCTCCGCTCATCCTCCCCCTCTTTCCTTCTCTCATTCTGATGTTCTTCCTATTACCACCTCCTTTTCTTCCTATTACCCTCCTCCTTTTCCACTCAGTACTTTCTTTCCCGTCTCTTCCATCTCCTCTCACCTTCTCTTCTTATGCCTCTCTCCGCTTTCCCTCCAAATCCGTTCTCCCCCTCATCCATTCCCTCTTCCTCTCTATCACTTCATCCTCCCTCACGTTTTCCATCCTCTTCCTTCCCATATTTTTCCCCCATCTCTACTTACGCATCTGTCCCCCTCGTTTTCCCTCCCCCGCTCGTTTTCCCCGTTCTGCCTCCTCCCTCCCTCTCTCCCTGTACATACCTCCTTTCCCTCTACTCTTCCTTCCCATCTCTTCCATCTTCCCCCACCTTCTCTTCTCATGCTCCTCTCTCTCTTTCCCTCCCGCTCTGTCTCCCCCTCTTGCCTCCTCCCTCCTCTTGCTCTCGCGGGCTGTCCTTCGGCTTTCCTCCCGGCTTCAGTGTGACCCAAGCAGTGAAGGGGGAAACATCGCTGCGCTCCTCGCTGGCACTACACCCATTATCCACATTAATTGACGGGATATTGGCAGGTCGGGAGGAGAGAGCAGCCCTGGATATTTATCGCCCAATCAGTCTGGATGCCTTGAGAGGGTCGGTCCGGGTCCTCTTGCCCGTGTGTCCCCAGTGTGTGTTAATTACCCGAAAGTTATAGAAATTATTATTACATTGGGGATTTAATTAACAGTCGCCTGTGTATATTATTCCCCTCTCCCGGATAATTAAGGGCCGAGGGACACATTGGCCCTCCCCGTGAGTGAGGTGATAGAGGCAAGGGTTCGAGGCTGTGCCGGGGAAGATTGCAACATTTTCCTTCCCGATTTTCCCTGACCTCTGCATTTTCTGAAACAAGGTGCGTGAGGCCCGATATATCTGTTTCCATCGGGTGTTATTTTTGTGCTGATGTGCTGACCATCCATGCTTGATCCTAATGAAGTCTTTGGCTACTGATAAATGATTGAGAAAGGTGCCTAGTTTAACCACGAATCTAATTTGATTTATAAAAAAAAAGTTTGGAAAAGTTAAATAAGAGTTTACTGCCCGCTTGAAGTACAGTTCGATCACCAATGTTCTGAACCAATTTCTTTATTTTTTTGTACCGGAAAATTGTGATTATGGAAGTGTGAAAGCGCTGGAGCCAGGAGTTAGAGCCTGGCTAATGATCTCGGGGCCAGAAAGCCAGGAGATGTGATAACCCGAGCAACTGGCAAAGCTATAACAAGTAGTGTGGATCTGATTGTCTGTGCATGTGGATCAGTGAATACTCGGATAATACCAAAGTTACTGAAGTCTAATACCTGAATTACTGAAGTTTCTTTTGCAACTGAAATCGGATACAGTGCTAAACCTGAACTACTGATTAATCGCACTGTAAATTAATATAGAAATCGGATAAATTTGTACCATTAAACCAAGGCCACAGATTTGATTTGTGCACAGATGTGATTTAGTGCAAACGTGTATCATACTGGTACTGAAGGCTTACGTGCATCCTACTAGTGTTGGTATCGCTATAGCACTCGGTTTAGTTAAGGTTTACACGTGTTTTATACTGGTGTTGAGGGTCCACGTGTATCGTACTTGTTTTGAAGGCTTACTTTTACCATACTAGTGTTGATTTACGTGTATCGTACTGGTGTTGAAAGTTTACCTGTACCGTACTGGTGGTGGTGGTGGTGGTGGTGGTGTGGGTGCCCTCTTTACCCTCAGCCTCAGTGTCTTAACATAGAGATGGTGGTGCGGCAGGGGTAGGCAGGCAGGATGGCGTGGCGGCGGCGGGGTGTGGCGGCGAGGGCGGCTGTGGTGGCGGCGGGCCTGTGGCTGACCCTGAGCGCCGCCCTTGCAGCCCGCAGCACTAGGCACCTTAGCTCCAGGACCGTCAGCACTAAGTATGGCCGCCTCAGAGGACTTGTCGTGTCCCTGGGTGCTCGTGGCCTGGGTGACGCTGAGGTGTTCTATAGTGTTCCCTACGCCTCCCCTCCTACGGGTAATCTCAGGTTCATGCCCCCGGGGTCGCCCTCACCCTGGCCCGACGTGAGGATAATGAACCACCCAGGCCCGGTCTGCCCTCAGCGCCTCCCGGACATACGGAACCAAACCCAGGCCCTGGAGAAGATGAGCAGGGGTCGCTACCAGTACCTTCGACGCCTCCTGCCCTACCTTAGGAACCAGAGCGAGGACTGTCTCTACCTCAACATCTACACTCCTGCAGCAGGTCAGTTACTGGACGTGTGATAGGGCGGTGTAGGTTCATTTTTCTCATGTCCAAAGGAGATGTAGGGGTCATTTTTTTCATGTCCAAAGGAGGTGTAGGGGTCATTTTCTCATGCCTCGAGGTGGTATTGGCTCATTTCCTCATCTCTTAAGGTGGTGTTGGGTCATTTTCTCCTGTCTTCAGGTGATGGTTGCTCAGTTTCTCACGTCCGTAGGCGGTGTGGGGTACAGTGAATTTATCATAGGCCTATATTGTCCTTCAGGAAATCATGAGTCTTTGCTTATACGTGTATAACAGGCCTGTGCGAGCCGACCACTACATACACACATACATACGTATATATATATTGCATACATATAGATACATAGATAGATACATAATTATATTCAGTCATTCATTTATTCATATCAACAGGGTATGTAGAACCAGCTGCTGGTTCTTGAAGATGGTTTTGTAGAGTCAGTTGCTCATGTTTCTAGGCGGTGTTGAACGTCCCCCAATTGCTGAAGACTCGACGGAATTCCGGCTCACTGACGCACGGTAACTGAAACTTGTCTGAATCAGGCGACCCATTGTATCTGCTTCCTGCCTGGCCATAACTGGGTTACTCCCGGTGATTCATGACCTCCGCTGCTTAGAACTGAGATATTCAGGAAAAGAGCAGGCAGGGAGATGTGCGAGAGAGGGAAAGAATAAGCCGAGAGGAAGAGATAATTTGGGACGAAATATTGTATCGGAGTCCGTGCTTCATCTGGATTTATTTCTCTCCCTCACTTCATTCCATGGCTTTTCTTTCATGGTGACTGTCTTTGGTTTAGGAGGAATATAATTAAACTGAGCTACATTTTTCCTCATCATTAGGAGAAACGCTTACGACAATATTGACCTAAGCGAGACGGTTATTTAGTTTATTCTCATTAACCTCTTGACTCTGCTAATGTATCTTTTATGATATTCTTACCATCTATAGAAATTTTATTCAGCTTAGGAAAGACTTGGAACTGAATGGGTTAGGCATATCGTGTTTTACCCTCTGCCCTACTAGAAGTCCTCCCTAAGGTAAAGATAAATGCTTAGGAACAGCAAGAAATAAAAATAGACGTTATTGTAGTGAAGTACAGTAATTGATGTGTGAATCGAGACTCAAACTCTGACTGCTGTGAAAGGATGACATTGAAATTACAGGCAGAAAAGCAGAGAGGCATGGCGTGAAGGAGCAGAAAGATATGGCGTGAAGGAGCAGAGCGAGATGGCGTGAAGGGCAGAGGCTGGGTTGGTTAGGGCTGCGTGGGGGTCGTTTTGTCGCAGGAGGCTTAAGTAACACGCTATGATGAGGCGTCAGGGAGTTAATTGGCGGATGTCAGACCATAACCAGGTTCTTGGAGATGGCGTTCGATTTCATGCGGACCCTTGGCTACTCTGCAAGGTAATTGGTTTAGGTTCAAGGGGAAGGGTTCAATTTCATGCTTCAGACATAAATAAGCTTTTTGGAGGAAGGGTTAATTTCATGTTTAAGTCATCAGTCATTTTCATGGAGAAGAGTTTTGTTTCATCCGGACATTTGGCTACGTGGTCTACGCAGCATCCTGTGTCTGTGTTCTCAGCTGGTGAACGTATCTTAGTGAAGTGGATGGGAGGAGTAAGAAAAGGAGAGGCATACCATGAGCGAAGTGAAGGGACATGGTGGGGGAAAATATATGGGAGGGTTGGCTGGAAAGGAGTGAAGATTTAGGAAAGGATACTACTGGTTGGAGATCATAGTCTCATACTGCTGGATGTAAGGCAGGTCATGAATAGTTTGGTAGATATTTGGCTAACGCTATTCCTAGTGTTGATAATGACTAACATCCGTATTTAATAATGACACTCACGATTAAATCCATGGAAAACAGTATATTAACATTTTTTTGGTTTATGGGATTCAGCGCTGTTATATAAATATAGGATGTTTAGGTGACAAAGAAAGGGCTAAGTGCAGAACTGTGAGTATAAGCCAACTTTTTAATGAAACTTATAAGGAATATTGCGAAAACGTTTGCAGAATCGTGAAAAAATGGCAGATCGAATTCATGAATCTAGAACATCATTTTATTCGTATATATGAAAACAGTGAGAGAAATTGAACAAACCATGTCATAGATAAACCTAAAACTTATTATATTCCTTGCTATTTTTATCGTGTCTGTCTTAAATTTTGTTATTTTTATCGTGGTATTGTCTCACACTTCTCGTCATATTTTAGTTATTCATTTTTATTCAGGGTTCATATTATGAGAAACACATATATTGGGCATAGCATCATATAAATTAAAGCAGCCTAGACGAGTGCTACTGTCTGAAAGAAAAGTACATTAGTACCTTAACCAGGTGTCCATCATAGCCTGGAATATCAGCGCCAAATAGGTTCAGCTGACTAATCACATGTCTTTGCATATATAGATAATGAAGCCTACCTTCGTGTAAAACATGATCTTAATGCTCAGCTGTCACCTTTACAAAAACCGAGCATAATTCTCAGAGGCTCGAAATCCCCGCTGGAAACTGAAGCGACGAAAAAGAATATAGCGTTAATTTGCGAGTTGTGTCGACCACTTCTCCCTACTTAAAAAATAATCTGGAGAGCCTGAGTGAGAATTTATTAATATGCAAACACCAGGAGGCAAGCTGCTCTCTCTGGGGTGAAAGACGCACACGCAAGCAGGCACTTCATTATTGTTATATAGCCGAGGCTCTGCGTGGCGTGCTACACACACACACACACACACACACACACACACACACTTGTTTACCAATATTTTTCTTGTAGACTGCGATAGTGGTGGTAGTTCACGTCTGCAGTGTGTGTGTGTGTGTGTGTGTGTGTGTGTGTGTGTGTGTGTGTGTGTGTGTGTTACTTTTTTTATGAGTGCAATGGTTTGACGTCAGTATTCGGAGGGGCACAATTGGGGATTTAGTCTGCAGCGGTTTTAATGTTAAGTGTTCCCCCCAGAATAAGAGGGACGTACGTTAATATTCTTTGCCCCATAATACCCTCAGGATAGTAATGTTTTTTCGACAATATTTTTCCTTTCACTGCAGTGGCTGTGTCAGACGTGTTAATATTACGATATACGGTAAAATGGTTGTGATTTTATGATATTATTCTTGGACTGGTAGGTGGTGGCCACCATCATCCACTCACTTGCAGTATTGCTGCCTACGTTTTCCTTCACCTGAATCATTCTTTTTCTGTGTCTGCCCCCCCCCCCCTTTTCCTGTTTCCCCCATCTTTCCTGCCACTTTTTATTTCTCCTCTTTCCTTTTCAGGCGGCTTTACATTGAGCGACAATCCTAAGGGTTTCCTGTAAGCCAGGAAACCATTTACAACGCTGGGTGGCAACCATGTAGCCAACCCATACGCGTTCCCTACAGTACGTGTCAAATAAGTGTGTTGGTGGAGAGTTAGTGCCTCTTCCCATAAAACAACTAGCTAACTGCGAGTCAAATGGCCACTTCTTACGGGATAATGGCGTCTGGCTGTAGATAGATAGATAGATAGATTCTTGGTCTGCACATTTTTTTCTTTTTTAACTTTTTCTTTGGACTGAAGTGGTTTGGTCAGCAGTGTGTAATAGAATGTATAGTAATGTTCTCGTAGGGGACTGAGGACGATAATTTGTGATTGGCACGTTAACTTTCACTGTGATGACATTTTGTATATATTAGTCTTGCCACCATTAGAAATTTTTACCCAGCTTGAGAATGATGCTTGGTAGTGCTAGGGTTTGAAATATACTCCATTAAATCCTTAACTACAAGTGAGTTTAAATAAGCTTTGTTCACTGGGCATTTTTTGGAGAATATATCAGCACTACCTTGAAAGAAGAGATGTTATAATTAAAGAACTCATCTCTGACAAAAAAAAAAATCAAGTATTCTAATGCTAAGCCTGTTTAAAGTACGTGTATCTAAGAATTTTATTGTGAAAAGTAATAATTTTCTGTTATTTCCTTTGTCAAATAGAATAGTAAAGCATGATCATTCTGGCCAATATGTTCAGCTATTGACTGTTATGGTTACTTGAGCAGTCTTTTATATATATGATCATGTCGAGAGTGATTGCAGCCTTGAGTACCAATAATTATTCTGTCGACAATCACAGGACTTTTGGTGACATCTAACTTGCGGTTTGCAATTGTTTTTCTCTCCTGTTTCCTCCGTAGCGTCTCCTCATAGTGCTTAAGTATAAATGTACAGTATCAGAGTTCAACACAGCTACTTATGCCACACTCATTGCGATTCATGGCGGTTGCTTTTTTCAGCTGTGTGAGTTTATTATATAGCTATTACCGTATATAGAGATACATAAAGATAGGAGGCAGCACACTGATTTTACGTAATAGCTTTCAGGCATCATAGTTCTGCGGCTGTGAGAAAATTACTCAGTCGTGCACCCCAGTGTTAAGAGAGAGATACCATGTTAAATAAGTGTTATTGCTGTAGTAAACTATTTTTTTTTTTTTAAGGTTTGCTGCAGTTCCTTACCATTGACACCCTTCGTTATGGCAGTTTATAAGAGAGAATATATATGTGTTCCTTTGCCAGTGGACAGATTACCTTCCGTTCCTCTATAAATCAGCAAATGACTAACGGCTTCACACAAGAGTTAATTAACAACACTCCAAGGCGATAATTTGTGAAGTGTGTCTTTGATGTTGTAATTATTATACTTTCTGTCTTCATTAGTTAAACAACAATAGAGGAAGGAGCAACTGTGATTCCAATACTGATGTTCCCTATCAAATTGCGGTGTGGAATATGAACTAGATATACCGGTTTATACTATAATTCATAGTGTGAAAGTAGTGTTAGTACGTGTATTTATGTTTTTCATGAAAGACCAGACACTATTTTTATTATTATTTTTTTTTTTTACTGTTCTTTTTCATTACCATTTCGTCTTTTCAGTGCCCTTTTTTTTTCACCTCTTCACTATGAGGACGTGTTATAGTTTTATTTTATTTCCAGATAAATGAATTTAGTTTAAGGATAGTTTTTGGTAGTAAAGGATTTATTAAAGGCTACATATAATTCCTCCTGCTCATTAAGTCTCATACCATTAAATATGAATAAAATTTTCTGTGAGCAGCACGAGTAAAAAAAAAAAAATCATGCTGAATATAATCTATTTATTATCCTAAACTAGCGATGGAATATTTATGTGTAATTGAAATTCTCTCTTCAGCCAGGAATTCTCTCATTCATCTTAAAGTCTCCAGGTGACATGTAGAGAGGTGTATGGTATGTAGGAGGACTACTGGGCCTTGAGAGCAGGCTGTGAAGCCTATGCCCAGAGTCGGACACACACACACACACACACACAAAAAAAAAAAAAAAAAAAAAAAAAAAAAAAAGATTTTATTTGCTTAGAGACTTTTTTGCAATAAAGGGGTCAGATCTAGCCTTCAGAAATCCATTGTCCTAATATAAATCCTTCTTTAATTTTAATATAATTGGCTGAAGGTTTCAAAAATAAATTATGTTCTCATAGTGAAAAGGCTTGTAATATTCCACAGTCACGGTGTAATATTCTAATACATGGGTGATTGAAATTTAGCAGAGCAGGGAATATTTACCTCGAGTCCAGGCTATCTCATTTCTCAATTTCACGCCGTTTGGCTAATTAAAGACGCATTTACATTATCGAGGCCCAGGTTTGGCTCCCGTGTGTGTGTGTGTGTGTGTGTGTGTGTGTGTGTGTGTGTGTGGTGATTATCTGGATTATGTTTGTATTAACATTTACATTTTTACTTGAAAAAAATAATGTTGGAGTTATTTTGCATTAGTAGCTTTCACTATTTTAGCCAAGATTTGTCCCTCTTAAAATAGCCAAAATCATCATGAAAATCAAAATCACAATTATGATTAACCAAACTGTATTCATTATAAAGAAATGGGAGAAAAAAAAAATCAAAGAAGGTCTGGCCACATTTCCATACGCACATTCATCGAAACAAGGAAACGATGATGATGATGATGATGATGATGGTGATGATGATGATGGTAACTGTCTTTGGGAAGGATATTCTGCTTACGTACGTGCACTAGTATCACCATTACGGTATTCCAGTGATATTAGTCATCTTCAGCTATTCAGAACTCCCTAGCGAGAAGATAGAGAACTGGGAGGACGGCTAGCTAATTGGCCGTTAATATCAGCCCTTGTTACCGATAGCCGGAGAGGAATACATTATCATCGTCACTCTGGGAACATCAGTTATTAATTTCTTCTTTCTTTCTTCTGACGATTTTTAGATGTTGGGAGATTTTTCGAGTTGGAGTTTTTTTTTTTTTTTAAATATAGCCAGAGAGGAATACATTATCATCGTCACTCCGGGAACATCATTTATTTTATTCTTCTTGGTTTTCTTAGACGATTTTGAGTTAGCTGGAGGGAGATTTTTTGAGTTGGAGGGGTTTAAATATAGGCAGAGGAGAATTTGTCAACCCCTTAACCACGAAGGCGTCTTTTATTTTAGTGATTCTGTCTCCCGACGATTTTGTTCATCGATTTTCTTCAGCATTCTTTTCACTTCAAGTAGGCGTAAAATTGCCATCTCTCCATCTTGAATGATGACCTATGAGATTAACACTAGAATGTAATGTTAATCACAAAGAAGTGCGTGGAAAGAATGTAGCCGTCTTGATTGTGGAGTTACAGCAAGAGATTAACACTGGAATATAAAGCTAGTCTCGAGGAGGTGCGTGGAAAGAATGCAGAACTATAGTATTGTTGTGTTACTCTGCCATTGAACAAGTTAAAAAAGATTGAAATTTGCTGCCAAAGAGATTTACTAAGTCTTTATCTAAACCCCTTAAGATAGGTAAATCTCTCGAGCCAAATTAGATCAGTATTAAAAAAAAAATGACGTCCTTTGAGCTGAAGAGGTTAAAACGGGTGACACTTCCCCCCTGTCGAATAATTCCTCCCCCTGGCCAGAGCTACAAGGCAAGAGTGGTGGGTTATGCATCCGACTGGACTGGGTTTTCGGATTTTTGGCCTAACTCTCCCGGTGGATGGTTTGGTGGTCATTCGAGATTGTGTGTGCTTTGGGAGGGTGGTGTGTATGTGTAGATGTGGTTTGTGTGTGTGTGTGTGTGTGTGTGTGTGTGTGTGTGTGTGTGTGTGTGTGTGTGAATTATATTAACTTGTGTTGATGGGGTTAATATGAGCTCAGTTTTAAAAAATGATTGGTTGTTCTGAATGGGAAAAGTGAGTTTTGATCATTTGACAGAGAGAGAGAGAGAGAGAGAGAGAGAGAGAGAGTACAAGCTGGAAGACTGTAACAGAGTATATCGTGAGTGGAGTGACCCGCATTTACGTGAATTATGTGATAGCCCAAAGCCAATTCAGTGATCCAAATCATTATTTATATAACATTTGATGCAGCCATAATTAAATATACCAGTCTGATGAACCTGTTAATGAACGGACCAGTGAATTATGACTAAAACGGTAGCAAAAAGTTGGTGACCTCAATACCGTATGTTATTTAGCATTACAGGGTGTGGGAGGGGTGACTACGGCAGCAGTTATTGGGAATTTATTACCTTTACCACGCAGGGGCAATAATAATAATAATAATAATAATAATAATAATGAAGATGGTAATGATGTTCGTTGGGATGTTCAGCAAACATTTTTTTTTTTTAAATAAACAATATTGCGTACAAGGAAGTTTGGATCCGGCGTATGTAAACTGTATTATTCTATAAGTTTATGTGTCACTGGGTGGTTCCGAAATACCGATACAAAAGAAAAAAAAATATTGCCTACCAAATAATTCTATCATCAGTACCTTAGAAATTTTATTATGATGGATATTTTAGAAAGAAAATTCTGTTAACAATTAAGGGAATGTCTTACCAATTATCATCCGTACTAAGTTACCGTATAATAATATTACAATCTTTGGACAGAAACGAATTATGATAAACTATGTCATACTAGCAGACACACACCCGGGCCTTCATGAAAAGTTCAGAGTAAATTTCCCAGATGTACAGTAAGCTAAAACGTGTTTGACAAGAAAGGAGCTGTAGTACGCTTTGTGTGTGTGTGTGTGTGTGTGTGTGTGTGTGTGTGTGTGTGTGTGTGTGTGTGTGTGTGTGTGTGTGTTGTGGGAAGTGTAGTTGAGATGATCTGTTGATATGTATTACTGCTGTTTAAATCATAGATAATAATTTCAGACATAGGGCACACAAATTTAAAAAAAAATGACAAGGAATAAATCATGCACTAATTCTCAGGATCTAGTAATGCTTTGGTAAGGATGAATTTATTAGGGCTGTAGAAATATCCTCAAAATTCCATATATAAGCTTTCTTTTTAAACTCTTCGTTGTTGTAAAATAAGAAGAAAGATGATGTAAGTTATTCCCGGCGCAATTGCAAGGCCAAAATGTAGACCAGATATCCCCAAGGAGTGTTTTCTTTGCGGGAGTTCTGAGATGATTTTGCATTTCATTCTTATACGCAAGATTTGTCGAAATTTCTCGCGGTTCCAGAGAGAGAGAGAGAGAGAGAGAGAGAGAGAGAGAGAGGTAGTAAACCCGTAAAAAATGCGGTGGAATAACACGAGTGATACACCGACACAACTCCCTAAGCTTGAATATTCATTGGATTTCCACTTGCTTCTCTGGTTTAAGAATGAGACAGTTTCCCCTATTTTTTCTTTCTCGTTCTTGGTGGAAGTTTATTCAGTACCGATTCGTTGTTGCTTTACCTTTTTCTTCTTCTTTTTTTTTTTTTTTTTTTTTTTGTCTACGTGGTGTCCATTTCAAATTTTATTCACATGGGTGCATCTCTGTTTATGTCTAATATATTCACCACAAGTAGACGTAAAATTGCCGTCTCTCAGTCTTGAATATGGTGCTAATCACGAAGAAGTCTTATGGAAATGATGTTGATCCATAGTAGGCCTATTGCCTCATTCTGCCATTGAGCTACGTGAAGTAAGCTACAAAAGGACAAAAGTCTCTGCCAAACTGAAACAAATGAACATACAGTAAACTTATCAGTAGGATGTAATAATATTTCTGGAAGTGTGTGCTCTTAGGTCTTTCTTTTTCCCTTTACCGGATACTTATTCGTAGATCTTGTTCGGTCCTGAATGGATCATTGTTCTTTTGTGTGGCTATAACAGGGTTGTCTGGTCATAGGGAAAATAAAGGCTTTTCTTCTCATTAACTCTTCTTCCACTGACCTCTTATACCAGAAGAGTATAAATAAACTGCATAGAAAATAAAATACCGGTACATCGTCGAACTGAGTCAAACAGCAGTCTTGCAGCCACTTTCATATCTGTTACACTGATGGCTGCTGTTGTGAATTCTGACTTTATTTTTTTCCTTTAGGATGGGCATGCATCACCTAACTATTTACTTGTTCTGCCTTTCTCGGGTCAGGTCTTTAATGCACGAGTCTCGGCATCACATACAGAAGTGCTTATCTTTTGGAATAGCGCTCTTATCTTTTTTCCTGACTACGACCTCCAGTTATTCAAAAGGAATGTGTATTAGCATCTAGAACTGAGCAGATCATGAATTTGACTGTCTTTTTTCTTCTTTTCTTGGGGGGAGGCAATGATTTCGAGTTTCTGATCTCCCACATTATACCAGTGATTATGTTCGTGGATTTGAAGACATGTGTGATTGTTATTAGGCCTATACCAGTAGAGGTAAAGGCACTAAATTGATGTGGGCCTATGTATGTTATTGGTGGTGTCGATGATGGTGGGTGTGGTGGTATGTATTAATGGTGGTGGTGGTAGTGATGGTGGTATGTGTTACTGGTTGTGGTTGTGGTGGTGTATCGCTGGTTTTCCACTCGGCCATCTAAATACTAAATTCCACTTTACAAATTCAAGAGTTTCAGAGACGTAAGGCTGAAATGGCTTGAGGGAGAAAAAAGTCAGTGATAAGAAATAATTACCCCAAAACCGAAAACAAACTTTAAAAATTTATCCATCCAACTTCCGACTCTACCACACGCTTGCCATCTTAGTGGCATATAAGTTTTTTTACCTTTTTTTTTTTTTTTTTTTTTTTTTCCCGACTCGACACACCACCGCCGGATCCGTGATGAAGTGGGCGACATGTTTGTGGAAAAGTTTGCGCTGGGAGCCTCTTCGGTGAAATTTTACGCCGTGAAAAGTACCGCGGGGATTCACTCTTCTTGGACTATATACGTGTTCGCGGTGAAGGTGAGATTCATATTACCTGCCCAAGTTTTTATACCATGAGAGGACGCGAAAGTAGAAGTGTTATGGTGCTTACTTTTTTTTTTTTTTGTCACTTTTTCTTATTTTTCCGTCTCAGTTTTCCATAGTGTTACCTGTTCTCTTTTCATTTTTCCGTTTTAGTTGTTATTTATTTATCAGCCTTTTTTTTTATTGACCTGGTGATAAAAGTGTTATTGATGCTGCGTTATTATTTTTCTTGTTTTTTAATTATCCTAGCTGTTTTTCTTTTATTTATTTATTTTTTCTTAATCCATCTTGCTTTCTTTTCGCCTTTCCTTATGATTTATTTTTTCTGTTTCCGACTTTTCTGATATTATTTTTGTCATTGTAAAAAGTAAGATGAATTACGTTTAGATTTTACGAACAAGTTAAGCTGCAACTCGAGTTTTATATTTTAGATCGTACTGTACATGCCAGATTTTATACCGTATCCTAGCTTGTGTTAATTTGTTTTCTGATGTTTTTATATATCATCATCATCATCATCATCATCATCATCATCATCATCACTTCAGTTCATCTTTCCTTCATTCCTCTCTCTCATTCAGTACTTCCACTCAACACACACACACACACACACACACACACACACACACACACACACACACACACACACACACACTCGCTGGTGCAGTGGTAACGTTCTCGCTTGCCAACTGGTAGACGGGAGTTCGCGCATCGCTCAGGCTGCGAAAAGTTTCACTGACGAAGTGGGTGGTTACTGTCCTCCTTGAGCAAGGGGATGGGTGTGTGCTTGTGTGAAGGTCACTGCCTTGCCCTTAGATCGGACTATATGAGCTCTCAGCTCCCTTCCGGGAGGGTAAAAGCTGACCATCACGACCATCAAGTGATCCTGACCGACCCGGTGCATTACACACACACACACACACACACACACACACACACACACACACACACACACATCCCCTCAGCACCTCTAAAACTCTACGCAATCTCCTTATATACCTGACACACTGAACTCGGGGCAGAGGGAGAGGAGAAAATAACCTTGAGTAAGTAATTAGCAGGTGGCTGGCGAACAAAGAGGAGACGATAAAACACGAGAGGTAAAGGAGCAGTAATACGCTTATGAGATGCTGCGTGAGAAGAGAGAACACGATAACAGAGAGAACACTAGAACAGAACTGAGCACATACTGTATTGTGAGGAGAAATTATGTGTTCGTCAGTAAATCAATGTAGCGATATTTACTTTAAAAAATGGATTACAGCTTGCATGAAATTTGAAGCTTAGTATGGGTTGTTCTGAAGATTAAATGCAGTTTTAATGTTAGTCTATATATTACACATTAATTTTCTCGAGTATCATATTTTAATCATGACTTTATAATGTCGACAATGTTTATGTAGATAGCATACAAGACAGCAGTGAAGTGCATTGAGCAGAAATGGACTGGTTAGGGAAAGGTGCTGGGGAGTCTTAGAAAGTGATGAGAATATGGTCAGATGATGATGATGATGATGATTGTTATTATGGTGGTGGTAAGGTGGTGGTGGTGGATGGTTATTATTAGTATGGTGATGGTGGTGATGATGATGATGATGATGACGATGACGGAACCTGTGCAGTTAAATTCATACTGTCACCACAAAGTCGTATGTTATGCAGCCGGCTATTCAGATGTCCGTTGTTAAAGATTTTTTTTTTTTTAGTAACATTTGCATGATAAACTGTTCTGAATATATATATCATAATATTGTGGACGCATTAATTGAGGAAGTCAACGTAATTCTGACATGATAAATTGATGTGCCGATATTCAGCTTTGTGTGTGTGTGTGTGTGTGTGTGTGTGTGTGTGTGTGTGTGTGTGTGTGTGTGTGTGTGTGTGTGTGTGTGTGTGTGTGCGCGGGCGCTTGCGAATGATTATTTCTGCATATAAAGTTCCTAATAATGAATTGTTGACACGGTGTTGGATTGTTTTGTACACTTCTTTTCGTGCTAGGTGGAACGTCTGATAAAAAGAGGTTAAAGATCACCACAGGGAAGAATTACCCTACTCTATCTCACCCTTCCTTACCTTACACTACACAGTTCAACCTTTCCGTCCTGCTTTATCCCATCAAACGCTTTCCTACCCTGCCCCACCCTGCCCTGTCAAATGCTTCCCTACCTTACCATACCATACCCTGCCTCATCTTTTCCTATCTTGCTCTATCAGACCATTCCTTTGGCTGCTTTACCCTGTTTATCGTTTCTCGCCCCTACCCTACCCTACCCAATCAAGTCTTTCCCTACCCTACTCTGTCCAATCAAATCTTTCCGTACCCTACCTGAGCCTGCCTTGTTATAACCCTGTTTATAATGCTACTAATGTTCACTGATGTTGGTAAGCACTTCGTTAATCATAGTTCTCACCTCGTCAATAGCAACGTCCAATTTCGATTTAATAACAGTTTGTAGTGGATAATACCTGCCACGCCACCGCAGTCACCCTTTACAAACGTTTTATCAGTTCTGGATAATCACATGGCGAATATCCTGATGTATTTCTCGTTAAACGTTTTGGGAACAGGCTCATTTCTCTCTCTCTCTCTCTCTCTCTCTCTCTCTCTCTCTCAAATGATCAGAATTTTCACTTTTCCCTCTCAGAACAGCAAATAATTTTTTTTTTTTTTAAACTGAACTCGTATTAATCCCATCGGCACAAAGACATCATATTTAGCTTATTCTTGCCAACTGCAGACGATTTCCTTCAGCTTGTGATTTTCTTTTTGCTGGGGGGTTAGATAAAGCCCTCATTAACCTCTGCACTACAAGAGGTCTTCCCAGAGCTGAATGAAATTGTCTGTCAGTAGCATAAATCGGGTAGAAGAGTTGGTCATTGAACTGAGAATAATTAACACTTTCACCACAAGGATAATTTATTTTATTATATTCCTGCTTCAACCAAACGATATAATAGTAAAGGGGCTAATGAAGGCTATATTTATCACGTTGAGGTTAATCGTCTCGCCTGAGCTGAATAAAATCATCCTGAGATAGCAGAAAAAGAGTAGGGGGAAAAGGAATACTAGAGTGAGAGTATGAGAAATTAGAATCCTCTCACTACGACGGGATTTTTCTTTGTTAATTACAGTAAGCTGAAAAAAAAAAAAAATAGGAGTAGGGGAAGTATGAGTGACGATGAGAAATGAGAGTCCCTTTACTGGTGAAACTTGGCTGTCGAAAGACGAAATTACGTCAAGAAAACTGCATCGTGTTGAAAAAGGTCAGCTGCTGTCCTGCGTGATGCGTGAGGCAAGAGTCAGATATAAATAGCCCAGTTAAGCCTGTCCCTCATTCTCTTAAAATAGCCTCGGCCATCACAAACACACAGCTGTTCTGAAGACTCTCTAGGAATAAATGAATAAATAGATAATGCAGTTGATACAAATCTCAACGTAGAAAATTACAGGTTCACTGTAGAAGGACTGATAGATAGATAGACAAAAATAGATAGCTGTGGGTAGGCTGTATATATATATATATATATATATATATATATATATATATATAGATAGATAGATAGATAGATAGATATAGATAGATAGATAGATATAGATAGATACAGTAGATGTAGATATTATATATATTGATCTACAGTATACTGAAAAGGTTAATATCTGATTTATGATAGTTGGCCAAAGAATACCGGTACTGAAGTATTACTGGTTTTGTGTGTGTGTGTGTGTGTGTGTGTGTGTGTGTGTGTGTGTGTGTGTGTGTGTGTGTGTGTGTGTGTGTGTGTGTGTGTGTGTTTGTGTGTGTGTGTGTTATAGATTTTTCTCAAACAAATCGAGGCAAGTTAATTCAAATCCCCGCGTCACTTAGGTCATGCCCGAGTTTTACAGTATGGATGTTTTTATTTACTGTTTTTAATGGGAATAAATCATTAAACAGTGAGAGGGACAGATGTGCTCGGTTGCCCCTGTTTCTGTGTGCGAGGAGAATTTTTATATCACTATTATCAGTCACGGCTGCTGCTTTTTCCTTTGCATTTTGACATCATTTTTATAATACTGAACTTATTTTGGAATCGACTCTGACTTTATATTATCATTTTTCAGTGATCTCATACTTTGTCCAGTCCTTTATTTATATCATTTTCAACTTATTTTAAAACTTTTTTAATCCTATCAATTTAATAGTTTCGTTTTTCATGCCATTTTACCTTACCATTTTGGGAGTGGAAATAAGTTCATATTTATATTATTGAATTAAAAATAGAAACGATATTGAGCTGTTCTCTTTAGCAGTGGCTTTTATAATGATCAGAGGGAATAGAAAGTTTGATACGGGAAAGTGTCAGGAATTAGTAAGTCATAAAAAATATTACAGGGCGCATGGAGACCAGATATATAGATCTCCAAATATATGTAAGTAAAAAAGTGAAGGGGAGATATTGAAAAAAAATATGTGTAAAATAATGATATATTGTTTTTAATGAGATTTGTGATTTTTTTTTTGTTTTAAGTGTTCGTTTCGTGTGATCTTATTTCCATGTCCTCCGTCATTGAGAACTTTTTAATGAAGGATCTGGGAGTCAGTTTGAGTTTCTTCCCGGCCTGGATAATTACACGGAGTTTTATATATTTACAGGAATATACTTTTAGATAACTGGGTGTGTTTAGTTTAAAGGTTGTAGGTAGGATTATGATCAATTGTGAAGTGGATTTTTGTTCGTATTCTTGTGAGGGTATACATAGGAGGCCATTAACCCTTTCATTACCGAAGCTCTCTGTTACCGTGGAGGAGATACACAGCCTTCATTAATGAAGGCTGGGTACCTGCTTTACAGTAACAGAGCGCTTCGGTAATGAGAGGGTTCAGGTTTGTATTTATATATAGATCGATTATGGATAGATAGGTATACTCTTTCCTAGGCAGAATGGTTTTTATTGTTACATTTTTGGCCAGAGAAAGGTGATTTTTGGTAAAAAGTTTTATCGGTGAAACTTTGGTTAATTCAAGAGATTTACTGTAATTGGTGAGGAAGTCGAGGAAGTAAATGTTTTAAATGTTTATGGTATATGGTAGTGATGGTTATAACTACATTTGTGACTCGTAAGAAAATGGTCAGTCTCGTATGTTTTAAGTGTTTGTGTTAGGTGTAGTGTTGGTTGTTGCTGGAAATGTTTGTGTCTGGCGAGAAAATGATTGTTGTCTCTAAGTACTTTTGGTAGATATGTTGGTGGTCATAACTAGAAATATCTGTGACTGATAAGGAAGTAATTTGTGTCACATATGTATAGGATAAATGTAGAAATGATGCTAGATTATGCTGATGGTTTAGTAAGGTGGTAGTTGGCTATATTATTATTATGATTAGCAGTCTTGGCATCTATGGTTGGCAGGATGGAGGGTGCGAAAGGACATTTTTATTTTTTCTGGGGGATTAGGCCTATTCGGTGAGCTGGAAACACGAATTTCGAAGGCTTGGCTGGAGAGTGAATGGGAGTGTGGCCCATTTCATTAGGTATTCTGCTGGGAGAGCCTTGTACGATTCCATTTTCCTTTTGTGACCTCTAGATTCTTTCCACCCTGTATAGCTACAGTGTGGGAGGCAGGGATGCGATGGTGATGATGATGACGTTCATGATGTTGAAAATGGTGATGATGATGATGATGATGATAATGATGATAGTGAATAAAGTTGGAACGTTTGTGAATTACAGGATAGTTAGCTTCTTGTATGTAATAATTCTTTAAGTATGAAAATGTTATAAATGTTGATATAGGGTCGTTTTTTAAATAAAACCTGAAGTTACTACTCCGCATCACTTCGTTAACAATATATTTTACATATTACACGTTAATCTTTTTTTTTTTCTTGTAAGTTTTCATTATCAAATTTTAAGCAGCATAGAAACCTGCCAAAGGGCAAATAATGTATCGTATGCAAAGATATACAGTGGAAGGATAGAGGTGTCAGGGAGCCTCCTCAGCCCACGAGAGTATAGAACAGAGGCTTGAGTGGTTTGACAATGTGTGGTAGATAAATAGATGTACTGACTGTGACTAGAGAATAGTGGTAGGACGGTGTGTGGCAGATAAGGATATGGTAGGACTGTTGTTGTAGGACATTGGTAGGATAGTGTGTGGCAGGAAGAGATGGTAGGACTGGTTTAAAGAGATGATAGGACTGGTTTAAAGAGACAGTAGGACTGGTTTTAAAGTGATGGTAGGACTGATTTAAAGAGACAGTAGGACTGGTTTAAAAGGACGGTAGGACTGGTTTAAAGAACGGTAGGACTGTGGTTTAAAGACACGGTAGGACTGGTTTAAAGTGATGGTAGGACTGTGGTTTAAAGAGACGGTAGGACTGGTTTAAAGTGATGGTAGGACTGTGTTAGTAGGACATTGGTTGGACAGTGTGTGGCAGATAAAGAGATGGTAATACTGTGGTTTTGAGACAGTGTTATCCCCAGTGGATGCTGTGGAATCAAGGCTGTAGACTCTTATGTTTAGGGCTGTGGCAAGGGAGATAAGAAGGCCAATGTTTTATTTCTTAAGAGACTTTGTATGTCTCTTCCTTACCACTTTATTTTTTATTTTCCCCGTGGATTTTCTTTTTTATGCGTTAGTTGTGCAAACAGCGTTGATGTTCAAACGATATACATAAACTAGAAGCCTTAATATTCTCTTTTGTAGGTTATTTATGTAGATTATATGGATGTTAAAAATATGTAATAGTACAGGACATCTTGAAGGCGTAACATGGAAATTAAATCTTTGCGATGAAGCCACAGGAGACACCCGAGTCCAAGGAAATACTGCATTGTGTATAGCTTTGACAGTTGTATCACGTTTGATTGTGGTGGTTTGCTTAGTTCATTTTGTGTGTGTGTGTGTGTGTGTGTGTGTGTGTGTGTGTTAGTATTGTAGTTTGTGTGATAAAGATGTGTTAGTATTATGGACGATAGAGCGATGTTGGTAGGTCATTGTGTATTGGTACTGAATTCGGTAGGACAGGGTGTGGTACGGTCCCTCTGGCACAGTTTCCCCTTTTTACATACGATCCTCTCTTTCTACCATCCCTGTGTTTCCGTGGTACGGTACGATCCCTGCGGTGCGTCCAATAGGTCAGAGTGGAGAAAGATGGAAAAAGCGTCGATTTCCCAGGAGCAGGTGGCTAGGATAGAGCCGTGTGGGATGCTGGCTCTAGCTCTATCCTCATCGGCCTGGGATTTGGTAGGAGAGTGTGGTAATAGCGTGCTCTAGTTGGCAGGAGGATGTGTGGTGATAGTGTGGTTGGTAATGCTGTACTCGGTAGGAGTTTACGTGTTGGCAGTGTGGTAGTGTTGTAGCTGACAGGAGAGTGTATGAGGGCGGTGTAGTAACATTGTGATTGTGGTAAATACTGTGGTTGGTAGGAGGGTGGGTGGTGGTAGTGTGGTTGAAAGACTGTGAAGATAAACCTACGATAATACAAACCATAAACAGAATGAAAAAATAATAAGGCTTGGAATGGCGCTTAACGACAGCACTGAGGGGTCCTTTAGCCATCAAAAGTTCCAGTCGTTCCCCAGAATACGACAAACAACCATCGAAATTCCATCCAGGTCCCCAATTGTATTCTGGGTGAACTTGATAGACTAAAGCTTAAAGGAAGGTGATCAGAGATGAACTGGAAACAAAACCCAAGATTTCCAGAACCAGGCTTACAGTATCGTTAAGATTTTGCAATATTTAGTGATACCGTGGAACTGTGAGCATGTCTTGAAAATGTGGCGGTGCAGGTCCGCCTTAAAGGGGAAGCATGCAGTAAAGGGATTCAGAGCAGCAGTGACCAGTCGTATTCTAGATGGCGTGGGAGATGTCATGCACCTTTTTCGTAGCGAGTTATTATCCATATTTCACTCTGATATTCTGTTTTTATGATATTAGTGTGTAGCATCAGGTCTGGTTGCCTCAGTAACGTAGCAAGGAAATAAAGAGGTGTAATAAAATAATTCTCTCTCTCTCTCTCTCTCTCTCTCTCTCTCTCTCTCTCTCTCTCTCTCTCTCTCTCTCTCTCCAAGTACTCCTCCGTGCCGTTAATCCTAATTAGGCTCACTGAAGGAATATATTTATGTAATTAGAATGCAATTTGGCGAGAGAAAATTGCCAGCATGGTGTAATTCTGGGACAGCATCAGGGGGAACTTTGTCATAATTGTCGCGCTTAATGTTAGCAGGTTACGGTGAGCTGGTAGATCATGGAAGGCAGCTGGAGATGAGAAAGTGAGTGAGAATGAGTGAGCGTGTGTGTGAGACTGATTGAGAGAGAGAGAGAGAGAGAGAGAGAGAGAGAGAGAGAGAGAGAGAGAGAGAGAGAGATGATAATACAAGGAAGGAAAGAAGATGAACATGGGAGGAGGAGATATAAGGGAGGAGAATCAGAAAGCAATGTTAGAAAGGAAGGAGTGAAAAGGAAAAAGATATACCATAAAGTGGAACTGAGAGATGAGGAGGGGGAGGTTGGGGAGATGGAATGAAAAAAGAGAGGAGGAGGATAGGAAGTTCCTGGGCAGATGTAAATACAAACAAACTTTCAGTGAATTCAAGATCCCTCAGAATAGAAAACAATAAAAGGAATTATGTTGGAGGTATATGAAGATTTAAATATAGTGTGAAGTAAATTGAGATGAGCGTAAAGGTATTCGGAATGAAGGAAAACTTTGAGAGAGACTGTGAATCGATGAAAATTTTACTTAGATGATCCTACGGAACTTAAAGAACGTAAACAATGAGAGATTATTGATGGTGAAAAGCGGATGAAATATTAGTACAAGAATGGGTTTGGCAAGTCACTAGTAAAGAACGAAATGGGATGAAGGAAAGCTATGAGTAATAATTATATGAAAATACAAAAGCAGGAGTAAAAATGGGAACGTGTAAACGGGAATGAAAACCGAATGACGCCAAAAAATAATTAGGAGAAACCTGTAGCCATGGGGAGCTGCAGTAAGACTGAAGAGACAACTTGCTAAAACTGGTAAGTATTGACGAAAATGATGATGATGGTGATAATAGTGCAGGTGATAACGATATAATGATGATGATTATGTTAGTGATGATTTAATGGTAGTGAGGACTGATGATAGTTGTGGTATGCATGGTTTTGATAGTGAATGTGAGGATGATGGTAACTAAAACATTGACGATGATGCTAATGATGCCAGTAACAAAAAACAAAAAAATCCACAGGTAAACGCAGGTGACAGTATGGCAGGAAGAACTAAGAAGAGGAAGAGCTATAAGAAAAGAAGGGGAGAATGAGAAAAGAAGTACACCAGGGAAAGGAGAACATATGAAAAGAGGTATATATAGGAAGATGGAAGGGAAGGAGGATGGCGAAGAAATTGAACTGTCGGAAGAAAATGAAGGTGCAGGACGATGAATGGCCAGAAAATTGCGAGGTGTATGGAAGGGCACTGTGAAAAGGGAAAATACGATGTGAGAATGTGTGTGTGGAAAGGGAGGGAGAGAGAGAGAGAGAGAATACGATGTGAGAATGTGTGTGTGGAGAGAGAGAGAGAGAGAGAGAGAGAGAGAGAGAGAGAGAGAGAGAGAGAGAGAGAGAGAGAGAGGCACTAATATTATGAAATGCACACAAGAATGAGGAAAAATGCATAAAATAAGACAGCATCTTCGTTTTCTTTTAGTAATTTTCAAGACAAATATTTCCAACATTAAGACGAAGAAAATAAAGGTGGAAAGATGCTGGAGGGGAAAGAGAAACAGAGGGAGATGTTAGAATCTGTACAAAGGACGGAGAAGAATAAAAGTGCCAGCAATATATATATTTTTTTTCAATTAAATTCCAAAAGAACTTCACGGTAAGAGGTACAACTAACAGGAAGGAATAGAGGAATGGAGGGTAATGCTAAAATGTGTACAGTTCGATCAAGTACTTCATCGACTTTTTAGAGTAATGGCTGGAGAATAATGATCTGATGGCGTTTTAAAATTCGCCTTTCAGAATGCGTTATGTAGCCAAAAGATTCATCTGGACAGTGTCATGCGTTTGGAAAGAAAATGTTAACACCTTTGTCAGAACATTTCCCCTACTTTATTATTATTATTATTATTATTATTATTATTATCATCATCATCATCATCCAGATCTCTCTTCCCAACTAAGGATGGGGTGAGGTGGGGTTCAGAGAGCAAGAAAAAAAAAAAATGAAGGACAACTATCCGAAGTTGAGTGGGCCACTCACATACCATTGAAGCCCCCGGAATCCTGACTCCACCGCACAGGCATAAACACCCACTCCGGCGCGCTACGCCAGCAGATATTTAACAGAGCCAACGATACTAGGGAACTGAATCAGCAAACGAAAGAAATTGCAAATATACTCGTCCTTTTCTTTACTTTTAGCTGATCGGAAAAGCTATAGAAAACGGACATTCTTTCTTCCACCAACGCCGATTTTTTTTTTTTCTTTTCTTTTCCCTGGTTAAATGGGCGACTGGAAAAATCTACACCAACTTTCAAGTATAGAGACAGTTCTGAAAGCCAAAATCATTTAGTCTTTTGCAGCCTCATTCCGATAATGGATGAGAGAGAGAGAGAGAGTACTATATTAAGGTAAAAGCTTGTCAGTAGTCTAGACAAAACATAAAAAAGAGAAACTTTTTTTTTTTTTTTTTAAGGCTTTTTAATTCTGCATTTTTAAAAGTTAGCAAAATTTTTTCCCTTATCATTTAGACCTGACATTTAAATAAGGGTTAATCTGAGATCTGTGGCTCAAGACAGAACCTTAATATTATCTTCATGATCCATTGATGAAAACCAGAGAGATTATTTCTTAACCAGGAGATTTATTTATTTATTTTTTTATTTATTTCCTTTGCTTAGATTAATGATTTGCACACCTGTATATTTAACCTCAAAAATATTGTCGTAAGTGCTTGACTAAATAAGGGATTTAAATTTTTCTGGCTGTCTTAAATCACCTACTCTTAATTAGTATTTTTTTGCCAGTCCATGTGCATTTTCTGTGTGGTTATTTTTCCTTTAGATGAATAATTTAAGGTCAGGACACCAGGATTGTGTATATAATTTTCATTCTCTCTCTCTCTCTCTCTCTCTCTCTCTCTCTCGAGTAAGAAGTTGCAATATTGTGTGATCGTAAAAAAAGGCCAGTAAAAAAAAAAAAAAAGATTCTATCCCCCTTTCATTTTTTTTTTTTTTTTTTGAGGAGGAGGGATTTACAAGAGATATATTTTCCCCTTCTTTGTCCACACACCCCCATTTTTTTTTTTTTTTAATATACCAAGCTGAAAAAAAAAAAACTCATAATATTCTTAGTCGTGTTTATATATTCAGGTTGTTTAAATTCTTACCCTGATAAACCTGGTCTCATGCAGATTTTATGTAAATTACCAGACTCATTAATCTAAAATTCGCGGAAGGTATTCAAGTAAAGATGAGGAAGATAGATAGAATGAGAGAGAGAGAGAGAGAGAGAGAGAGAGAGAGAGAGAGAATTAATCCTCCACATACCGGACTGCTGCGCTTTGGATTCTTTTGGGAAAATACTTAGCGCACCGGAGTTCACCTATTGGCTCATAGTCGCGAAGATCATACTTTCCTACCTTGTCGATTCCTCCCCATTTTTGGCTTAATTCCCTGGGTGACACCGAGCTCTACAAGGCAAAGAATAAAACAAAGAAGTGGCCGTCTTGAGTATTGTGTAGATCATATATAAAATACAAGGGTATGTGTTGGGGAGGATGATAGAGACAGTGTGTTCTCATTAACTCCCCTCTTTGTTGAATTATTGGGTCTACAAAGGATCCGATTAAGGAAACGAACCCATCTATGTGTACGTATGTCACTCTCCTCCCTTCTCGTCTCTCTCTCTCTCTCTCTCTCTCTCTCTCTCTCTCATTTCCTTCTGTTATTTTTCGTCTTCCTTTCTCTTACTTCACTCGTTGTCGTCCCTCTACTTTCTTCTCCTTCCATCTTCTGTAAACCAGATAAGTAAATTAACATCTTTTATGCATTATTCATTTCACCAGACGATTTTATTCATCGTATCATTCTTAATTAATCCCCTGAGCATGAGAGGTGGCATGAAGAAATTGATATGAAATTTATTACCTTAAGCTCTCGTCAGTAATGTAATCGTTCGTCTGCAGAGATTACCAATAAATATAATTAATAACCCCATAAATAAGCAGGAAATTGGTTCTAATCGTGAGTGTCGGCAGCTGTGATAAGTAATGGCGGCGGTGATGTGTGTTATGACCTGTGTTAAGGTGATTAGTCATTATATTTGATGGTGTTATGCATTTTGTCTTACAGTGGATCTTGGTGTGGTCTGAACAGTGCTTGAAGATTATTATTATTATTATTATTATTATTATTATTATTATTATTTTTTCGATATATTCTTTTGAAAAATTAAAATTGTGATCACCGACACACAAAATAATCACTTACACACACACACACACACACACACACATACACACACACACACACGGCTTTCTGTTGACTACGTACTGCATGAACTGACACTCTATAGACCAATATGTATTCAAAACCCGTCCTGCAAAGTTTAAGATAGTAGTGTTTCTGTATTGTGTTTCTTCAAGGCGACCAGTGTTTCATTGGCCCGCTTCTTTGTGTTTCTTGTGTTTCAGAGCGGCTAGTGTTTTTGTGTTGTATCTCTATTGTTTCTTTGTGTTTTTTTATAATATTCCTTTTATAGTTTTTTTCTGATTTCAGTAGAGTGTTGTTAAATAGGTTGGAGCCGGTGGTTGAGGGTATTCTGAGGGATGAACAGGCTGGTTTTAGAAAGGGACGTGGTTGCAATGATCAGATCTTTATAGTTAGGCATTTGATGCAGCAAGTTAATGAAATGAGAGTACCGTTAAGTCTTTGTTTTGTTGATTTTGAAAAGGCTTTTGATAGTGTTTCGAGAGAGACTATGGGGAAGATCATGAGACATTATGGAATACCAGAGGAGTTTGTGAGGGTCATTATGAACATGCATGAGGACACATTTTGTAAAGTGATGGTTGATGGTTGTCTGAGTGATTCGTTTGAAGTCAAGTCCGGAGTAATTCAAGGTGGTGTTCTATCGCCTTTACTATTTATATTGGTCATTGATTACATTATGAAACGCGTTGGAACAGAAACCGGTGCAGGTATACTTTGGGGAGAGAACAGGAAACTTTTGGATTTAGATATAGTTTTGATTTGTGATGGGCCAGAAGAGATGCAGAGAGTGTTGGACTGTTTGGTGAGTGAAGGTCGCAAGGTGGGTTTGGTTATTAATTGTGGAAAAACTGAAATAATCAATATGAATATGGAAAATGCACAGGAATGTGTAATTGGAGGTATGGTTGTAAAGCAAGTTGATAGGTTTAAATATTTAGGTACTTATTTAGCCAAGGATGGTTCTTTGAACTTTGAATTCGAGGAAAAGTTAAAGAAGGCTAATCAGGCAATGGGAATGCTTAAAAATATTTGGAATAATAACAATTTCTCTGTGCATACAAAAATCAAACTTTATAAGGTAATGGTTAGGAGTATCTTAATTTATGGACACGGGTCTTGGTACAGCACAGTGACTATGGAAAATAAATTCTTGGTGTTTGAAAATAAAGCACTTAGAAGAATATTAGGAGTTAAGTGGTGGGAAAGGATACCAAATAGTAGAATTAGAGAAATAACGGGAGTGCAGCCGATCGATGAATATGTTAGATTCTCACGATGGAAGTGGCTAGGACATGTGTACAGGAGACAGGGAATAGTACGAGGTACACCAGGGTGGGTGGCACTTGGTAGGAGAGGTAGAGGAAGGCCAAAAGAGACGTGGGTGAGGACAATGAGACGGGAAGCTGGAGATGAGTGTTGGGGAGATCTTGAGGAGTTGGCACAAGATAGGATGTGGTGGTGTGAGTTCATCGAGGCCCTATGCATCCCCGAGGGTGCCACAGGAAATGATTGATTGATTGATTGATTCTGATTCCATTTTACTGCTTCTTTCTGTTTCTTGCGAGAGAGAGAGAGAGAGAGAGAGAACAATAACGAAATCGACATCCTCAAACTGAAGAGGTTATGAAATGAAAACGACTAATAATAAAAATCCTCAGCTCACATTTCCAAGCTCCTAAAAGATAATAGGACACAAATGCAGGAACTTAATAACAAACTTGGCTCGCATTTCCCACAGCCACCGTTCTGAAGTTATGCGATACAAAGTGAGAAAGAGAATTAACGTGGTAACTTCATACACACTTTTCAGGTGGCGAGTAATTACGTTAAGGTAACATTGCCTTGGTGTGAAATTACATTATTCAGAAGACACAGTTACTGAAAAGAAAATATATGCGTTACCCTTGGGAGCGATGAACTGTGAAATGATCTGTAAAAGTGAAACCGTCCTCGTTTGGTAGTGGTGGTTGTTCAGAATCCTTAGTCTCCGTGTCATATTGTATCACACCTGAAGGGTAATATTTCTTTTGTGGGTGTATACAATTCGTTTCCCTGCCTCTCTCCAGCCTAGTTTTCACCGTACCAGTTATTACATCTATATTTTCACCAGACGCAGCTTAATTTTCACCATATCCTTTATTACAGCTATACTTTCACCAGACATACAGCCTGATTTTCACCATAAGTCATACATTTATCTTTTCACCAGACATACAGCTTAATTTTCACCAAACCAGTTATTACGTTTATATTTTCACCAGACACAGCTTAATTTTCACCAAGCTGGACTTCTTATGGCCTTCAAAATCCATGTGGTGACATCTTTGTGCATTAAGGTTGCTTCTGTCACCGTTCATATTGTTCTCATTTTCACTTTTATGTTATTCATCCTGCTCCAAACACCTTAATTCAGCTTATGATAGGATTTCACACTTGGTTTAATTAAATAGAGCCTTAATTTACCCTAGTAGTACCGTAGAAATCGTGCTTTAAGTAAAAACATTTGTGGTAATTGTGTGTGTGTGTGTGTGTGTGTGTGTGTGTGAAGGCGCTAAAGGTAATTCTTATAAGTTTTGAAAACGTGAAAACTCTCCCTCAATCCAAGTCTCTCTTAATCCGAATGAAATCGCCAAACTGTAACAAGAATAAAAGATATGAAGTGATAGTCCAAATTAATCCAAATCATTTCACCCGGATGACGTATTTCGCTATGTTCTTGCTATCTCTGAGCGGAAAACTGCATGTAAGGAGAAATTTCTAACGGGAGCGGGGACAATTTCCATATAGCCTTAGTCCACCCCTTCATTGCAATACGTCTCGCTTAAGCTGAATAAAATCGTCTGGAGATGGAGAGAAACAAGCTTAGAAATACGTCCTCAGATGGAAGGGGTTAACGAGAATCAAGGAAAGACGAGGAAGAGATGGAGGGGAAAGCAGATGAAGCGGAAACAGGATTATGAAGAAAGGAGAGTGAAGAGAGAGGTAAAAATTGTTGAATACGAGGAAGGGCGAAGGAGGGAAAGAAGGAGGAGGAGAAGAGGATTAAAGAAAATGGTAAAAACCTTGAAGGAGGAGGAGAGAGAAGGGAAGAGGGAGAAAGGATTATCGAGAGGGAAGATGGAGAGGTCTGAGTTAGGGGAGGAAGGAAGTAAGGAGAAAAACATTAGGAACAAGGCAGAAAGTTGTCGGAAAGTGTATTGTACTAAGGAGGAATACTGATGATTAGAACAAGAGAGAGAGAGAGAGAGAGAGAGAGAGAGAGAGAGAGAGAGAGCATAAAAGCACTGCACCAGCAAGAAGAGGTACAGTATGTGTGCGAAAGAGGATAGCCAGAAGAAAGGAGGGGAAGAGAAGTGATGCTTTATTGAGAAGAAAGGATGGAAGAGAGGGAATAATTATTACAGTATATCGGATAGTGGTAGGTGGAGGCGCTCACCATCCACTCACTCGATGTAGTGCTGCTGGCGGGTGTCTGCCCTTTCTTCTCCTCCATCCTCCTTTCCTTCCATCCTCTTCTGTCTTATGTTCCTTCATGCTATCCTTGTCCTTCTGCCTACGGGTAACTTTACACTCCCTCTTCTGTCCTTCCTTCCTTCATTCTATCCTCTTCCTTCTGCCTACGGGTGACTCTGCACTGAGTGGCAAGCCAAATGGTTTCCTGTACACCAGGAAACCATTTACTACGCTGGGTGGTAACCATATAACCAAATTTTGGCGCCTGGTGGTTTAGTGGGTAATTATTGCGCTCCAATCGGATTGAGCCGGTAAAGGTTTATATCCAAGGGATGGTTGGGGTTGATTGCTCATGTAATGCCACTCAGGGATGAGTGAGTCTGGTCACTCTCATCTTAAACGTCGAGACCAACTGCCTAGCCCCGGGCTCCTACGCTCCTCATGGGGCAATGTAGGATTGAATAATAGATAGATAGATAGATGGATAGTATATCGGAGAACCAGCTACGGAAAGAGAGAGAAGAGTAATAAAGTGAACAAAGAAAAAGAAATGACAAAAATAATCGTGTAAAAACAGTGTTTGTAATTCATCTGTCCTTCGCGTACTGATCCATTCATCATTACTTCTTCATCCATCCATCCATCCCTTCCTCATCCTTCCACCTTCACATCCCCATCCATCCATCCTTCACCGCCTCATCCATCCAGCCTTCACCTCCTCATCCTTCCATATTCATTTCCTCATCCATCCTTCACTTCATCCACCCACTCCTCTTCCTCATCCATTCACCCTTGCCTCCTCATTCATCCACCCTTCACTTCCCCACCCACTGCTCCATCCTTCCTCAACCAGCTAATATCCTGCAGAAGGCGAGACAGTGTAGGCCTCACCCGGAACCTCACCCTGCTAAACTACCTTCTCCCGGAGCTGATTAGGTAGGATGCTATTATAGCGGAAAATCTCTCAAGTTAATATAGAGACCGAGACCCACCCCATCACCCCTTACTCTACCTCCATATTACTTCTTCCTCCCCTTCTCTGTCCTTTACCTCCACACTGTTTCTCCACCCTCACACTGCTCCTCTCTCCCACACCTCTTACCTCTACCTCCACACTGCCACTCCCTTAATTCTTCTATCTCATTACTCCACCCTGTTCCAGCTCTGTCTTACATCTCTGCACCTTCTCCCAGTTCCACCCATCCGTCACCTCTGTCATGACTCTTTCCCCTACCCCTTTCATCCACACTACCCTCTTCTCTTCATTCCTCTCCACAGAACTACCCTCCCAAGTCGTACGCCTCTACATTATTACCCCTCTCGCTGCATACTCCTCCTCCCCCACCCTTCACCCCTCCACATAATCTCCAACCACACCTCACATGTCCCCTGCTTTCCAGCTCCCCTTCTCACACATTTCTCCAGCCCCCATCTTGAAATACTAACACCTCTCATATATCCCCACTGCTCCCCATACCCCCATATAAGCCACTCTTCTCCTCCCTCTCACATAATCCCCCTTCTCCCGCCCACATAACCCCCTTTTCTCTCCCCCATCCACACATATTCCCGACCCCGGCTGTGGAGTTGCATTTAAGTGGCCTCGAACAAAGTTTATTCTCAGCATAATTTTTTACACCAAGAGTTGAGCGGGCATGTCGTGTCGTGTTGGAGTCTCATGGGTCTTGAATAATACGGTAAAATTAAGCATTGTTTGGGTGCCACAAGATTCTGTATATTCATGGTGCTTCGGTCCAGTTATTTGGAAAGATGGCATTATAATTCGTACTAGACATCCTCGGATTGGAGAGATTAACCTGCTCAATTTTCCCAGTCATGGAAACTTGAATCGATGCGCCGTACACCTCTAGACCACCAGGCGTCTGCTGGAATGGGTAATGTGGGTAGTTTTGTATTTCCCCGTGTCCGTGTCTCATTATGTTCATTGTGTGTGTGCAGCGTGAATAATGCTAATGCAAGGTGCAGACTAGATTAAGAATGGCGGCAGCGTTATTAAGTCATTCTGAGTGTTGCAAGGACGCGCAGTTATGGGATGAATGCATTAGTGTGTGTGTGTGTGTGTGTGTGTGTGTGTGTGTGTGTGTGTGTGTATTCTGTGTTGCAACGCGCAGTTATGGGATGAATGCATTATTGTGTGTGTGTGTGTGTGTGTGTGTGTGTGTGTGTGTGTGTATTCTGAGTGTTCCAAGGACGTGCAGGTATGGGATGAATGCATTAGTGTGTGTGTGTGTGTGTGTGTGTGTGTGTGTCAGTTTCCATTGCTGAGCGTAGACTTCAAGATCCCGGTCCTTAAGGCCCAGCAGTCCTCATCCTAGCCATCAGTCCTCCTTCATTCCACACACCGTCGCATGTCGCCACTTCGGCACTAATATCCACCTTACATATTGAATACATGCTAGGACTGTCTCATTTAGGACTGTGTAGGGATATTTGCGAGTGTTTTTACTACTAGAAATATAAAACCCCATCTCTCTTCACGCCAGAGTGACTATATAATTCTAGCTTACACCAAACCACTTTATTCTGACCAACCTAAGACGATTTTATTCAGCTTCGGGAAACCTCTGGCCGTGAGAGAGTTAACCCTTTTCCTAGATTTTTTTCTCGTGTTAATCAGTCATCACCAAGAAATTATATCCACGTTAGAAAGGAGTGTAGTCGTGAAAAGGCTAATTAGGACTTCGTTTGACCCTTCCAGTTGGACACACCTCCCAAGCTAATTAAACCTGTCTGTCTGTAGTACCGGTAGTAATTTATGTACATTCCTTGAACAGCAAGAACAGGGTAGTGTTTTGTGTATACTTGATGAATAGCAGCATTATAGTAGGCAGTGTATTTGTGTGTGTATACGTGAACAGGTATTTGTGTATATTAGGTGAATACAAGAGCATAGAAATATATATGCTGTACAGATGTATGTTTGTATGTAATGTATAGATGTGTGTATGTGATGTATGTATGTATGTATGTACGTGTACATGTATGTATTTGTGCCTATGAATGTGTATGCCTATGTATGTATGTATATATGTATGTATTTATGTTTGTATGTATGTACGTGTACATGTATGTATGTATGTATTTATGTATGTATGTATGAATATGTATGTCTGTATGTATGCCCAACGAGAAGTTCTGAAAATGTCCTTTGAGTGCACAGTATAACCACTTTCACCGTCTGTGAAAATTGTCCGAGGTTTGCGTCCATACTCTAAATGTTTCGGCCGTATGTGAACGCTGCTTTCTGGGGCGCTTGTATGTTATTATGAGGGCTTTTAAGGGAAATTAGGCTACATTACACACACCTGGAGAGCGTCAAATAATACTGCAGACACCTTCTTTGCGTTTATGCTTTTTCCTCCCAGGATATTCTAAAAGTCTTGGGAAGATTTAAGGAAGCTGGCGTTATCTGATTAAGCTTGAATGTCTCTCTCTCTCTCTCTCTCTCTCTCTCTCTCTCTCTCTCTCTCTCTCTCCCGTGGCTCGTTAAACTCTTATTAATAATCCAAAGATGTGCGTTGGGAATATTGTCACAAGGAGCTGGATTATTTGGCGTGATTAAAAGTATCATGTTGGAATATTATATGAATTTTCTTCTATATTCATTTTACTCTAACTTGGCCTAAAATTGTCAAGAGATTTACGCTAGAATACGATGCTAGTCAGGAAGAAGTGCTACGGAAAGGCTGTAGATCTGTAGCATTGTCTTATTATACCACTGAGATATGGGAAATAAGCTACACTAGGAAGAAAATCTGGGCCAGGCTAAGGTTCAAATGATATAGTTACTTAATAGCTAAAATTGAGCCACGTCTTATGTTAATTTTATTTTTGTTTCTGTCTTACGATTTAATATAACTCTGGGAAACATCTCGTAGTGAAGGGTTAAGGAACAAAGTCTTTACGTCCCTCAATCTAGTGAATCCTACAGTTATTCTTGACCCTGCCCAGCGATTTTATATACCTCTAGACTATGAGAGATCTTACCTAAGGAAGTGTAAAATTCCTTGAAGCTGTTTTTTTTTTTTTTTTCGAAGTCAAAGCACTATTTAATTATCAAGTCTCTAAGGTTATTAAAATAAACTGGAGACAACCAATGTAGAATTTCAAGTTTTCATAGTGAAGGGGTTGTTTTCTGTTCTCCCTACTGCCTCACGATTCTGTTCAGCTCATTATTTTCTTCTCGTCCTCTGAAGTTTACGGAAAATCTTGTTACGGTATTATTCTCCGGTGTTTCATTGCTACGAGGGGATGAAAAATGGTATTGTTCTTGTATTATCATGCCTTGCGTGGAGATGAAATTGTTTTTATAATTTGGAGGTAAAAATCATAGCCTGGAAAAACGTAGAAAAAAAAATGAGCTGCTTTTACTGGTGATTAAACTAGAGCTGCGTCTGTGTTTCCATTCAGTTAATTGTTTTAGTTGTTTTTTAGAGGAGTAGTCACTTTGTTTCTGGGGGATTTTTTTTAGGTTTCAAAGTATACTGTTTATAAGGTGGTTCGTAAATAGCGCCTCACTAGAAACTCAGCTAGGAGAATCTTAAAGGACGGCCCAGTCTGCTGATGTGGGCATGGGTGACAGTGGGAGTAGGAAATGAATAAATGATGTAAGATAGACCCTGATAACGCTGAGTGATAGTAGTAGTGAGGATTATGGCAGTGGTGGGGGCAGTAGCGTTAGTGAAGGTAATATTAAAAAGAGCAGTGTATGGTCGTGTGATTAGTGTGATAGTGGTAGTGGGGGTAGTGGTTAATGATGATAAACGTTGGTAGCGATAGTGGTAATGGGGGTGGTAGTTGTGACGATGTATGTATGATGGTAAGTAGTGTGAGGTGGTAGTGGTGGTATGAGTGGCAGTAAATGTAAGAATAGTGGTGGCAGTGAGGGTCGTAGTTGCGGTGGGGTCGTGGTAGTGATGGGGTCGTAGTGGTGATGTATACAAAGCCTTTTATGGGCACTTGTACAGGATGACAGGGGACCCAGTCGTTATGGCAACAGTAAAACTTTTGATGTGTGGTGATGTCCATTCTGGGTGTTACTGTGGCTGCCATCTTACCCTCCACGATTAGTCACCACCATCTGTCACCACTACGACTATATCCTCACCATTACTGCTCTACCACCACTACGTCTAAGTACATCACAGTTACGGATATATCATGGCCACTGCGACCACTGCCACCATTACACTTGCAACACCCACTGCCACTCACACCAAGTACCACCACACTTACCACTTTTGTCATCTCACCACACACCACACATCACTGCCACCCGCTGTCATCTGGTATCCACTCACTCACACCACCACACACCACAGTATCTCACCACCACCCACCGTCACCACCACAGCTACAAACAGTTCTCCACCACAACTCTCACCACACACACACACACACACACACACACACACACACACACACACACACACACACACACACACACACACACACACACACACACACACACACACATCCGGCCACAATACGCCTCTCATCACCACCACCACCACCACCAAAACCACACACACCACTGTCATCTCCCCACCACCACACCACCACCACCGCCACCTCAACCTGCTGCCGTGAATTAAAGCGTACATTGTTTTGTCCCACGGCCGTAAAAAATAAAAGCCATACGACGGGCCGGCCACGCCAAGCATAATGCCGGCTATTTTTTTTTATTTACTACTTTTTATTCCCTGGTATGAAAAGTTGGCCTCATGGGGCTTCGGTGACACGGGGCCCCAAAGAATACCGTCATAAAAATGTAATGGACTACGAGGCTCAGTAGTTTTGTTTGTGTACTGAACGACGACTCTTGCTCTTCTCGCCACTGAATGTCTGTCTGTTTGTCTGTCTAGTTATCTGTCTGTCTGTCTTTCCACCTATCAGTCATTCTATGTTTATATCTGCATCTCTGTTTTTCTTTCAATCTCTTTACCCATTTATCAATCTATTATTGTCTCTGTCAGTCATCCATTCATTTTCTTTCCCCGTTTGTAAAAGAGGAGGGAGTCAGACCTAGCTCGTCAGTACAGATATTTAAGGCCAGATTGACCAGTCGTTCTTCCATGAGAGGCATTACGTGAGGAAAAAAAAACTTGCACTGAAATCCTTATCGATTACATTTAGTTAGTGAGACGTGACCCACTGGATCACAAAGGTTATTCTCTCTCTCTCTCTCTCTCTCTCTCTCTCTCTCTCTCTCTCTCTCTCTCATCTGTCCATGGGTATTTGTGTTTATTATCTCGTATGGTTGACGTTGTAGCTGCTGGGGTCCATCAGGAGAGTTGCTACGTTGTGGAGAGTGCAGCTTCCTGGTTTGGTTGGCAGGATCTAGCACACGTAACACACAGTAGCACACACACACACACACACATACACACACACACACACACACACACACACACCAGATTCCTTCCTTGTTACTTCACATCACATCACCGTTCCATACCGCAACCGTTCTAATTTCCCGTTGATGATGATGATGATGATGATGATGATATTTGTTGCAGTTAGTGTTATAATGATTGTTATGAATTTGAATTGTTATTATTGTAGTTATTTTTTCCCATGGTGTTGGAGGGAAGCTTTGATGTTCACAAAGGACTTAAAGGCTGCAGTAAAGGTCATTGTGGTTCTCTCTCTCTCTCTCTCTCTCTCTCTCCTTGCTCTTTAAATTCTCTAAGCTGCTTTGTCACTGATTAAATCCCCTGTACCTTCACAAATGATATTTCTCTCTTCGGCAGATTTTTTAATCCATACGATAAAAATGTCTTAACAGAAATAGGGCTGTAGGTCATCGTAATTAAGCGAGTTAGTTTAAAATGAACCTAGTATAAAGTAAAGTTAGTCTAAAAAAGTTAAGTTAGTTTGAACTTTTTGACGGTCGAGTGTTTCCCTTGGTTAATTAAGTTCGTCTGTCCGTAGTCTCTATCATACCCTTGACCTCCTTCAGTCCATCAGTATTCTTTTAGGGGGTAGGGACGGGACTGAGGGACATACGTATTACCGGGCAGCTTCACTCCTCAGTCATGTCGGTGCCACCACATAAAGGCGTCCCTCTCCAGAACCACGTCATTGGATGGAAGGGGTGCAATGGTTAGCTGTTACTCTGCTTGTCTCTCTCTTGACCCGTGACCTCCACTCCCTGTCCTTGTTTTACCACCTCGTAAACCCGACCTGCTTCCTTCTCGTCTTTCATATCTTCTTTTTCCTTTTTTCACTTCTTCTTTGTCTCTTTTTCTTCTTTCTTTCTTCTTTCTTCTGGCCCTTTTCTGTCTCCCATCTCTCCTTCTCCCTCTTCCTCGTCTGTTTCTCTTACTCATAAAAATTCTCATTCTCTTTAGGTTTTTCTCACTAGTTTTAATGGCTGTCTTTCCAGTTTTATTTTTCCTCTAGTTCCCATCCTGTTTCTCCCACTTCCCCCGTCTCCCCTTCCTCCCTCTCTTGCAATCTGTCTCTCTCAGATTCTCTTTGCTTCTATTTCAACCTCCTTCAGCAGTTCCTCGCTATTTCCACATCACTTTTCCCCTTGTTACTACCACCACCATCACACCTACCATACAGGCTTACCTGCCACTACCATCACTAATACCATAAACTGCGACAACCACTCGTAAGTCCACGATTACAACTTCCACCTTCACCACCATACACCATCATCCACCAACCTCCACCATCATCAACATCACCACCATACACCCACAACCCCCACCAGTACCATACAACCATACTACCATACCCATCACCATCACCACCACCACAGCCACACTACCATAACCACCACCACCATTAATACGACCGCCATCAGCACACTGCATTCGGTAAGCAGGGTTGCCTGTCTCTGTCATCCTAAGTCGTTGCATTTGGCTTTCATAAAACAACACCCACACCGAATTAATTTACATAATGAAACTGTTCCCCCCTCCATTGGTCTGTGCCAGAAGATTGAGGAGGAGGAGGAGGAGGAGGAGGAGGAAGAAGAGGAGGAGGAGGAGAAGAAGGAGGGGGAGGAGGAGGAAGAGGAGGAGGAGGAGGAAGAAGAGGAAGACGAAGAGAAGGAAGAGGAGGAGGAGGAGGAAGAAGAGGAAGACGAAGAGAAGGAAGAGGAGGAGGAGGAGGAGGAGGATTGAAAAAAAGAAGCTGAAGGCTAGGATGAAAAGAAGGGAAGGGGGAGAAAGAGGAGAGAAGGGAGCGGGTAGAAGGATGTGGAGAAAGTGAAAAGCTAAAACAAAGAGATAGTAGAAGGATAGAATAGGAAATAAGGGTGCACTTAAACTTACAGGTCGACAAAATACTGTCAATCCCATCATGACCACTTAGCATTTAGCATTTCTGTTCTCGCCATCACTTACCGATTACATTTTGCTAATTAGATGCCTTGTTCATAGGAGGGGTTGGACATAGGCCTTCTGTAACCCGTGTGCTACAAAGGGGACTCTCCTAAACTAAAAAGAAAAAAAAATAGACAGGAGATACAGTAAAGCTGCAAAAACTGTCCATCCACTGAAGGGGTTCATGTGTACATCGCGAAGCTGTAAAGATGAGAGAGAGAGAGAGAGAGAGAGAGAGAGAGTTATACAATCCTGTGACCCTAGCAGGTAATTTATGAGAAAGTTAGATAAAGATAAAAAGTTAATAAGAAGGGAGAACGATGCTGAGCTAAGAGAGAGAGAGAGAGAGGGAGAGAGAGAGAGAGAGAGAGAGAGAGAGAGAGAGAGACAGACAGACAGACAGAGACAGACAAACAGACAGACAGACAGACAGAAGTGGAAGATACAGTGAAATGAGAAAGCACAAATGAAGAGGGGAGAAAGGAGAAAGAGAGAGAAAGAGGGTGGGAAGGAGAGAAACAGATGGCTGAAACAAGACTTAAATTAAAGACAAGAAGATATGAGAAAGGAGGAGAGACGGAAGCAAGGAAGGGGAGATTAGGAGGGGAGAAGGAACACCGAGACAGCGTGAGGAAGGGAAAGATGTAGACAAAGGTTCGTTGGTGCAGAAGGAGAGAGAAAGAAGGGATGAGCTAGGAGGGGAGAGGCGCTGAGAAGGTGAGGAAATGAGATGTGAAATTCGACGATGAATTTGGCGAAATGACGAGAATGAAGGAGAGTAAAGCGAAAACGAATTGGGAATAGAATGAGATGCAGCACTGAATATAGGACACATTTGTAGTTTAAGAAGTTTAGAGTATTATAATGGAAATATAAAGTACGATTATACATGTAAGGAAATGACGAAAGTGAGAGGAAGGAAACTGACAGTCGAATGAGATGCAGCTGTGAACATAAGACGCACCTGCAGTAAAGAAGTTATGTAGCTGTCTGGGAAATTGGTTGTGTTATTTTAGTAGCAGTAGTAGTAGTAGTAGTAGATATATGAACCCGGTGGACTGCAGGCTGAAGTTCTCTTTCTGGAAGTCCACCATCCTCCTCTCGGGGGACAGGGAGAAAAATAAGTGATAACTGAATAACTGGGCCTACGATCCGCCCCGTTAGATCAGTGCCACCTCTTGAAGGCGTCCCTCTCCAGTATCGTTGTTATTCTGTATGTGCTGAAGGACGAAAATAAGGGAATGAAGTTGAACGTGATCTGTGATGAGATGCAGCAGTAAAAATAAAATACATCTGCAGTTAAAGAGATTGTATAGAATTATGGGAAGCGCTTTATAAAAAAGATGTGATAAAATTACCAGATAGAACATTATAAGTGCGGTGATGTTACCGAATAGAAATATGTAGCGAAATGATGGAGCTGAAATATTGCAAGCGGAAGTGAACAGAGTTGGAGATTATATGAATGCATCAGTGACTATGCAACGAATCTGTAACTGAAGAAAAATGTATGCGAAATATATGAAATGGTTAGGTGAATGTGGTGAAATATCTGTCTATAACTATCCGTCTATCTATCTGTCGTTATCTGTCTATCTATAATCAGATTGAAGGACAGCCAAAAACGAATTACCATGTTACTCTGTCGCGTAATCAGGCTGCCCTTTCTCCAATTCACACCCACCTCACAAACCGCTCCACTCCATCCCCCCATCCCATCCTCGTAGGTGAGCTTGAAATAGAGATGAAATATAGGTATGGATATTACAGCGTATTTCCCTTTTAAGATAATTGACACGTGTGGGAAAAGCTATTTGGAAAGCGATAGTCAGTGTGGTGAAATGACGAAAATGAGAAACAAGGAGAGGAAATGACTAGAGAACTGGGGAGGAAATGCAGCAGAAGGACAAAAATACATCTAATTTTTCAACACGCAGCTACATTTTTTCTTCCATTTAAACTACTGGCATGCTGAAGAAAAACACGATGAGAAATTAGTTATCCATTGAAAGTGTGGTTTTAATTTCCGTAGATTTTTTTTAAATCTGATGCGCCTGTCGGAGGGATGGCCATTTGTCTAATTATTGGAGAGAAAGAGAGAGAGAGAGAAAAAAAAAAAACAATGGATAAAGCAACAGAAAACAAGGCATCATTAATAATTCAGCGTCAATTAAAAGGGGTAACGCATGCAAATATCCGAAGGGACCCTCTAATTTACGCCGGCCAGCTGAGGTGAGCGTGTGATCAAAGAGACAAATGGGAAGGGATATATATGTGTACTGTGCCAATTAGGAGAGAATGTTAGAATTATTGTCGACGTGATGATCGTTGGTGTCATTGTCATCATTATCAGTGTCATCGTCAATAAGGTCATTCATATCGTCATCACCTCCATCGTTTTCGTTATCATCATCGTCTGTTTTGTGGTGTGATGCAGGATTCGTATCAGACCAGAAGCTGCGGACTTGGTTTCTCAGTTAAAAGTTTATATGTATGTGGACTGAGAAGGGACAGAGTTATATAATAGCTTTTACGAAGGTCTCCAGACACGCACACATACTTATCCACACACACACACACACACACACACACACACACACACACACACACACACACACACACACACACACACACACACACACAACGCCTAAAGAACAAAAAAGACTGGTTCGCTTCAGGCTTTTCTGTGTGTGTGTGTGTGTGTGTGTGTGTGTGTGTGTGTGTGTGTGTGTGTGTGTGTGTGTGTGTGTGGAGACCATAAATCATGAAAACAGACAGCGTTAATAGCACCTCTTTATTAAACCTCCCAGTCACTCATCACAGAACCCGGCCCTTAAAAAGCCTCTCAGGAACAGGCAGCTCTGACAATATCGCGAGTCGTGGCAATTATTGTTTAGAAAAATGGGATACTGAAGTTCGGCTGGAGGAGAAGTTAGAGCTGGAGTGGAGGAGGCAAGAAAGTAAATTAATAAACTTTGGTGGTAGAAAGAGAAATGGGGAAGCTACAAAGGCGAGGTATAAAGGGAGGGAAAGAGAGGGAAGTGAGTTTTCAATGGAAACTTGGGGTAGTAAAGAGGGAAGGAGAAGGGGAAGTGGTAAAGAGAGAAGGAGAAGGGGAAGTGCGGAAGCTACAAAGGGAAGAGGCGAAGTATAACGGGAACTGAGAGAGAGGGAAGTGAGTATAAAAGGGGAAGTGGGGTAGAAGGAAGCAGAAATACAAGTCGAGAGGTAGACAGAAATGAAGTTGGGGAAAAAGGGAAGCATGGATTTACAAAGAGATGTGGGGAGAAAGAGAGGGTAGTGATGAAGTAGAGAAAATGTGGAGGCCCTGAGAGGAAGTATGAAAGTTAAGAGGGAAGTTGAGAAATAAAAAGAATGTAGACAGGTATTGTTATAAGCATTTAGTCTTGTGTAGTTAGGCCCACAATCTCGTTTACTCCTCTACTGCGTCCAAGTCACGCTTAGAGCAATTCTATCACTTTCTTTCCTTACATATCACATAAAAAACAATCATCTGAAGAGAGAGAAACATGTCAGCCCCGTCTCATCTTAGAACTATTAGGCACAAGAGGGGAATGACAAATAGAAGAGGTGAAATAGTAGACAAGCTTTTCCCTCAGACAGTACTCTATATCGACCTATGTAGAGATCTGGCTAAGTCGATATTGAGAGTACTACAGGTAATCAGGCGGGTTGTATTGCCTTCATTAGATCGAACCTTGGACGTGGAAAAGAATAATTGATCAGAGGAGTTATGTGGAGCGAATGGAGAGGTAGTGACTGACTAGGAGAGTACCGTAGAGAAGAGTGGGGTGAGGAGGAGGAGGACAAGGAGGAGGAGAGATAAGTTGCGAGAATATGTGAAGGAGAGACTGACGAGGAGATGGTAAAGTATGATATTAAAATGGGAGGAGAAGGCGAAGGAGACCAAGAACAAGATGGAATAATGAGGTGCTGGAGTATGCCAGAGAGGATGCTGTGTCTTGGGAAAAGGGTCGTTACTGAGTAGGGATAGAAACACCTCGAACCTCGTTTGTTGAGGCTACCGCTTACAGGATGCGGCGTGAGACAGCGTACAGAAATAGACTGTGCAGAGGGAAGAGGAGCGGTAGAAACTGAAGTGTAGGTGAAGAAGGAAGGTCGAGAGAGAGAAGAAAAAAAAGGGGCAAGGTGGATGATGAAAATCGAAAGGAGGTAGGGAAAATAATCAGTACAACAAATAATAAGGAAAAAAGGAAGCTAAAAATTACAAATATCACAAATAAATGATTAAAAGATCCAGGTAACACAAAGAAAGCGAGGACAAATGAAGTAATAAGGAAGAATATGCAGACAAAGAAAACATGAGAGGGAACAAGGAGAAAGAGAGAGGAGAGAGGACATTTTATGATGAATGAGAGAGGAGAGGTGAAGGTTGGGGAGTGCGAGTAAAGAAAGAGATTGATGATGATGCACATAACGATAGAGGGGGACGAAGGAAACGAGAGACGGACAGATGAAAGGATAAAGAGGATAATGGAGACGTATAAGTGAGAGCAGACCAAATAATGAAGCGGTTGAGAGATGCAGAGAGTAAAATATATAGAAGGTATTTTGTCTTAAACGTTTTGGAACAGAAAGTAGCAGATATTTTCCGACCGAGATTATTAATGAAAGGAAGAAGAGAGGTTGCTAAGACACGTGATAATAAAACAGTAAATTAAAAAATTGTTTGTTGAGAATACGTGACATTCGCTAGTGTATATTATTATGGTTGGCGAACACAGTCAGTATCAGTGTTACAGAACAAACGAATCACCGTCCTAAGGCACTTATGTGTCCAGAGTCTGGAGAGAAAATAATGATCTATTTGTGTATCTATCTGTCTTTCTACTTACCTCTGTACCTATTTGTGTAACTGTATCAACATGCCTACCTGTCAGTATCCATCCATCTGTTTCTATCTAGCCATCTGTATTTTTCCGTCCATCTGCATCTTGGGCCTCATGGCTCCTCCTGAGAGGTCCCCACCAAGTAACCTCTTCCTTCTCCCTCCTCGCTTCCTAACCGTGGTAATTAGACCACAGTTGTGTTCAGCTTTAAGCCCTTCTGAACAGCAAAACTCTTTATTTAATTTTGGCGACCAACACACTTTTGTATTCATCCAAAGGAATTATTCTCGTCAGCTACTAACTCTTTGTCCATGACTGTCTTCACAGCTTCCTGTGTTGTCATTAAACTGTTTTCTAGATCCGTTAATATTTTCTTTACTCCTGCACCTACAACCAAGTTTATTTAATGCAGAGACATCAAGTGGACATATTCTATTTGTGAAGGGGTTAGAAAAAGCCATATTTAACTCCTGTGGCTTGAAAATTCTCCCCAGATCTGAATAATGTTAATATCAGAGAGTGTAAATCTGCAAATACGACCCGGGACTAAAGGGGTTAAAACTGTTTCTCATGCAGCGTCACGTTCCTCTGATCCCCACACACATTATGACGTAAATGGCTCCGCGATATTCCCGAAGGACGCTGTGTATTCTGTCTCTGTGGAAAGGTGGAAGCGAAAAGGCCCTGAAGACACAAACACCACAAGCTCAGTTCCCCTTAAAATAACAGCATTGCAGCTTGAGATATGTGTATTATATTTAGGTTATGTTCTTTTGAGTCCCTGCTGTAGACTTGGCTTTGATAATTATGTTCTCACTCCAGTTTAGTGTGATTATGTTCAATTGGGGGAGTCTAATTACTATAATGGTTTGATATTACCTTTAATTGTTCAAGTGAAGTAATTATCTCCACTTAATGATGTGTTTATTGTTCTGTGAGGAAGCAAAAGTTTTGATTTCAGTTGGACCCTCTCGCCATATTTAAAAAAAAAAAAAAGGGGCCAGTAAACATTTTAGCTGTGTGTGTGTGTATACAAACCACGTATGTCTGCGTTTGTCTCGGTGCAAAAAAACAAAACACGACAATCACACTCATAATAACACTCCATTTGTCAGAGGGGCCGTGAAGGGGACAATTGCACTTATGGGGAATTTCGCAGTGATGGACAGGTATAAGGAAAAGTCATTAATTCTCATGATACCATCCAAAATATTGACACGAAGCGAGAAGGGGCAGACTAATTAAATCCTGACAGGTGTGCAGGCGGATGAAAAAAAAAAAAGCTAATGACATGAGAGAGAGAGAGAAAGAGAGAGAGAGAGAGAGAGAGAGAGGACGGAAGAACACCTGAGGAAGGAGGGCGAGACGATAATAAAAGAGCAAATGGGAAGGGGAAGGAAGTGGATAACTCTCGGAAAGAAGGGCAGGGAAGAGAGAGAGGAGGAAAGGAAGGGAGGTAATGCGATAAGGAAGAGGAAGGTAACAAGGAAGGAGGAAAATTGCGCAGAGAGAAAGAGAGAGGGAGAGACGAGCGAGGAGAGGAAAAGAAGATGAGGTAATGCACTGAGTAAAGGAAATGTATAAAGAAGGGAAATAAAGTGTAAAGTATTAGGATATAGTTTTTGAGAAAGTGGAATAAATGACAGGCTTTACGAAAATATTAATAAAAAATGGAGACAAGGACAGTAATGAAAAATGAATAAAAAGACGAAAGAAAGAGAAGATGGTAAATAGAGAGGATATATAATGAAGCTAAATATCAAGTAAAAAGACAGAAGAAGACAAAGAAGAGGAAGAGACCAGAGAAGAAAGGAAGCATGAATATTGAGAAATAATAAAAACAAAAAAATGGGGGAAAGAAATAGGGAGAAACCAAAATAAATATATAAGAGTGAACAGAAAAATAAGTTTATATGAAACACGAATATTTACAGTACAGACGGCATAATAATGAAACCTGAACGTAGGGTAAGTGGACAAATACACGTAAAGAAGCAAAGAAATTTGAATAAAACTTGAAGGGAAGAAACACCTGTAAAACATTAACAGAGCTTTTTTTATTTATTTATTTATTTTTTTTCATTAAATATTGACCTTTTTAGAACAATGTCATACATAAGCTTATCCCTGCTTTCTCCAGACGATTTTATTCAGTTGTATAAACACTAATCATACCGATGTTTAAATGAATGGTATATCGAACCCCCTACTTCGAAATTTCCTGAAGCTGAATGAAATCGTCTGGAAGCAGAATGATAAAATGAGTCTGTCTAATGAAAGGGTTAAACAGTATCAGGAATATTAGACAAAAACATCAGACGACGCCAAGAAGAGAGCCGAAGAGAGTGAAAGCATTATGTGAGTCATTTAGCCTTACAAAAGAGGCAACAATGGAGAGAGAGACAAAGGATAATGGAGGAAATAGAGAGAGAGAGAGAGAGAGAGAGAGAGAGAGAGAGAGAGAGAGGTAATTAGGGTACGGTGAACTAAATTTGCAAGATGAATGGCGAGGGATAAAAAACAGGAGCTAAAAGGGTGAGCTCATTACACCAGGCTGGAGAAATGGAAAGTAAGTGTTGAGCTGATCTGCGTATAAAGGTGATTAGTGCGTGTGTGTGTGTGTGTGTGTGTGTGTTTGACGTAGAGTGTGTGTGTGTGTTTGTGTGTGTGTGTGTGTCTGTGTGTTTGATGTAGAGTGTGTCTGTGTGTGCATGTTACGTGAATATTCGCAAGGAGATAATGAAACATGAATTTCCCAAGCGCTGTCCAGTATTCAGACCTTCAGAGGAACGTTGATGGCAGGGTATACACGAGTATATATATGTTCATGTTTACAGTTGCAGGCAGTTATAGAATTCCATGTTTTAGTCGAATATTTTTGAAACGTTTATATAATATTTTGAAATGTTTGTTGGTGTCCGACGATCGCATTGGCGGGTTGCAGATGTCATTGTTCACTGTCTTGCTGTAGATCAGAGTGAAATGGATTAGTATTTATGACTGGAGCAGTCACGCCTCTCGCATAGCTTGGCCTGGCCAGTCGTCACTATGCCCGAGATCTCCAGCGACTCTGCTCGTGCCTGCGACCCGTTGAGGGGGGCACCAAACAGCAGTTCTGTGCCGTCAGGAGCCACCACCATCCAGGGAACCGTGAATTGGTTCAACGTGAGATCGTGCTACGGTTTCATCAAACGCCGGGACACTGGCGCTGATGTTTTCGTGCACGCATCTGGGATCGTTGCACCAAATCCACGGCATTTCCAGCGCTCACTTGCCGAGGGAGAGACGGTGGAGTTTTGTGTTGTCCAGGCTTCCAAGGGTCCCGAGGCTAAGGACGTCACTGGGCCGGGTGGTGTTGCTGTGCAGGGATCTGCCCATGCACGGCGGCGTCACCCTGCCCAGAGACGCCGGCCAAAGGGCCTTGGAAGTGCTAGCAACACAAACACACTCGTTGCGATGTGTATCGCGACGGCTGAGGCTTTCAGTGGGGGTAGCAAGGCGGTTCTGGCTGTTCTCCTTCCTCAGATCTTTGATGAGAACGGCCTTCCACGCCTTGCTATTCCCCGAAGCTTCACCCGCGATCCTCGTCTCCCCCCTCGTCAGGAGCGTCAGGCCCGGCGACAGCAGCCACCACCACCTCGCCCGACACCGCGAAAACGGCTGAGTTTGGCTGCCCCTCTCAACCGGACGACTGGCGCCACCACCTTGGAACCTTCGATCGCCGACCCGGAACCGTTACAGGCCATGGATTGTGAGCATGGGGAGACTGTCGTGGAGGTCCACCTCCCTTCGTCAGGAGCTGAGGAGGAGCGTGTCTCGTCCCCCGTCCCTTCAGAACACCTGGACGTCGTGGAACCCTCCTCCTTGCCCTCTCCATCTGCTCCTGACGAAGTGGAGGAGCCTCTTCCTTCACCACCGCCTGCCGCCATCGCTCTCTCTTCTTCTCCCCCTCCACCTAAGGAGAAGAGGAAAAAGCAAAAGAAGAAAGGGGGAAAGATCAAGAGCGACCCCTCCACCGTTGCTCGCCGGATCGAGGCCCTCCTTCCACCACTCTCAGGGACTCGTGATCTCGATGCTCGCACGGATGCGGACCTAGAAGAGCTACTTGAGTGCCTCACGGATCCGATCAACGAAGCTGATACACTACCTCTCGTATATCAGAGACTGTATCAGAAGATCCGTGAGGCATACATCTCCAACTCCCTCTCTCCATCTGAGGAAGCCGTCATCCGTGAGGGCATCGAGATCGATCCACCACGTGCTGCTCTCATCAATTACATCGCCACCAGACTGCTCTCCTAAATGCTGAGCCACGCCTGATCCTGTCCTGCCTTGCTGCTTCGAAATGTAGCCGTCACTGCTTTGCTCTCTTTGGAGAGCTTGTTTTTCGCTTTTCTGCGACGGGCTCTTTGTTTGCCCGTGTCCTCACTACGTGAGGCGAATATTCAACAACAAAAACAACTGGAGCAGTACATATAATTTTATAAACATACACATCTGTCTTTCTATCTATTCACCTATCTGTCTATCTTCCTATCTGTCTATCTATATTTATGTATGTGTGTATGCATAGACAGGTAGATAAATATACTGATAGATATCAGTATCTGTACACGTGTATATGTACATACAGTATTTATTATTATAGGCCTCCATTATTTGTAGAACATCACTCGCAGTATGAAGGTTGTAGGTCTGCCATGTGCATTTTTACATTTATTATAGTTATCATTTTAGTTCTCATCGTCATTGTCAGATATGTTTTGTATAGTGCGTTTAATAAATATTCCTCTCTCCACCAGGTATGTGTCCGATGCCTCCCTGGGTACATACGCTGATATTCTCCTTCACGGTGAGTCAGTGAATAATTTTATGTCTACTGAGGGAGGGGGTCGGAGTGTGGACATAGGGCCGTTTTTATAGTAGTTGCTTGTAATTCACTTACTCTCCTCTCCTCTTAATTTCTAGTTTCATAATAGATATTTCCTAAGCTGTTGATAACCCTTTTAGTCTTGGGACGTCTGTTTCAGTCTTGCACTTCATGGTGATTTTTTTCTTTCTGGGGTAGTGATTAGCCGGTCCACGTAGGCTATATGATCTTGTGTGAGTAAATACTTGTTTCTTCATTAGCTTTGCAATTTTAAGACAGAAGACATCTCAGTTGTTTTAGTTCTTAATTGCTTGATGATTTTACTTAACTGAGTAATTGTTTTCCGTTCTAGCGTTGCAAGCAAACTCCACAAACCCTCCTATGACGTAAGAAATACTGCCTTTTTTATTTCAATTATCAGCAGACGATTTTGTTCATTTTGTCCATTAAAGTGATTCGCCGTCCTCAAATTTTTGACATTTCACTTCAGGACGATGACTTCTTTTGCCCTTTGTTCTTCCTACCGCCAGACGATTTTATTCAGCGTAATAAAGACAGATATTCAAGGATATAAAGGAGGATTGCTACTTTTTCTACTTGTCTCTCCTGAAGTGAGTAATATCTAACGGTTCTATGATTGAAATACAGAAACTATCGCCTTAATTTTATCCAGATTAGTAAAGACTTCATATTAAAGGAATTAAAGGAGGATTACTACTTTACCCCATGTCTCTCCTGAAGTAAAAAAATATCTGACAGTTCCAAGAGCAAATATACAAAGACTACGACCTCAGTTTTATGCCTGGGGCTCCTAATTTTATGCCTGGGGCTCCTAAACTCTGAAAAACTAATGTAAACTATTTTGTAAACTTTTTATATATGATCCTCTTTCTGCTCCACACGACAACACTCATATCCTTGACAAATGTATATTCGGCTTTTTTTTTTTTTTATGCAGTCAGTATACGTGGAAAGGAAGCGTGTAAAAAGCCACTTGGAAATATTACTTGGGCGGCTGAGAGAGAGAGAGAGATGGGTGAAGGGATTTAACCACATCATTACAACGATTTCTATATTCTCTCTCTACAACCACCCTAAATCATATACCATAGGCGAGATGTATATATTTTTTTCGAATTAAGGAAGCTGGATGTAACTTTCCTTAACCCCTTCAGTACGAGAGGCCTTTTCTGAGTTGGACAAAAAAAAAATCCAGAGCAAAAAAGAGCTAAGAAAATAAAGAGAAAAAAAGAAAGTCATTGGATTGAACGGGATTAAGAACGTTTCCAAAAAGGACAAATTTACTTAAGCTCATAATGGATCAAAGGGAGGAGGGATCACCGGTTCAGGGAGAGAGAGAGAAAAAGAGAGAGAGAGAGACGAGGAATAAAGATAATAGACGTTCAGAGGCCATAAATGAGAAAATCGAGAAACAAATATGATGCGAATGGGGCGGGGATGAAGCTGAACAAATAATAATAATAATAATAATAATAATAATAATAATAATAATAATAATAATGATAATAAAAATAATGATCTGAAGTTTGCAAGAATTAAGACATCGATTAGAATGATCATAAGAACACTCCCTAAAAAGATAGATTTACCTTACCAAATAAAGGATCAAGGAGAGAGTGGACCATTTGACAGACAAACAGTCAGACAGACATACAGTATAGACAGAGAGAGACATCAAAGACAGAGAAACACAGACAGAAACGGCTGAACATAAGCGAGGGGGGATGAGAATAATTAGTGAACCCCAAATGTCAAACAAAAGAAGGAAAACGTAAAATTGAGGAGGTCAGTGGTTGTCAAATAATGTCAAAATAAAAGCCGAAATAACCTGAATCATCTGAGGGTACAAAGAAGAATAATTCAGATATCTTTTCTGACTGTAATTAAGTCGCCCAATAGAAGAAAGAATAATACAAAGACAAAAACAGAAAGATGTCATTTGATTGAAGAAGATACAAGCACGCCTCAAAAAGAAACTCAGATTTACCCAAGTTCATAAGGGCTTGAGGAGGGAGGGGATCGCCAATTGACAGACAAACAGACGGACGAACGACGGAATATAAGCGAGGTGGAGTGCGAATAATTTGTGAACCCGAAGGCCAAACAAAAGAAGGAAAACATCAAACAGGAGAGGAAAACGAGTGTGAAATGATAAGGGGAAGAGGAAATGAGACAACAACTGACAAGGGAAGAAGAGGGAGGGAAGGGAAGAACGACGATGAACGAGGGAAAGGAGACGAGTAAACGAGAGGAAGGGAGACGAATAAGGAGAAGGGGAGAACAGAGAAAGAGAGAGGGAGAGGGGAGAGGGGAATAATGACACAAAAACCGGAATTAAGTATTTATTTGTCCTGATTTATGTGCGTCATATTGAAGGAAGATTGAGCGTGAAAGAAGCATTGATTGGAATTGAGCAGGAGTGTAGGAACTGCGACAGAGATGTGAGAACGACTAAGAACAACGTGATATATTAACCAGTTCAGTACGATGAGAATTTTTTGTGGAATATTCGAGCTACCAACAGGCTCTTTTATTCAGTTAAGAGATACTTGTACATCTTCTGTTAAGTGTATCAGATAAAAAAACATACATAAAAAGGACTTTGAATACTTTAATCCATTCAGTACTTTTTTTGTGTGTATGTGTGTTCATGCTACCACCAGGCGACTTTATATAACTTAGGGGAGAGATCTAGTTGCAAATATATAAATCCTTTGGTTAAAATTTAATAAGAGTAACTCTGTGAATTTATCATTATTAATTCCTTCAGTATGTTGCCTTATTATTATTATTTTTTTTTATTATGACACCTCGAGACGAATCTTTAAAGTTGGGAGAGAAGTTTGGATCTTAGAGGGGTTAGGGGCAGAGCTCCGTTAACTCTTAAGTACAATGGGTCTCCTTAAGATGGAAAAAATGGTCTGGATGCGAGAATAAAGTAACAGAGAGATGAAATTTGTAAAGCACTGCAGGACCCTCGAGGCTCGCAAATGATGATCACGGGAAAGATTTGAGGAGATTATGAGCGTCGCTGTTAAGGGGAAGCGAAATGAGAGAGAGAGAGAGAGAGAGAGAGAGAGAGAGAGAGAGAGAGTTTTCATAATGCAATAGGAAGAAATTAGTCGTGTATGCGTCCATATTGTCTGAGAGGAAAATATTCAGACAAGATGGAAGGCGAGAAACTAAAAACCTTTCAGCATTTTGAATAGAAGTTTATATTGATGATAGAAAGTTATTATAGATTCCAGAGAGATGGCTGATATTTATGGACTCTATGCACGGATGTGGGGAATTTATACTAAGAAATTGTATACCTAAGAATTCGCTGAGAAATTTATGAAGTATGAGAAATGTGTGATTCGTAGAGGAAACAAAATATTGGTAAAAAAAAAAAAAAAAAAAAAAAGAGGAGGAGGAGGAGGAGGAGGAGGTCAAAATGGATGAAGTGAAGTGGAAGAGGGTGCGAGTGGGTGGAGGGAGGAGAAGCGTGAAGTGATGTGGGAGGTGGCGTATGATTTGAGTCGGGCCGAAGTGAACTTGAGAGAGGGGTGGAGGAGGAAGGGGAAAAATGAATTGGAAAATGGAAAAAAAAAAAGTGGAAACAAGAATGTAGTTAGAGAGAGAGAGAGAGAGAGAGAGAGAGTGTATGAAAGGTGAAAGAGAAAGCAAAAAGATATTAGAAAAAAATGTCAAAGGAGAATCAAGTCAATATGCTGGAGAAATTGAGGAAATGGGTCGTGAGGAAAAGTGAAAGAGGGAATAATAAATTAGTTGATAGAGTGAATTTCGAATATTGGGAACAAATGGTGGATGATAACTTTGAGAGTATAAGAATTAAAAAAAAAAAACATGGAAGAGTGGAATAAAAAAGGAGGTGGGAGGAAACAGGAAAGGAAGGCGAGGGTCACTGAAGGATAGAGGAAGTGTATAGAAAAGAACAGAAAAAAGATACAGTGTGGACGTGGAGTGAAAGAGAGTGGGGGAGGGAGGGGAGGGGAAGGGAAGTTTAAGAGGGGGGTGGGTGGGTGGGGGAAGAGGGAGGGTACGATGATGGTCGGCCACAAACGAGGCATTCATACTGTGAGCCTGGTGGGGGTGATGGAGGGGAGGGGTCTAGAGGGAGGGGGATGGAGACCGGGGAAGAGATGAAGGAAATAAAGAAGAGAAGAGGGAGATGAAAAGGGAGATGGAGGGATGAAGATGGAGAAGAGGAGGTGTATTGTAAGCCTGGTAGGGAGTGCTGGGGGGAGGGATTAGAGGAAAGGGGCTTGTAGAGGAGGGGGATGGAAATTGGGGAAGAGATGAAGGCATAAAGAAGAGAGGAGGGAGATGGAGAGATGAAGAGAGAGAAGAGAGGAAATTATGACTGGTCGAGGTAAGAAGATAAGAGGGGAATGGAAAAATAGATGAGAGATAACGGGGAGCAAGAAGTAGAAAAGGAAGAAGATGCTAACGGCGAGAGTTAGGGTGGGAGACTAAACAAGAGGAATCGGGAAGAGAGTGGACTGAAGGACAAGAGGAAGGGAAGAGGAGAGTTGAGAAGAGGAGGGGATAAATGTGGAAAAAGTTGTGAGGTATCAGGAAGGACAGGGAAGAAAAGACGGACAGGGGGAAAAGAAGGGAAGGGAAGAGAAGAGGAGAAGAGAAGAAAGAAGAGACGGATGAGCATTAGGAGAGAGTTGGGAGGAGGGAGCAGGGAGAGGAGGGAGCAGAGGGGGGGGGGAGCTTCCGTCTCAGGAGAGCAAACACCTCCACACTCTCATGCTCTAGAAAGGAGGCGGCGAGCTGCATAGAAGGCGAGAGACAGGGAAGAAAAAACGCAAAAAAAAAGAAAAAAATTTATAATATATTAATGAGAGAGAGAGAGAGAGAGAGAGAGAGAGAGAGAGAGAGAAGGTGAAGGAAAGAAGAGGAGAAGCATGCTGAGAAGAGGTGGAAATGTGGTAGAATTTGAAGGAAAAAAAATATGTGATGGAACGTTGGAGATGATGAGGAAAACAGAGAACAAGGAGAGAATAAGTTAAAAAATCACCCTGAAAATAGGAGAGAGGGGAGACGAGGAGAAAAATTAGATGATGGAGAAAATGAGAAAAACCGTGAAAGGTATTGGATATGACAGGTTGTGTGGGAAGTAATAGGGGGAAGGAAAGCATGAAGAGAAGAATTGGAAGATATCAGCGAACGTGGCATGAGAATGAGAAGTGAAAAGGGGATGTAAAAATAAATAATAAAATAAAAGAGGAGGAGCCGATAGGGAAACTCTTAATAAACAATACAAAATTAATACTGCAGGGAAAAAAGAGTGTGAGAATATTTAAGAAAAAAAAATCACTATGATGTATTGGAAAGAAAAAGCAGGAACTTGACTGCAAGAAGAAAATAAGAGATGAAAGAGGAAACAGTGGTGAATAGACAGACGCAAAGGGAAAAGGGAGAGAGAGAGAGAGAGAGAGAGAGAGAGAGAGACTGATTGTAATACTGAAACGAAATTAAAAGTAGAGCTGCAGGAAGTGAAGGAGGGAAATGAATGACTAAAAAAAAACACACACACAGACTAGGAAGACAGACCGATAATAGAGAATCCCCTTCCCCAGTCCATTAAAAAAAAACATAAGTCGGATTTGCATATAAAAAAAAAAACAGCAAAATCTTAAAACTGCCAGAGTACGTAGCAACTCCATATACTTTTATTGGTTTGCCTAGTGTGTTTCCCTTTGGTTGCACACTCCCGAAGCTTAAAGGTGTGGTGGAGTGTAGGTGAAAACGATGGGATGGGAAATACGGAACCACCACCGATCCAGTTGACCACTATATACAGGGGAAAAAGAGGAGGAGAAGGAGGAGCGTATGGAGGAGAGATGATGGGGAGAAAGGTGTAGGTAAGGAGAGAAGAAGGTAGGGAGAAACCAGGAATGGAGAGAGAGGAAGGCAGAAGGGGTACGTGGACGAAGTAAAAAGTGGGGGAGAGAGGGCTGTGCATGGAAAGAAAAAAAAAAGATGGGGAGAGGGGTGCACAGAAGAGTGAATAAATGGGGGTGACGGGGAGGGGACTGTCCGTGAAGGGAAGAAGTGGAGAGAGAGAGAGAGAGAGAGAGAGAGAGAGAGAGAGAGAGAGAGATCTTTTGTGACTCCCCATTACTCCAAGCCTCCAGATTTCGTCGTCCTCTTTCTTATTCATTTTTCTGCCTTTTTCTTTTTCTTTATTGTCAGCTGGGCTCCTAGGTATTGTGGTTGTGTTTTGTCTCGCCCCTCCTCGCTCCCTAGCTCCCTCCCCTCGTCCCCTCCCTTGCCTCAGTTTACCTTGAATGCAGGTTGGGAATTAGTGGGAATATTTAGGGGAGAATGTTGGGAACTGGAATTAATGGGAATATGAAGAGAAAATTGAAAACCAGAATTAATGGGAATATATATACAGAATGTTGGGAATTGGGATTAAAAGGGAAGAGAATGTTGGGAAATAGAATGTGTTAATATGTAATGGAGAATGTTGATATTAATGGGATTATTTAAGGGGAAATTTTGGGAAATGGGACGGATATGGCCGTTTGGTGGATAATTTTAAGGTAGGTGTGATATTTAGTGGTGTTTGCTTCTTATTTGGATGCTTAGAGAGAGAGAGAGAGAGAGAGAGAATAGCAATGATGGTGCGGAATGATGAAACTGAGATAAATTGCTCCTCTCCACGTCAGTTTCATAATCATCATTACATAAAAACAAGCAAGGCTCTTTTTATTCATCATGAATTTTATATCCGAAACATCAGTCTCTCTCTCACGCCACGCAGTCCTCAGGGAAAATTAAATGAGCAGGAATTTTCTGTGTATCAAAGCCAACAAAGCCGCATTTAATTGCTGTATAGAAGTGAAGCAAGATATTTTTAATTAATTTATTCTGTACCTCGTATTCTCTGTAATTGGATGCTTTATAAATGGTGGGCAGGAAGCTTTATCTTCAGTAATAAAGAATTGTTAAGAGGGATGTGTGGTTAGAAAGGATTTTATTATTTACTTTACATTGTTCCATGTCAGTCTTCACTCCTTCATCCCATCATTCAATATTCTTTCCTTCTCCTTCCTCTTCTCTCTCACTCCTTATCTCCTTTTCTCCATCCTTCCCCTTTCTCATCCTTCTTCCAGCCTCCAGTTTCGCCTTTCCTCCAAGCCTTTCTCCCCCCCTCTCTTCTTCAAACCCCTCTCCTCTTTCCTTTCCTCACTCCTCCATTCTTCTGTCCCTCCCTGTTTCCATCCCTCCAGACCCCCTTCCCCGTCTCTCCATCCATTCTACATTCCCTCTCTGTGACCTCCACGTCTCATCCCACTTTCCTTTCCTCCAACACCCTCACTCTCTCCATCCATCCTTCTCTCCCTCTCCTTCAGTCCCTCTCTCCTTCTCCCATCATCCCTCCTTCCCTCCATCTTTCTCTCCCTCCCTCCATCTTTCTCTCCCTCTCCCTTCATCCCTCCTTCTCTGTGGCTTAGCACCGCCTGTATTGTTCAGCCGACCTTGGCCAACTTAGGCTAGTGTTGGCGAGTCAAGGTTCCATTACGTCGGGATTACTGCTTTTCCTCGCTCCATCCACGACGCACCCGTTCCCGGCATACTGATAACTGACATACCGCCACCCGATACACCGATACACCGACACCCGATACACCGAGAACCGATACCCCGACACCCAGGATACCGACATACCCCGATATACCGACACTGCATCTCATTTCCAATATTGACTTCTGTACATTTTTTCGTCATGGTTTGTTTATTGCGTGTGGGAGACTGACAGATTCATAATGCGGTGTTTGTTGATTTAATGTGTGTGTGTGTGTGTGTGTGTGTGTGTGTGTGTGTGTGTGTGTGTGTGTGTGTGTGTGTGTGTGTGTCACTCGTGGCAATCACGTACATTCAGCAGATATACCCGTATATTCCTAACACTTAAGCGTCATGCAGTGTGTCACAAGGAATTTTTAGTCCGAATATAGTTGCTTAAGTTTGTAAATATTGAGATGATAATAATAGTCATTTCTGAGTATGATAATAACCAGTTACATATACTAGTTTAATTGTTAAAAAGTGAAACTTATGGCCAGATGTGCTAATTAAAAGAGATATTGTGAAATTTCTTAAGTTCGTATTCAACAGTTGGGTATTTTTTTGTCTTCACTGGCTTCACACTGACTGGCAATGAGGTCGAAAGGTCAAACGTTAGACGATTACAGGAAAAATGATGCGTTTGACTGCAGAAGGGAAGAAGGATGGGAAAATTGAAGATCAGAAAGAGAGCATATGTTGAAGCAGTATATATATGAATGATGGAAGGTTGTGGCGAGAGAGCTCCAGGAACTGTCTTTAATTAGCTAGGATGCCTAAATGAGTGATATTTCTATTATTCTCTCCTTTTCCTCTCTCTTTTCTCCCTCCCTGCTTCATTCCTTTCTTCCCTTCGTTCCTCTTTCTCCCCTTCCCTCTTTTATTCATCGTTCTCCTCCCTTCCTTCCTCTTTCTCTGCCTCCCTCCTTTATTCTTCTCCTTCCCTTCCGCATTCTCTCCATCCCAGCATTCCACATATACTTTGCCTCCCCCACCAGAACGCCTTCACTCCCAAGCAATGCCCTGCTCCACATGGGTTTCCCTTTGTCAATCCTTACCCAAACTTAGACCACATTGCCACCAGCTCACCGTTACAGGAGATTGCGGGAGACTGCGTATGTGTGAGTGTGTGTGCTGGTGAGATTGCGTTAGACTGCGTGAGGGAGGGGGGAATTGTATAGAGATTGTGTGCGAATGGAAGTTGTGTGTGGGTGGGACTGTGTGGGTGAAACTGTATAGCATTTGTGTATGAGTGAGATGTGTGAAAGTAGGATTTGAGAAGAACGTGTTTGCGACGGGTGTGAAATGTGATTGTGTGCGAGTGGTATTGCGTGTGAGTGAGTGAATTGTTTATAACTTCTGTCTATATTACTCACAGACACTTGTCGTCAAATGAAGTCAGCATAATTCAGTGTTAGGTTGTTGTAATGCTTAAATCACCAGCAGAAGTTATTACTGGGTACATATTTACTCATGCCACGTTCATCTCGTATATTATTGTACTGTATATAAGGAACGGCATCTTGGCAACAGTGAAAGAGAATTGATGATGATGATGATGATGATGATGATGAGTGATGGACATGGTGATAATAATGAAATATATATACTCGAAGTAGTAGTAGTAGTAGTAGTAGTAGTTGTAGTAGTAGTAGTAGTAGTAGTAGTAGTAGTAGTAGTAGAAGTAGTAGTAGTAGTAGTAGTAGTAGTAGTAGTAGTAATAATAATAATAATAATAATAATAATAATAATAATAATATGATGATGATGATGATGATAATAATAATAATAATAATAATAATAGTAAAATAATGATGATGCTGATGATGCAAAAAAAAAATAATCACACCAACAACAGTAATAACACGAACAGGCAGCAAAGAGCCAGTCCTACTTATGACGCTAAAGCCCCACAACTCACTAACCTTCTATACTGAGCCAGGTGGAGCTGCCTTGAGCACGTGGGACTGCTTTGATCTCTATACAAGCACGAGAGAGCCTTTGGTTACTCGCCCACCACACACGCCAAAATATTCTGTTGACTTTAGCTTCCAACCCCACCCCTCCCAAACCACACAACCTGGCTAACTTTCCCCTCTGTATCTAGGTCTGTTTGATGCTAGAAAGGTAGATTTTAGTACTTAGGAAAATTATTGGTAAAGCAACTGACGAACTTTATAAAAATACTCAGTAGTTCGCTTACCAAAATACTCTATTGACCCTAGCCGCCAACCTCACCCTCCCCTAACCACACAACATTGGCTATCTTTCCTCTAATTCTAAGTCATGCTGATGGTGGATGGGTGCTAGATGAAGTCGGGTTTGTTCTCTGTTTTAACTGTTGACCTGTGCGGATGTTTACATTTTCATCATTGTGTGTGTGTGTGTGTGTGTGTGTGTGTGTGTGTAATTCACCGGGTCGGTCAGGATCACTTGATGGTCGTGATTGTCAGCTTTTACCCTCCCGGAAGGGTGCTGAGAGCTCATATAGTCCGATCTAAGGGCAAGGCTGTGACCTTCACACACGCACACACCCGTCCCTTTGCTCAAGGGGGGCAGTAACCACCCACTTCGTCAGTGAAACTTTTCGCAACCTGAGCGAGGCGCGAACTCCCGTCCACCAGTTGGCAAGCGGGAACGTTACCACTGCACCAGCGAGGTGTGTGTGTGTGTGTGTGTGTGTGTGTGTGTGTGTGTGTTTGTGTGACTGTCGGGTTTAGATATTGTAACCTTAATAAAACCCTTCTCTATTGGCGATCCATCTTTCATTGAATTAAAAAAAAAATCGTGTGGCTTTAACAAGAATTAACTAAAATAAATGCAAAACCCAGACTGAAGGGGTTAAACTCGACTTTCCAGCCCTTTCCCTGGCTTTCTCTTAACCTAACTTCGTGGTAACTTTGGTCATCTCCAGTTGATGGCGGTGCAGTGCAGGAGGAGTGGATTTGAGTGTTTACTTTATTGGCAAGTGTTGAAAAATAGGCATGGAAAAAAAGATGAAGCAGAAATAGGCAAGGAAAATGGAACAAAAATAAGGATGCAATTGAAGATGAGGGAAAAATATGCATGCAATTATAGATGAAGCAAATAAAGGCATGCAATTACACGTGAAGCAAAAAGTAGGACTGCACTTATAGGTGACGCAAAAATAGGCATGCAGATGAAGATTTTTTTTTTTTTTTTTTTTACGTGTCCGACTCTGGGCAAAGGCTTCAGGGCCTGTTTCTTGGGGGCAGTGACCTATCCCAAGGCCCAGTAGTCCTCCCACACCTGAACATGTCACCACGGTGCACTATATTTTACCTTTTCGCTCCGATGGCTCCTTTTTTTGTATAAAGTTTAGATAAATAATAACTCTTTGCTCTGCTGGAGTTACAGGGTTGATTTAACTTTTACTTTACACTCAGGAATATAAAAAGAAAACGGCTGGGTATTTATAAAGATGAATGCCAATCGTTTTGAAGGTTCGTAATTATAAAGACACACACACACACACACACACACACACACACACACACACACACACACACACACACACACACACACACACACACACACACACACACACACACACACACACACACACACACACACACACACACACACACACACACACACACTTCTTGTATCTCTCACATAAGGCTATTATTAATGTGTAGACCTGCGTATTGCTTCACGGCTGAAAATTAAAAAAAGAATAAAGAAGTGTATTTTCTGATAATCACGGAACACACTGAAATACAGGAATTATAACGGTTGAAAAAATATAACTAGAATTGTTTTTAGCTGTAATCCAGGCAATTATGTTTCTAGCTCTGAAATACTAGGGCATACATTTTTGGTCATGCAGGATTACGTGTTTTTATTTCATACGACAATGGTAAAACAAATGCCCTTCCCTCTCCCTCTCCATCCAGATCCCCCCATCCCCTTCCCTCCCTCTCCCCTCCTCACTTATCCCTCCACCTCCCCTGTCCCTTATCCTTCTCCGTCTCTCCCCTCCCCTCCTCCCCTGCCTTATCCCCACCTCTCCTTCCCTTCCTGTCTCGTTTCTCCCCCTTCCCCTTTCCATTTTTCCACACTCTTCCCTCCTCTCTTTTCCCTGCCACCTTCCCTCTCCCCTGTAGCTTTCTTATTTTCCACTCCCTCAGCCCTCGCGCGTTGTATGACTATTTTGTTCCCTACCACTTCCCCGCTTCTCTCTTCTTATACCTCTCTATCGTTCTGTTTCCTCCTTACCGCCTCCCATACCCCCTCTGACCCTCCCCCTTTCCTCCTACAGCAGCCTTCTCCCTCCTGTCACCACCTTTCTTCCCTCATTCTTTCCCTTCCTTAATCCCTTTTTCCCTTTCCTTCTCTTCCTCCATTTCCCACGCTTCCCTTCTACCAGCCTCAGATCCCAACCCTTCCCCCCTCAGTCACCTCACCCCCTCTCTCATTAACCCTTCCCTCACCCCCTCTCACAACGTCCCCATCCTTTTCTTTGTTTACTCGCCCCTATCCTATCACCCTTCCATCCCTCGACTCCCCTTTCTTTCCGTCTCCCTATCTATCCCCTGAACTTCAGATGCCTTTCCTATTTCCCACAGGCTTTCCCTCCACCCCATGGTTTTCCCCTTCGCTCTCTTCCCCCGTTCCCCCCCCTCCCACTTTTCTCGCCTCTCCTCTGGCTCATTTCTCGTCTTCCTTCTCTCCTCCGGCTGTCCTTCTCTCCTTCTCTCTTCCTCTTTTCTCCCCTCTTCCTCTTCCTTCTTCCTTTGATACACCGCATCACCCTCACACAGGGACTTCGTTTTTATTTCATTCATGCCATCAAACGTTTTTAATAAGCTTAAGGAGAGAAATCAGGCTCTGACGAATGGGTTGAAAGAGACTTAATGTAATCCCATCACTATAAGTAGTCCATGCAGGGCTTGACTGAATCGTATGGAGGAAGCAAGTAATAGTAGTCGTTGCAGCTGAAGCTCATCTGAAACGTGAACCAAGTGGACTGCAGGCTGAAGTTGCTGTCCACTTGCATTCCACCTTCCCAGTTTTGGAAGATGGGGAGTGAGTTGAGGGTTATATAGCGAAGCATTTGAGTCGCCAGGTGATACTAGTGCAGTCACACCAGGAGGTAGAAAGAAGAGAATTAAATACGTTACCAGGATGAAGGGATTAATTTTCTCCCACTCCCCCCCACACAACGTCATGAGCGTGGGAGCCAGAATGTCCGGCATCTCTCGGGTATTTGGCGGCATCGAATCTTCCTGCATAAAAACTAATTCACCTTTATTCTGGTGCTGGCTTTTGTTTCGCAGTCCCGGATTACGGGGTTGGTAGTAACAAAATTCCTCTCTCATTTTTCCATTTTCCTGGTTTTTACGAGGATAACACACAGGCAGACGCTCACATTTGCGTACACACACACACACACACACACACACACACACACACACACACACCTCTCTTTGTTTTTGTCTGTATCAATCTCTTTTCTCTTTGTCTGTGACCCTGGAATTTATCTCTCTCGGTTGTCAGTCTTTGGAAGGGATGCTGTGGGGGATCTTTATCTATTGTTTCATTTTTTGTGTGTAAAGAATTTGCTTTTACAAAAAAAAAAAAAAAGAAAAAAAAAACTGGGGCTGTGAAGTGAATGCATGTGTTTTTCTTAATTGTTGGTACCTTCGGACTTTTTTTTTTTAAATCTTGTAGGGGATGGAGAAGGATGGAGGCAGAGGGAGGGCTTGGATAGAGGTGCTAGGAGAGAGAAGGAGTTATAGGTAAATGACGTGTAGAAAGGCCAAGGTTAGGGTTAGTTATAGAGGATGGGGGAGGATATTGGCAAGTGTAGAGCAGGTACTGGGAGGCGTTAGGGAATGGGGATGGTGAAGGGGGAAGGTAAGAGGAGGCGAAGGGGAAGTTTGGGGAAGAGGGAGGTTGGAGGAGAAGAGGGCAGGCAGGGGATAGGGTGCAAGGGGTCAGGAGGGCAGACTTATTGATTGGGCGAGTTTCAGTGAGGAAGAGACACATTCGGGGCCTGACCGGGGCTCCTATCCCTGTGAGTAATGTGATTAGGTCCGGTAACAGGCTTGCCCCGACTCCGTTACGACTAATTGGATGGATGTACAAGATGATTACAGGCGCCAATTTATGGAATTAATGGGCTTCCGTATCTTACAGTCTCCCTCCTTTCTCTGGTAGCATTGTAGTTTTGGACAGTCACCCCTTCCCCCCTTGGTTAGGTTCGGTTAGGTTAGTTTAGGTTAAGTTAGGGTTGGGCAGCTTAGGTTAGGTTAGGTTTGTTTGGTTTGGTTAGGCTACATTTGGTTTGGTTTGCTTTGGTTAGGTTAGGGCAGGGCAGGGCACGGCACGGCAGGGGAGGGCAGGTAAAATTAGGTTAGATTAGGTCAGGGCAGGTAAGGTTAGGTTAGGTTTGGCTAGGTTAGGTACAGTTACGTTATTAGGGTGGATGAGTTAGGTTTGGTCCGTCACGTTATTTAAAGTACTGTATAGTTCGTTTATCTTAACTTGGCAGAGATTTCCGTCCTTTTGCAGCCCATTTCCCGTAAGTTAATGATAGAAAACGACAACACAGACGCCCTTATCCCTTCCGTAACACTTATTCTTGACTATCATCATCATCTGGTGCTGTTTTCTTCTCAGGAGATGACAGTTTTAGGCCATGATGAAGTGAACGAAGTGTAGATCGTCTAAGACTGGTTGGATTAATTAGAAAGATAAGATAGATTAGGTAAATTAGAAAGAAAAAAAGGACAAACATTGACTCTGCAGCTTTACCCTCTCTTTTGCCGGCGTTGGGATGACACTGGCTGGTTGACCGTACAAATGAGGCTCGGGTCCCTCCCTCGTTATGTCGCTAACGATCTCCCTTCCTGCAACACCTACACTCCCTGCAACACTTACATTCCCGGCAGCATCTGTACTCCCGGCAACACCCTTATTTCCAGCTTGCAACACCTGCACCCTGTAACACCTACACTCCCTGCAACATCTATGCTACCTGCAACACCTACAATCCCGGTTTGCAACACCTACACTCCCATCATGCAAAATCCATACTCCCAGCGTTCAGTTCCTACACTTCCAGCTTGCAGCCTCCACTTTTCCAGCTTGCAACACCAACACTCCCGTCGTTCAACATCCGCACTCCAGTCTTGCAACACCCACACTCTGACTTGCAACTCCACCCTCACAGCATCTACACTCCCAGCTCGGAACACTTTCACTCCATGCTTGCAACACCCACACTCTTGGCTTGCAGCATTACACTCTCGGTGGTAATTACACGCCTACAGAAAGAATTTGTAAGCAGTGAGGAAGACCTTGGGGGTAATGAGCGCGACCCAGACTTGAATGTCACAGAAGTCAATGTCTGAGTTTTTTATTTTCGTTTATTAATTTATTTTGGTCGAGCGCATTTCATAATCACATCCTTTTCGACGTTGATGCAAATAAGCTAACAGCGGTGGTGATGGCGATACTGATGGTGCTGATGATGGTAAGAGTGATGATGGTGAGAGTGACGATGGTGATAGTGACGGTGGTGATGATGATGGTGGTGATGATGATGGTGGTGATGATGGTGGTGATGATGGTGGAGGTGATGATGGTGGAGGTGATGATGGTGGAGGTGATGATGATGGTGGTGATGTGATGGATGGTGGTGGTGTCATCATTTTCGACACCGGTCATAATCTTTTAACGCGGGTGTTGTTATTCTCGAATCATCCTTGACCTCCCGAATATTAAATATTTTAGAAAGCATTAAAAATAGCTATCAGTATGTATATAGATATATAAATATAGTTATGTAGGTAGGAAGGAAGGAAGGGAGGGAAAGAGGTAGATAGGTAGTCATTTATGTTAGAAGGGAAGGAGAGAGGGGAATAGGTATGTAGATAGGTAGTATGATAGGTTATTAGACAGAAATACAGGCAGTTAACTAGCTTGACAGATAAACAGCCAAATAGGTAGGCACACAGACAGTCAAATAGCTAGGTAGAGAGATAAACAGAAACACATACACGAAACCAGACAGAGGGCAGCTCAGTCAAGGTTTCAAACTCCCCCCTGCACTAGTCTCATATTCGTGTGTTGACAGCTACCAACAGTTTTGCCCCGCCCCCTGCTGCTCCTACTGCCGCAACCCCGTCAGGCAGGTGTGGTGGTGGTGGGGGCTAGGTTTGAGAGACGATATTGTTTACTTATGCAACTGGGTACAGGGAAAGGGAGGGGCCCGGTTGTGGTGGAGAGAGTTGGTGGTGAAAGTTGTGGGGTTAGGGGATGCAAGAGAGAGAGAGAGAGAGAGAGAGAGAGAGAGGTACTAACGAGGTGGTCCGGCTTATTACTAATTGAGAGACTTAAACCCGGTTATAGAGCCATAGGAAGAGGATAGAACAAGAGAGAGAGAGAGAGAGAGAGAGAGAGAGAGAGAGAGAGAGAGAGAGACAGAGACAGAGAGAATGTATCACACACTGCCACGTTTCCTGTATTGTCATTTTCCACTTCTTTCTTTTCCCCTGGCCAGAGATGGAATGGTAGCCATATTGGACTGTGCCACACTTCCTGGATTCTGTGATTTTCTTTTTCCTTTGATTTCAGGTTGTAGTGGCAAGAGAAAGATGCATGAACTTTTTTTTTGTCATTTTTTTTTACACATTAGCTATACGTAAATATAGTTGATGTGTGATTGTAGACTAGGGGATGTTGCCTTTTTTTCAGTTAGTCGTATACATATTGATTTAATTACTTTATCTTCATTTTTTCTTTTACTTTATCTCTTCATGGATTATTTATTTTTGTGTAATCTGTTTTTTTGCCCTAGAGTTTTTATGTATTTTTATTTGTCCTTGTTTTTGTTTTTGCAGTCTCACCCGGAAAGATCTGTATTCGAGTTATGGGTGTTAGGATGTCGCGTGTTTTTCATTCCTTCTCCCTTTTTTTCTGCCTCGTTTTTCATTCCAATATTTTTTCCTGCCTCAGCCGGAAAGAGAGTTGCATTGTGGTTATGGGCGAGGGAATGTCATGTGATGTTAGTGTTTTTGTGGTGAAGGGGATGTGGTGGTGACGTAGGAGTGTGATATGTGTCTTTAAATGGGCCTGATGACTGACTTATGTTGTGTGACGGGATTTATGTGTGTGACGGAGGATTGGGTGTAGAGATAACCGTCACGTGATCTTCCCCCTAAAGTTTATTGCAGAGTGAGGCGGTGTTGTGTGTGTGTGTGTGTGTGTGTGTGTGTGTGTGTTGGAGGGAGGTCGTGATGCATCTGTCCCTGCAATTGTCTGATATAGGATGTACATGAGAGAGAGAGAGAGAGAGAGAGAGAGAGAGAGAGAGAGAGAGAGAGAATCTAAATAAATTTTTGGATATCATTTCGTTTTTGTCTCTATTTGAAGAAAGTATTGTAAAAATTTAATAGCAAAATATTATAAAAGCCTTTGATTGTGTTTTTGCATTTGATTGCTGTAAAAGAAAGCCTATATGTTGCCGAGTTCATCTGTTCATCTAGTTTGTGTTGATAAATATTTTTGTCAGCGAAGTATTGCTGTTATATATGAGCTTATGTGGAGTGGTATATTGCAACTTTTAATTTAGTAATTATTCGTTGCACTCACATTATTTAACAGAACAGCTGTGTAAGTCTTTGAACGTTTGTATGTTTTCGTCTTAAATTATTATATACGAGTAGATATATAACTGTGGATCAAGAACATTTAATTTTCGGTCCCTTCCATTCCTCTCATTATAGCTGAGTGAAGTTTGTTTTTTTATACTTAGGAAATTCACCAATCACCATTCCATACGACGTCCAAAACTGTGTAAGAGAGGCATTCCATCCTTCCTGATCCCGAACTCCGGCGAACAACAGTCGTGCATCAAGACTAATCTCCTCACCCTCTTATATCTCTCCCCTCCCTCGTACCTCCTCATGCTCCCTCCACTCCCTCTTATATCTCTCCCCTCCCTCGCACCTCCTCATGCTCCCTCATCCCTCTTACATCTCTCCCCTTCCTCGTACCTCCTCAAGCTCCCTCCACTTTCTCCATGGCCAAAGAAGATCACATTGAATCCTAGGGTCCTACTCACACTGATATGCGAGATTTCTTAGTGTGTCTTCATTAGCTTTGTTATTTACTACTTTACAGAAAAAATTTTCTTGTATAAATATCTGTTTAAATTCGACACCGTTTGCATCAGTACCATATATTTTCCGCGTGGCACCTTACAACATTATTTCTATTGTGTATATGTGTTTAATTTAGATACGGGTTTGATTTTAGCTTATAAGACGAGTATCAAGATTTAGTATTCGAAATCAATCGCTTAGGTGGTGGTGTTACGTAATCACTGGAGCCAAATAGAAATAAGTCCCTGGGCCTCGAGGCTAGTGTAGCTCAGAGGTGTGTGGTGAATGTGAACGAGGGAGAGGGTTGAGTCAGGGAAGGAGAGAGAGTGTAAGTAACCTCTTCACTTAGACACGAGTATTAATAATTTCATTTAGCTTAACCTCCTTCAGTCCGATGACTTTTTCTTTCTATAGACGATTTGGGATTTGGGGAGGGGGGGTTTAGAAATGAAAGTCAGTACGGTACCCTCCTCATTACATAAAGGCTTCCTGAGGCTGCATAAAATCATGTGATGGTAACAAGAGCAAAATAAAAATGACGTCCTCCTGTTGACTATTGATCCCTTCACCAGGAAAAGAATCCTAATCGTTTTATTTCGCTTGAGAGTGGCTTTCCATCTATTTTTTATTATTGCATCCTATACGTATAATCCCAGGCAGTCCCCTCCCCCCTTCCCCTTTTTTTTCCTAGCAGGGACTTCATGCAAATAAATGGTGTATGCAAAAATATGTTCGGTGTCATATGTGTACCAGAATTTTATTATAAGTCGGCAGCTTTCCATTTCTAAACTGTATTATGAGCAGTTACTTAACTTTCATTTTTGCAAAAGCGTGTGATATGCGCTTTATTGCCTGACATACTATATTTAATATCACTTCTTCCGTGTTAGGGAACTGTAGGTCAGAGGACAGTGATACAAATCAGCGTTTGTTTGTAATATTTATAGCAACAATCTTTAACAGAGGTATATAACACAGCACCCAGAATCTGTTAAAGTGTGTGGCTATGACGCAACATAGCCACACACTGACTGCCTTCCCTCACATTGCGTTTAGTTGTGTCCTGGCGTGTGTGGCGTGGCGTGGCGTGGCTTAGCGTGGTGTGGTGTGTAGTGTGGCGTGGTGTCCACATCCGTCACGTTTCTTGTCGATGTTTATTCGTTTTCGTTTTCACACCGAATTTCCCTCTCTGCATTCCACCGGCCATGTCAAGAGACGCACCCTTAATTTTGCAACGTCCACCAGAAAGACTGCCTTAAGAAATTGCCCTTCAGTGTCACAGCATCCATCTCAAGAAACTTCACAGTACTGTAGACTTTACCCCCAGTAGCTGCAACAATATTTCATGGCAAGACACCCACACAGCATTGCAGACTCCGTCCAAGAGACTCCTCTGTATTGCAGATTCCATCCTATACGGGGGTCCGTAAGTATTGCAGAGATAATTTCAACGGATTCCCTCTCGTTACTGGAGCGTCCAAGGGACAGGCTAAAGGTATTTCCCTTAAATACAGGACAACCATCTCAAGAGACTATCCTTCACTGATGCAAGCTCCATCTTGAAAGACTCTGAAACGTCCATATCAAGAGACTAGCTTAATCATTGCAACATCCATCTCAGGAATCTATCCAAGGCTCCATCCCAAGAGATATTGCGGAGTCCATCCCAAGAGACTCCCCTTGATCATTGCAACTTCGATTCCAGGAGGCTGTTCCAGGCTTTGACTCAAGAGATATTGCAACTTCCATCCAAGGAGACCTTCCCTAATTATGGCACCATTCATTACAATAGACTCCTCCCTTAACCCACCCTAACAGACTCCCCCTACCCTCACAACCCTCCCTTTATCTCCACAATAGACCCCCTTCCCCCTCCCTCTCCCCCTCCCCGCATTCCGGCAACCATCCCGAGACCTGACTGCCGTTCGAGGTTTCTGGTGTACTGATTGACAGATAATTAATTTCCGAGTTTTACGCCTGTCTCGCTGCCGTCCAGGAGTAGCCGTCAGTTCACCCCTTTCCCTTTGTGCTGCCGTGATATGTGTGTGTGTGTGTGTGTGTGTGTGTGTGTGTGTGTGTGTGTGTGTGTGTTTTGTAGTTCATTTCTCTGTGTGTGTAAGTTTGTGTGTGCATCCGTCCGTGTCAGTCCGTGTTTCAGTGTGTGTGTGGCCCCGCTGCCTGCACCCTGCGCCGACTGAATATTAATTATGAGTGTGCCTTCCCTTGCCGACTGATGTATAGACCCACCTGCACCCCGCACACTCGCTTCCCACATCCTGTATTTGTGTGTGCAATATTGTCGTGTCCAAGAGAATTTTAAGTGTTTCTTGCTTTTACAACTTATTTTCAGTGACGTCCTTTCGATTTTATTCTTGCTATATTCGGACGCTTTTGTTTAATTTGGGAGGGAGAGACTACTGTGAGTTTTTCGTGGCCCGTCTCATAAATCATTGCCTTACTGGTACCTGCTTCCATCTTTAAATTTTCGTCTTTCACCCACTAAATTTTTCAAGCATCTAAAGTTCATGTGGGGAGACAAATAGATGGGTAAACATTAAGTTAGGTCTCTATATCTGTAGGTAAACAGACAGACAAACGGAGGTACATAGATAGATAGACAGATAGATAGATGGATGGATACATACCCGGGAGGCGGGAAAAAAAAAAAAAAAAAAAAAAAAAAAAAAAAGAGGCGCAAGGTAGTGAAACATGGCAAGTCATTTCCCAAGAGTTTTGTTGACTTTTCCACTCTCCTATTTCTCCAGTAGCGAGGAAGATTAAGGAGTCTGAACTCTGAACGCTAAGCGTGGAGGGACTGGAGACGCATGTGGTGCAGCGAGCATGGTAGTGCTTTCGTCGTGACAAGACCTGGTTGTATTTTTACATCTACCGGGAGATTTAATAGGTAAAAGTATAGGCACTTAGACCCAACACCTAGGGGTCCCATCTGAGTACTGTGATAAATTACCATTGACCAGAGATCAAAAAGCATAAAAGAAAAAGAGCATAGTGTAAAACTCATGGTAATATAAAACTGATACTAATTTCCTATAACAGTACAAACTGAGGTAAATGGTAAATCACTTACCGAGATTAAATTGTTTCCCACTGATAAAACATCGGAGAAAAAAGTGATTGTTGAGAGACAGAAAGAAAAAGCATTATGGGCCTGATGTATAACTTAGGCCAATAGCGGTATTTTCCGAAAAGAATTTAAACAGAGGAAATAACAAACCTGATCTGGAAAAAATAAATGCCTTTCCAATGATAAACAGGTGAATTTAGGGAGAAAAATAAATGGCCAAAAGAAATAATCCAGGGTAATATTGAGATCATAATTACCCACAGAAGCGTAAATAGAGATAATAATAAACACGACCCGAAAAGAGTAAATTGTTGTCCCTTGTTGAGTAAGCGAATTTAGAGAGGGATGGAGAGGAGGGCCGTGAATCATACACTGCTCGCCCCGGAGATTCAGACTCGTTTGTGTGACAGTTATGGCCTAGTTTTTTTTTTTTCCTGTAGTCAGCTTAATAAATTTCTGTGTATTAGGTGAAGTGTTTTGTTTTATTATTATTATTATTATTATTATTATTATTATTATTATTATTACTGTATTATTATTATTCTTCTTCTTATTATTATTATTATGCGTTGTAGGTGGGGGCGCTCACCATCCACTCACTTGATGTAGTGCTGCTCTCGGGTGTCTGCCCTTTCCTCTCCATCCTTCTTTCCTTCCATTCTCTTCTGTTATCCTTTCCTTCATTCTTTCCATGTCCTTCTGCCCACAGGTGACTTTACACTCCCTCTTCTCTCTTTCTTTCCTTCATTCTTTCCACTTCCTTCAGCCTGTGGGTGACTCTACATTGAGTGACAAGCCAAATGGTTTCCTGTACACCAGGAAACCATTTAATACGCTGGATGGTAACCATATAACCATATTTTGGCGCCTGGTGGTTTAGTGGGTAATTATTGCGCTCCAGTCGGATTGAGCCGGTGAAAGTTTATATCCAAGGGCTGGTTGGGGTTGATTGCTCATGTAATGCCACTCAGGGATGAGTGAGGCTGGTCACTCTCATCTTAAATGTCGGGACCAACTGCCTAGCCCCGGGCTTCTACGCTTCTCATGGGGCAATGTAGGATTGGATGATGGATGGATTATTATTATTATTTTTATTATTATTATTAGTTTTAGTATTTGTATTAGTATTAGTAGTAGTAGTAGTAGTAGTATTGTTGTTATTGTTATTATTATTATTATTATTATTATTAGCCTCTCCCCATTGATGATATTACTTGAGTAACCTTTTTCTTCAGTATTTTCGTTTTCTGAGCAAATCCTCTTACTTTTAATGTGATGTTGCTGCAACCTTTTATAGGAAGGTAACTCAAGAATTTATATTTTGATGGAGCGTAAGGTTGTATATAAATGTGGATATTAGTGAAGTTATTTTTAGTGCACATATATTCTTAAGAGGAATTGGTGTACCCGAACTTAAACCTGATGAATGATATGTTGATAATTTGTTCCATGCCAAGCCATAAATGATACGCGGTGATAAGTATAAATATCTTGTAGTTTATGCTGATAAATGGGGTATTGGTTATTCTTTCTAAAATAAATAATGCTAAGAATTTGTTTGATCAGAATAACATTATCTTCTGTTTGTCTCATCAGTATTCCAGAGGCTCGGATTCACCTCTTCGTACCCGGATGATGCATGGCGTTGAGAGAGAGAGAGAGAGAGAGAGAGAGAGAGAGAGAGAGAGAGAGAGAGAGAGAGATGTGAATCAGCTGTGTCGTTGGTAATATTCTTATGACACCCCTTTTTTTTATTAGTGTCATATCAGTGTAATTTATGGTGACACCCTGACGGCACCATTGTGTAGTGGCGATATTTACGACCCTTGTGATAGGCCATGAATAATAGTCAGTCTCTCGCGTCATGAAACACTCGAGTATATGCAGAAAAAAGTGTGTGTTTTGCAGTTTTGAAACGAGGAAAAGTTTTGATATACTGTATCTGAAAGTTGTGGCCTTTTTGGTAATCGTGTATGTTAGCCGTACATTTGGAGAGGAGAAGGGCCATGATGATGATGATGATGATGATGATGGTGATGCTGTGAATGATTATGATGATGATGATGATGATGATGATGCTGTGACTGATGATGATGATGATGATGATGATGATGATGATGATGCTGTAACTGATGATGATTATGATGATGATAATGATGATGATGATATTCTGTTCTTTTATGTCACCTATTAGATATGTATAAGTCTGTTTGTTAGAAGATACTGACTGAGTGATGGACTTTGCCTGCACTGTAAATGCGCAGACTGCAATGAAATCCTCTCTTTTAATACTAAATCTCTCGTAAGCCAAGTGAATTCCTGCTCCTCCTGCTCCTCCTCCACCTCCTCCTCCTCCTCCTCCTCCTCCTCCTCCTCCTCCTCCTCCTCTCCTCTCCTCTCCTCTCCTCTCCTCTCCTCACCTTTTCTGTCCCTCATCAACCACTTCTTCCCTACTGATCCCCCATTATAAAACGTAATAAAATAACCATCCCACATAATTAAAAAAAAAATCGACAAATCGCCCCCATTTCAGTCTAATGCAAAGCTCGGCCTACCCAGCAACGCCTCACCACACCTCCCCCTCAACCCCGCCAATTACCCTCACCTCATTACCACTCTCAAAAAGCTCACATTTGCGGTGGAGGGTCAAGGAGGGGGAGCTGTACCGTAAGAGCTCAATTTCAAGGCTTCTCAGGTTTCGTGTGTGCAGATTTCTTGAGCTGAAAACTCCACCTGATTTAAAGTAATTATTGTATCCTGACCTCACTGTAATCTACCCTAAGTTTATTTAATCAAACTCGGCCTAACCTAATCAAATCTGAGTTAACCTATCCCAGGTTAATCTAACCTAACCCAGTTCAGACTTCTCTAGGCTGACCCGACCTAAGGAAACATATTATGACGTGACCTAATGTAACTTCACCTGACTTAATTTAACCTCCCCTGAACTGACGATCTGACCTAACCTAACCTAACCTAACAAAACCTTTAATACTTATGTAGTCTTCTCTCATTCAGCTGTCATACACTTCTCAGCCAAACTAGTGCTAATATTAGAGTAAAAAATGAAGAAAAGTGAAAATGAAACTACTGTGTTGTATGTAATTTATTTTCTATATATATTGCATTTACTTATACATTTCATATACAGTTCTCAGGCCAACTGCATTCAATATTAAAGCGAAGAAAAATTGAAACTATAAAAAGTTTCTGAAAATAAACAGCAAAGGAGACTTGGTTTTCCTTAGAATCGATTAAGATGCATGATAAATATGAATCCAACACCTTGCACGTAAACCAAATTCTGAGGCAACATAGAGGTAAAAATATAATACGACAAAAAAATCTCGTAACATTTAAGATCTGTAGAGAATTATGTATCAAGAGAATTGGCTAACATCTTTAAATAACTACAAACAGCTTCTCCCACGTCAGGTAAATGAAAGTGAACAGTAAAGGGAAAAGTACAAAAAACTAAAGCATCTCAGATAATAATAATAAACTTAATAATAAACTTGTTTATCCTTGGAATTGGATTAGATTCGTGATAAATAGACATCTTGAAAAGTCTCCCAGATCAACAAAATTAGAATGAATATTAAAGGGAAAAGGTGCGAGTAACAAATTTTTTCAGGCAATAAACAATCAAGGAGACTCGTTTACCCTGGGAATTGGTTAAGAGTCTTGATAAATAGAAACCTTGCAGAGCCTCCCACGTCAACCTTAGTCTGGGCAAAATGCAATACGGGGTTCATCACGACTCTATCACGGCGGAGATGAGAGGCTGGGGTGAGGAGAGAGGAGAGATGGGTGAGGGGTGGGGAGGGGGTTGAGATGAGCTGCTAGGGTGAAAGGGGAGAGAGGTGGCTAGAGTGAGGGTGTGGAGGAGGTTGAAATGAGCTGCTAGGGTGAGAGGGGGTCGAGGTGACTGGAGTGAGGGGAGAGGTGCTTGGGTGATAGGGAGTCGAGGTGGCTGGGGTGAGGTTGGGAGAGAGGTGAGATGGCTGGGGTGAGGGATAGGGAAGTGAGGATAAGGTGCCTGAGGTGAGGGAGGGGGGAAGAGGGGATGAAGTCACTGAAGTGGGGTGATCGTGGCTAGGGTAAGATGAGAGGGTTAGGGAGGGATTAGAGTGAGGTGAGAAGGGGTAAAGGGGGAGGGGGAGGGGAGCAGTTTGGCAAAGATCGACACATGCATTTTAACTCCATCACCCCGAGGACGTATTGTCATTCTTGCTTTCTACGGACGATTAATTTCAGCTTATGAGAGATTTTTCAAGCTGGGAGGGATGGGCTTTACGCTTCATTGGTCCTTCACAACAAGACCTCCCATACGAGGAGAAAAATTGTCTTCTTTCATCTTAACTTGGCCCATGACCTCTCTCAGGCTCTTGTGACTCTCAGATGGATAAAATCGGGAGAGGTTAAGTGGAATAAATTAGTTGAGTTGTTCACGCCAGGGCATTTTGTACCAAGCATTGTGATCAGGGAAGTTTTATGTTAATCTTGTACAGATGTTTAGTGGAGAAGTATCTAGAGAAGGGAAGGAAAGTGTATGCTGCCTTCATGGACTTGGAGAAAGCTTATGACAGAATAGATAGGCAAGGTTTGTGGAAGGTATTAAGAATATGTGGAGTGGAGGGGAAATTGTTGAGTGCTGTGAAGAGTATGTACAAGGGAGCTAGGGCTACGGTGCGAGTGGATGGTGAGCTGAGTGAGTTCTTTGATCTCAGTGTGGGACTGAAACAGGGGTGTGTGATGTCTCCATGGCTGTTTAATATATATATGGATGTGGTTGTAAAGGAGATGCAAGGTAGGGCAGTGGATGTGGGGCAGGCCCTAATGAATGAGGGTGAGATTTGGAAGCTTCCGGTGTTGCTGTTTGCTGATGATACAGTATTGTTGAGTGAAGATGAATGGGAGTTGCAAGGTTTGGTGAATGAATTTGGGACAGTGTGTAGGAGGAGGAAGCTGAAAATTAATGTAAACAAAAGTAAAGTTATGGTGTTTGAGAGGAATGAAGTCACAGAGTGTGCAGTGAGGTTGGATGGTGAAGATATGGAGAATGTGAGTGCATTCAAGTACTTGGGTAGTGTGATGAGTAAGGATGGAACTTTGGGGGATGAAGTACGTGAAGGGGTACAGCAGGGAAGGAAGGTTGTTGATACACTGAAAGCAGTGATGAGAAATAGGGAGGTGAGTATGGAAGTTAAGAAGTCACTGCATGATGGTATTGTGATCCCTACCCTGACGTATGGTAGCGAGGCGTGGACCTTGCAAGAGGGGAACAAGTCAAGAGTGAGAGCAGTGGAAATGAGTTACTTGAGAGGAGCATGTGGAGTGACGTGGAGGGACAGGTTGACGAATGAAGAAGTGAAGGAACGTTGTGGGGGTAGATGTGGATGTGGTTGAGAAGATTAGGAGAAATACACTGAGGTGGTTTGGACATGTGGAGAGAATGGAGAATGAAAGACTGACTAAGAGGGTGTATGTAGGTGAGGTGGAGGGAGGGGTAGACCGAGGATGAGATGGAGGGATGAAGTTGAGAGGTATATGAGGGAGGGGGGGGTGAGTTGGGGGGAGGGTAGTCAAATGGTGGGTGACAGAGTGACTTGGAGGCGTTTTGTCTGCGGCCACCCTTTGCGGGATTAGGGCGTCGGGCTATAGATAGATAGATAGATAGATTGTACAGAATGGCGTGTTGCGGGGACGTCAGCGCTCTCAGTCTACTCTGCATCACTTATAGATTTCCAACTCTTACTCCCACTCCCACGCCCACACCAGCAGACTGAGCCGTTCCCGCAACACACAAGGTTTTAATTTCTAGTGGAACGCTATTTAGGAACCACACTTTTTATATGTGTTATTTGGGACTGTCATTTCCTTGGGGATACACACACATATTTCTGACCGTGGCAACTCAGTAGTAAAAAATATTAAATAAAATTGTAATATGCTTTTTTGCGTGACCTTTTATAATTGTTTTGCTGTAATATGAAGCTTAGTGGAATACCGGATGTTGCTTCGTGTACTGTGTGGACAAATATGCACTCACGGAATAATGGATGATGTTAAATACTGTAGATATAGTTTGGAATGTAGTTAATGTTCTATTTTAACCTCTTCAGTGCGGTGACGTGTGTGTGTGTGTGTGTGTGTGTGTGTGTGTGTGTGTGTGTGTGTGTGTGTGTGTGTGTGTGTATGTGTGTGTGTGTGTGTGCGCGCGTTATCACCAGTAACACAAGCATATCTTCCAGTACCATAACAACCATTTCAGCCACCACCACCGCCAGTAATAACATCACATCTACCTTAGTACCACAACCACCACCATCTCTACCAAAATCTTAACCACCACCTGTTGTATTACCACCACCACCAGCACCATCATTCCTACCACCACATCTACTACACCCAGTACCACAACCACCACATCCACCACCATTACCACAACCACAACATCTGCCACCTCTACCACAACCACCACATCAACCACGACTACCACAACCACCACCTAGCACTCAGCATCGCCACAATAATCATAGCCCCGACGCAAGGAGACTCATCAGCACTCAAGAGGCTAGCGAGTGAGCCAATTGTCCCCAGCTTCTGATTATCCACGCCCCCCCTCCCTTTGCCCCCCTTGCCCCCCAACCCGCCGCCCCCCTTCCTGTCAATAGAGAAATTTCCATATAAACTAGCGTGATCCCGGGAGCAGGCAGAGAGGGGAGGGGTATGGCTGGCTGGAGGAGATAGCGAGAGGGTCCACACACACTACCATCATATATTGCAAGTTTTTGAGCAGTGGTCCCTAAGTTAGTATTAGTATTAGTATTAGTATTATCGCTCTTGTGTACGTCCTCTGCCGTCCTGTATTCCTCTTCCATAAAACCGACTTCATATCAAGTACTGTCCACAATGAGAATCTTATTTAGTACAGGTATTTGAGGGTTAAAGCCTGTTTTATAGTTATATTGGCAAATTAAAGTATATGAGAGATAACACACACACACACACACACACACACACACACACACACACACACACACACACACACACACACACACACACACACACGACCCAGAGATCTTCCCGTATGCATGAAGAAAAAATATGCAGGAACCAACTGACTGCTGTACGGTCATGCACTTAGCCCACCTGAATAATGGACTCTCTACGCATCTGCATTAGGAATCATGGAAAGGAATTGGTCATGCAGAAACCCAACGGCCATTAAATTGTTGAAGTACTTCAGAAAGTATTTCCTCTTTTTCTGTATATTCATTTCTTTATATATAATCCTGCTCGTCATGTTTGTGTGTCTTTTCTTTCTGTTTCTCTGTCTTCTTCTTTGTCTCCAGTGATGTCAGTATTCCAATCTGTTTGTCAGTGTCATAGGCCTCTGTATATATGTTTGTCTACCTATCTGTTTATCTATTTATCTTTGTATGTGTATCCATCCATCCATCCTATCTATTTCTCTAACTGTCAGTCCCATCCATCCATCCAGTTATTCATCCATCCATCTGTATGTCAGTCTGTCCTCATCTATATCTTTATCAGTGCTTCAACTTTGTCTTCCTCTCTTATATTCCACTTCACTCTGGTGTATCATATATTATTATTTACTGGAATGTATCAGGAACTTGTATCTATTTTCGTCCTTTTTCCTCACTAAATAGATCACAGCACTTTACTTGATATTAATTACACTTGCTAAGACCCAAAGACGAAATAATTATTGAACTGTATTTATGTAATTGAAAGTCATAGATGTCTTTGTTTTTCATTCTGTATTTCACCCCATTTCGCTTGATTTTTCTTTTATTCAACAACGCAACTCCGCAATTTTGCATCACGACCTGGAAATTGGTCAAACAAAATCCCCTGAGCGAATTAATTATTTAAGTTCTATTTTCTCTCACTTGATATTTCACTATTTCACGAATTTTCCTTTTATTTCTTCATTTTGTTTTTTAATGCACGTTTTCCTGCGATTTGCGTATGTTCTTCTTTCACCATTTCTTTGCCAGATTTCTTTAAAAAAGGCACATTTATTTTTTGTCTTTGCATTGTCGTAATTCACTGACTTTTCATTTGTTTCCATCACTGTTTCAGTATATATTCATTTCGCCTTCATTCTCCTGGCGATCTTTTTCCTCAGTTTGTTTTTGTTTTTATTTTTTGTTCACTCGTTTTAACTCACTATGTTTACCCATTATCATGTTCCAATATTTCATTGCTTTTCAGTTATTTTTTTCTATTTCGATATGTCCGATGTATCCTTTTCGTTTTTTTTTTTTTTTTTTTTTTTTTTCGTTCTTATTCTTCCTATCCAAGGCACCTTGTCGCTCAGTTCATTTCAGTCTGTCTGATTTGTTCTTTCTCAATTCTCCTCCCTCTTCCTCTCCGATTTTCTGTCCTGTTTACGGTCGTCCTTCATTTTCTTCCTAATGTTCTTATGTCTTTGTGCTGTTCCTTATTTCTCCTTTGTTCATTCTCTCTCTTTCTCTCTCTCTCTCTCTCTCTCTCTCTCTCTCTCTCTCTCTCTCCTATTCCCTTCTTCGGTCCCAGTCTTCTTGTCCGTCTTTCTATGCTGTTCTTCCATTTCCTCTTCGTTTTTACTTTTCCTCTCTGTTTATCTATCTTTCTGTTAGTTTGTCTGTCTGTCTGTGCATCGGCTTACCATATCTACTAAAATGTCTTTGCATATTACTTATTTGTGATTTTATATATTCCATGTCAAGGTCTTTATATTTTTCGTTTGATTATTTTCTTTTCCCGTCGAGTCTCCATGCCAATATTAATTAAAACAATATTTCTCCCCTCCTTTTCATTTTTCCGTGCTCACCCTTCGCATCACTTCCATTTTCCCAGCCTCCCAGCACAGCACTCTCCCTGCTGATTACCACCCTCCCTGTCTAATTCCCTCTCCCTTCCGACACCACCTCTCCCTCTCCCTCTGTGCCTGCGCTCCCTGGCTCGCTCTCTCCTGTCTCCCTGCCATCTTGCCTTTCAGCTCACTTTCATTTCTACCCTTTCTGTACTTTTTTTTTCGTCTCTCTGTAGTTCATTTTACCTTTTGTTTTTTACCTTTACCCATCCTTTGCCTCATTCCGCATTGATTTCTGTGGTTCACCTCATCTCCATCTTGTTCTCAGCCTCACCCCACCCTCACTTCATATTCAGGCTGCCTCACCCTGACTTCACCTTCTTCCTCAAGAATTGCGTTCCCAGCCTAAACATCAACTTCATTGTCAGTAGTACTCTTGTTTATTTCTTTATACTTTACGGTCACATTGCCTCCTCCTGCCTCCTCACCCTTTACTACTTACAATATCCCCTCACTGCCTCTCCCGGCATCCCCTCAGCCTCTCTCTCTGTCTTCCTCTGCTTCTATGCCTCTCTCTGCCTCCCCTAAGCATCGCCCTTCCTCCCCTTAGCCTCTCTACACCTCCCTCTAGCCTCGTTCTGCTTCCCTATCCCTCAGTGCCTCCCCGTAGCATCTCCCTGGCTACCCTCAGCATCTCTCGGCCTCCCCCGAGCCTTTCCTAGCCTCCCCCTGCCTCAGTGCCGCCCCTCTGCCTGCCCTGCCCAGCATAAATCCCCCCCTCAGCACTCCGGCCTTATGAAAAATGCATCAGGGCAACTTTCATGCCTGCCGTGCGTGTAAGAGCGCTCGCACACACGCACAAACGCTCTGGCAGTCATACTCTGCCTCACACACACACACACACACACACACACACACACACACACACACACACACACACACACACACACACACACACACACACACACACACACACACACACACACACACACACACACACACACACACACACACACACACACACACACACACACTAGTTGTACCACATTTCCATATTTTCACTGGTATTTTCACAAATAATTTTAATTTCACCGAAACACATGTTAATATTTATATGCATAAATATTTCAGCAGCACTTAGGCTCCAGTAAACACATCCACTGTCAAGTCATGTGCTGCAGTATTGCATGTTTACCGAATATAAATGTTAATAGCTTAATTGTACATTTCGAAATCTCATATATATATATATATATATATATATACACACACACACATTCATATCTACAGAAGAATCACTCACATAAACAAGTCTAAGAATTTTTTTCCTTTTCAGTGACATTCCATTTTTTCTCTGCATCATCCTTTCTTGACAAGCAACACCGTTACTTCAGAATGAACAGCCTTTTTTTTTCTTTTTTTCAGTTAAATGAAGGCATACTTTAAATAGTAATGTCACAGAAGTAAACGCTATCCGAGGGCCCTTTTTTATTAACAGATGACAAATTACGAATTTTAACATTCTCTCATAATTACTTAAACGAATTACCGGCACTTTTACACTTACGGTAGGCCACACAGGGCGAAGGTCAGTGACAGGAAAGACTACTTATAATTAATCCTTATCTCCTAATGTCGTTCTTTCTCCTTATCCTATTTCCATCAAAACTTGTCCTCAGGGAAAGGAACTGCTTTTCTTTCACCATAACTTGTACAAGATTTTTGTCGTTTTACTGCTTATTCCACATAATGAGACATACAATATTGTGGGTCTTCATCGTTTGTATAGCACTTCTCCGTAATTACCATCATATTGTAGTGTGAATCCATCGTTACAACTCTGCACTGAATACAAAGAGACGGCAATTTTAGGCCAAGCCGGAGTAAAAAGAGTGTAATGTCCAATCCAGTATGTCTGTAATCCATGTAAATTCGTCAGAGGAAAAAAAGCATTGGAGTGGATTATAGCCCACTTACTGAACCTAAAAAATGAATTACTAAATGGGTTCAGTTCAGCTTTAATCGTACATGATGTTCAGATTCATCTTTGGATATATAAGCCATATTACAAAATATTAAAAGCGCATTGGCAGATACAGTCTAAGATTATTTTAATGTTGAATGACCTAAACTACTTTCTTCTCGCAATATTCTTAAGTTCCAGGTAGGTCAGGAAATTACGAGGTCCTACTCCAAGTGGTCAAGGAGGAGGTAGACGGCCTTCAGTTTATATCCAGCCTCTCTTTACACAGCCGTGGCATCGAGCAAGGAATAAATTCATAGTTCCTGGGTTTTAGAGGAGTCAGGGACCTTGATCTGGTACTTTTGCGTCGTATCGGAAGTTTGCGCTCATTAAACCAGTCCCTGAGAGCATTCACTGACCACTCCCTGCCCGTCGAGTGTCCTTGTAGAGGCCTTGATCCTTGACCTTCTCAGTAATTGCAGTATACCTCTCACAGGGGAATATATTTTAACTCTTGATTTGTCTCTCGTTAATTCTTTGACTCTCTCTCTCTCTCTCTCTCTCTCTCTCTCTGTGCATCCATCTGTCTGTCCACCTACATGTCTGTCTGTCTGTCTGTCCACCTACATGTCTCTGTCTGTCTGTTCACCTACATGTCTATTGGTCTCATCTGTCTAACTATATCAAGCTGTTTATCTATAGCTGTTTATTTATATATCAGTCTAAAGTGTAGTATTTCTTAAATGATGGATTTAACGAAGAATATCCTTTCATATCCCTCTGAAGTATTTTATTTTTATTTCTTCAAAACCCACTTCAGCAACCAGCCGCCTCGTTAGTCTTTCCACGTGGGAGAACTCATAAAAAATCTTGAACTTTTATACGCCGTGATATCGCTTCCTGTCGCAAACTCCTTTTCGTATATTTACATTTCATCACCCTCTTCTTAACCTTTATATACTTACCTTAATATATCTGACAGTTTTTATTGTACACCATTCACGGATTTTCAGTATATACATTCCTATCAGTATGGTGTGTCACTGGAGGGTCAGTTGATATTTCTCCTCGTATATCTAATCCATTGCCGGGCCAAGAACACAGATCATGTTATTTTCTTCAATTGATCTATAACCACAGGAGAAAATTTTTAAGCCATTATCAAGAGCTGGAGTATAGTTGCCATTTCATCAGTGTCAGTTGTGAGATGGGTAATATCTTCGACACCCCTTTCTGCTGCCAGCGTCACGATATTTCATGCAGTATATCCAGTAGCACGATATTCCAGGTAACGCCCCTTTCTTAAGTCAGTAACACATTATGCCAGGTAGCTCCTCTTGCATGTAGCGTTTCTTTCTTCAGCCATTAAAGCATGAGTTCTGATAGATTCTCATTTTTCAAGTAGTATAATCATTTTTCAACCAGTAACACATTATTCCAATATAGGAGACGAGAGGAGAGGAGAGCAGAAGGGAGACGAGAGGAGAGAAGAAGGTAGACGAGAAGAGAGGAGAGAACGGAAGAGGAGAAAGGAGAGGAGAAAGTTTATAGGAGTTAGAGAGCATAGGCTAACCTTTTCAGAGGATGACGTGTTTTTCATTTCATTTTGGCCATCTTTAAGCACTTTTATTTTTCTTAGCCGATGCATCTCAGACAGGAGGATGATTATCGTCTTAAATAACTCGTTCAGTAGTGGGGGTCCTTCAGAAACAACAAATTATCGTTTATTTTGGCAGCCAGAATAAAATAAAAAGATCTCGTCGTGGAAAAAAGGTTAATGAGTTGAGGTGACCCTTTAGAGAGCAGAGAGTGAGGGAATAAAAGGAAAAATTAGTGAGATCGATATGGAGAGGGATTATTCAGTTACACACACACACACACACACACACACACACACACACACACACACACACACACACACACACACACACACACACACACACACACACACACACACACACACACACACACACACACACACACACACACACATTCACACACACACACACACACACACACAAGAAGAAATATGTAAAGATACGGAGGATGAATAATGACGAAATGCATGGAACAGAAAATGAGAGAGAGAGAGAGAGAGAGAGAAAGGGAGAGTGGGGGAGGGGGGAGACGAGAGTGGTTCTGTAAGTTAAGAGGCGAGAATCAGAATAAGTCTTACCGAGAATAGCGAAGTATAAGCCAACGTGGAAAGACTGGGTCGGGAGTGCCTCGGTCCTTGGGTGGGTGAGTAGGTAGAAGAGTGGGTAAGCAGGAGGGTAGGTAGGCAGGAGGGTGGTTAGGCAGGAGGGTAGGTAGGCAGGACGGTAGGTAGACAGTATAGTAGGTAGGCAAGAGAAAATGAAGTCAGGCAGGAGAGGTGACTATAGGTTGGAGGTAGGTACGTGGGTAGGGAGGGTAGGAAGGTAGGGAAGGGTGGGATGGGGAAGGAGATTAGGAGGGTAGGGAGGGGTGGGGAGGAACATTGTAAGGTGGAAGTGTGCTCATTGTTAGGTGTGCGAGTGTGTGGACAAGTGGATGGCCGCATAATGGAGGCAGCACCGAGGAGGATTACGCCGTGTGGCAGATGTTCCCTCCAGTGCAATGGTGTGGAAAAAGAGGTGCTACTTGGAGGAACATCTTGCTGCTGGCTGGAGAAGAAAAAGTATTACTACAAGAAAAAGATGTGTTACTTGGGGAAAATATGGTGTTACTTGGAGACAAAGGACGTTACGGGGAGGAACATCTTGATTCAAGCTGGTGATAAAAGAAGTGTTACTTGGAGAAAAAGAGGTGTTACTTGGGCGAAAAGAGATATGACATGGCTACTTGGAGTAACATATTGCTGGTGAGTGGTGGAAGAGATGTGCTACTTAAAGGAAAATCTTGCAGGTGGCTGGAGAGAAAGAGTTGTTACTTGGAGAAAAAGAAGCGCTACTTTGATATATAATTTGCTATTGGCTGGGGAAAGAGAGGGGCTGTAGGAAAACCGACTTGTTAGAGGAAGATTGCTGCGTGGATATAAATGTATGGTTTAAGAACGTGGAGGAAGAGGGAATCGTGTGTTAATGAATGAAGAATTACTTATTATTCAGAGAAATATAGAGGTCAAGACTACAATGTGTGACTTAGAAGAAGAGATTGACTGTACAGGAAGAGAATTGTGTGTTGGTAATAGAGACAGGAAGTGGCACGGTTAATAGCGCTTGTTGGTGACTGGAAAAAAGGGTATTACTTGGTCGATTGTATGTTACTGACTAGATGACGCACTACTACTTATTTTTTTCCTTACGTGTCCGCAGAGAAAGATCTTCCCCATATCCTTTTTATTCGACCATCCTTCGTTTGTTATATACTTCCACACATCCCCTAGATTTTTGGTTCAGCGTTTCCTTTTCTCTATTCTTTCCTTTTCCTTTTCTTCCGAACCTTCTACCTTTTCTCTTTCTCTCTCACTCCTCCTCCTGCTCCTCCTCCTCCTCCTCCTCCTCCTTCTCCTCCTCCTCCTCCTCCAACACCCGAGTCTTTTCCCTCTCTTCCTCTCCATTCCATTTTCCTCCCACGCTTTCCTCCTCCGGCCAGCTCTCACCTCCTCCTCTCTCTTCCTTTCTCTCTCCTCCATCACCGCCTCCATTATACTCATGACCCTTCTGCCTCATACGTCCACTCTCTCTCTCTCTCTCACACACACACACACACACACACACACACACACACACACACACACACACACACACACACACACACACACACACACACCAGTCTCATGACTTCCCTTATTCTCTGTTTTTTTTTGTAGTCTCTCTTGTTTTTCTTTCCTCGTATCATTTCCTCTCCATTCTTTCGCTCCCTCTCCTCCTTATCTCTCATTCCTATTCCTTCCCTGCGCTTCCCCTTTTTCTGAGGAGATGCTTTTTCTTAACCTTGACTTTATAACCTCTCTATTTTCCCCTCATCTTCTCTAGTTTCCTCATTCTTCCTCCTCTTTCTCCTCATATTTTTCCTCTCTTCAGTACCGTCTTATGCTTCATCTTTTCACCTCCCCTCAGTGTTTCACCTTCCTTCAGTGTTCTCCTGGCTGCTTCCCTCTTTGTCTTTTCTATTCTTCTTTCTTCCTGTTTTCTAACATTCCTCTTTTATCCTTGTCCTTCGTCTCCGTCTTTGCTTTCGTCTTTTATCTCATAGTGTGTCTATTCCTCTTCCCCCCCCCTTTCTCTCTCTCTCTCTCTCTCTCTCTCTCTCCCCCCACTACAGTTGTTCTATTTCCTTCTTTTTTCTTCCCCTTTCTTTCCCTTCCCTTTCTCTCCCCCCCTCCCCCATTTCTCTGCCTCTCTTTTCCTTCTTTCTCTCCCCTTTCTCTCCCCCTCCCCTCCCCCTTTCTCTCCGCCTCCTCCTCCTTTCTCTCCCCTTCCCCCTCCTTTCTCTCCCCTTCCTCTTCCCCTTTTCTTCTCCTCCTCCCAGGTTTTTCTTCCTACCTCCTCCTGCGTACCCTTCTCTCTGCCCACCCCAAGCACTCCAGAGCCCTCCTGCTGCTATTCACTCTCTCGTCAGCTTTGTCTGCAGCGTGTCAGGTCATGAGAGAGAGAGAGAGAGAGAGAGAGAGAGAGAGACGTATTATAAGGCAAAGGAAAGAGAAAACTACCATGTTTGTTCGAAAAAGATACATGGAAATTATTAAAAAAGGAGAGAGAGAGAGAGAGAGAGAGAGAGAGAGAGAGAGAGAGAGAGAGAGAGAGAGAGAGAGACCTAATACCAGTATATGGCAAAGAGTTCCATATCAGCTAGACAACAAAAATGAAAATTATTATGGAAAAAGTAGAAGAAAATTTTGATCTATTGTGTCTCTAGATAGATAAAAACAATGAGTGAGAGAAGAGGAGGAGTTAGGGAAAGCACTACTGGAGATGACAGAATGATTGCTCACTAAATAAAGAAAAGGCAAAATACAAGCTGATAAAAGAAGTGTGGAGAGTGGAAAGAATAATAATATTGGAGACGTAAGAACAAAAAATTAACGAAACGAAGAGGCAGAAGAAATTACATGTCAAGAAGGAAGAAGACAAGCAAGAAAAGTGATGGAAAAGAGAAAGATACGAAAAATATTAAAGGAAGAAGAGAAAGAAATATAATCAGAAAGGAAGGAATGAAGGAAAGAGATTGGAAGGAGAACTGAAAAATTAAATAATAAGGAATGGGAAAATAAAGATGAGAAATATGAAGAGAGATAATATGAGAGCTGAGAGTGGAAGAAGATCAAGAGAGGAGCCTTGGAGGAAGATTGATGTGAGGAAAAAGAGTGAGAGAGAAACAGTACTGCATGGAGAGAGAATGGCAAGGGTGCATGACCAGGAAAATAAAAACGAAGGATGAGAAAAATCAGCTAAGAAATAAGTATGGAGAGAGAGAGA
>NC_136971.1:14703052-14863052 GCF_032717465.1 Coenobita brevimanus | reverse complement strand
GCCAACGTGCTAACAATTTTCCCCCCTGCTTATTTTTTTTTTCCTTACACCACACTTCTGTCCTAGAATTTCCTCCTCTTTTACACTCACTAGAGACAAATCCCTTTCCTCCTCATGTACCCTAATCCTATCCTCGGACCATTGCACCCAACATGCCAACATTTTTGCCTCGCTTTTTTCTAACACGTACGTTTTTCCCTCCTCCTCCTCCTCCTCCTCCTCCTCTTCCTCCTCCTCCTCCTCCTCTTTCTTTTTCTTGCCTTAATCCTCACACCACTGGGACGTGTTTTTATATTTTATTCTTGTTACTTAAAGAATTTTTTTTTTTCAGCTTAGGAAAGACTTCTTATGTTTAGTGGATGAAGGAATACTAATTATATCACCCCCTAACTCGAAAAATCTCTCCTAAGCTGAGTAGAATCGTCTGTAGGTAGCTAAAATTATAAAAAAACACGTCTTCGGGGTGAAAGCATTGACCTAAGGAGAAGGAGGAGGAGGAGCAGGAGAAAATACATTATCCTCTTGACGCCGTTAAGATTCTCAGACCGGTGACGCCTTTTTCGTTTCATTCTTTGCTGTCTCCAGGCTATTTTACTGAGAGTTTTGGAACTGGAGGGATTACTTACAACGTTCATTAATCCCCTGGACAGGTGAGGTCGTTCCTAGGTTGAGTAAAATCGTCTGGAAGTAGCAAGAATATAATACAAAGACGTCCATGGATCATAGGAATTAGTCGTATTTTCATATTCATCTCCGCTCGTAACTCCTTCACCCCAGCTACTCCCTTCCTCACTCCCCACCCCACCGCTACTCCCCTCACCCTTCCCTCCCTCCCTCCCTTCTTCCTCCCATGCACACACACGCACGCACGCACGATCGGGATTTAGTATGGGCATCAGGCAGGCAGAAGCTCCGGGTTTATGACAGCAGGCTCGCTTATGAGTGTAATTGCAGCTGGAACGAGGCTCATCCCCTGGTCCAGCTGCACCCAGTCTCTTGTCTCTCAGGTAGGCTTACCCGGGCCATGTTTACCTGTCCACTTTTACGGCATTGGTCATTAGCAGGTGGGCATTTAAAATAGGGATGGAAGGGACTAACAGCAATATCAGGGTTTTTCTCGTGGATGGGATTAAGAGCAGTTTTAAGGATTTTATTTTTACAGACAGGTGGGGAGTTAAAAGGGCGATGGAAGGGATTGAGCATTTTTTTTTCATTAGCAGAGTGGGATTTAAGACAGGGATGGAGGGAAGTAAGAGCAGTTTTAGGGATTTTTTTTTCATTAGCCTACAGCGATTTAAGATAGGGATAGAGGGGATTGAGAGCAATTTTAGTTATTTTTTCTTTAGTAGACTGGGATTTAAGATAGAGGTGGAAAGGATTAAGAACAATTTTTGGGATCTTTTTCCTTATTAGATTGGGAATAAAGTAGGGATGGAAGAGATGAAGAACAATATAAGGGTTTTTTTGCATTACCAGATTGGGATTTAAGATAAGGATGGAAGGAATCAAGAACTTATGTTTTTTTCCCTGTCCGAGATGCACACCCACTAAGAAAATAATTCGTTCCCCTTGTCATGTGATACAATATGACACAGGGACCAAGGATTCTGAACTACTACAGGTACCAAATGAACAAGGTTTCACTTTTAAAGATTATTTCAGAGTTTATCGCTCTCAGAGATAAAGAATTTTGTTTATTGGGTGTATTTGTGACCGAGATGTTAAAATTGAGAGTGGAAAGGTGTAGGTTTCTTAATATTGATGGCAATTGTGTGTGTGTGTGTGTGTGTGTGTGTGTGTGTGTGTGTGTGTGTGTGTGTGTGTGTGTGTGTGTGTGTGTGTGTCAGTGTCTTTTCCACGTTTATTTTTATATATTATTTACTGTTTTATTTCTCTTTCCTCTTCACATTTCCCCTCACGCATGGCTAACGCTAATTTTCGCCCTCTCTCCCATTCCTGGATTTTCGCTGTCTCTTTTCTCCCCTCTCCTCTTTTCTCCATCTTCCAGTTTTCCATTATTTTTATGTTCTGTTTATTTCAGCTGGGTTTCTTTTTCTCTCTTTCTCTCCCTTTTTCTCTTTTATTCCTCTCTTCTCCCTCCCCCTCTCGTTTGACTGGACGTTACCCCATTTTATGGACATAATTTGTATATTTTTCTTCTGGTTTTAACAATTATTGGAGTCTCTCTCTCTCTCTCTCTCTCTCTCTCTCTCTCTCTCTCTCTCTCTCTTCCATACATGTACCTCCCCTCCTCTCTTTGATCAGAATTCCCCTCTGTTCTTTTTATTTCTACAATTTCTATGCGCCTTTTTCTCTGTTACCTTTTTTTTTTTTTTTTTTTTTGGTTTCTTTCACCCCTGTCATTCATCTTCCCTTTCTTTTTCTCTTTTGTGATATTCTCTCTCCTCTTTATTCTGTGTATTTGTTGTTTCAGAGCATTTTTCTTTCTCTCTATTTTTAAGTTTTTCGTCTTCCACCATTTTTCGTGTTATTATCAATGTGTTTTTCTTTTACTCTTTTTGATCGTCGACTAAGGTTGTATTCTCTCTCTCTCTCTCTCTCTCTCTCTCTCTCTCTCTCTCTCTCTCTCTCTCTCACTTTTTTCCCATTTTCTTTTTCTTCGTTTTTGTACTAGTGATCATCATTTTAACCTTTACCTCCCTCCCCGTTCTCTGATGCCTTTAATGCCTCACTTTCTCATTTCTCTCCCTCACCTCTCCCCCTCCCTTACCTCCTCTCCTCCCTTACCTCCTCTCCTCCCTTACCTCTCCTCCTCCCTAACCTCTCCCCCTCCCTTATCCCCTCACTTCCTCTCCCCTCGCCCGTCCTTCCTTCTTCTCCTCCCTTCATCTCTTCCATCTTGTACATTACACCATAAAGCTTTTTTTCTTACCGTCTCTGTCGTTCTATACCTTGTCCATCTCCTCCCCTTCCCTCCTTTTTCTCTCTCTTTCCTCCTGTCTCCCTCTATTTCTCTGCCTTCCTCTCCTCCTCCTCCTTCTTCCCCTCTTCTCTCTTTCTCTCAGTCTTTCTCTTCTTTCTCATCCTCTCTTTTACTTCCCTTTCCTTTTCCTCCCATTCCCACTCCCTCGCGCATTTCCCTCTCCCTCTCCCTTCTGCTTTCCTCTCTACGAGTATACCATTTTCCCTTCCTTTCTCCCTCTCCTTTCCTTTCTCCCTCTCCTTCTCCCTCCTACATCCTTTTCCCCTTCCTTCCTTTCTCTCCATCCGTCTCCTTTTCCCCCCCCCCACCTCTCCCTCTCCCTTCTCCCAGCCCTCCCTACCCCTTCCTTCCTTTCTCTTCATTCCTCTCCTTTTCCCCCTCTCCTTTCCCTCTCCCTTCTCCCAGCCCTCCCTTCCCCTTCGTTCCTTTCTATTTCATTCCTATTTCGTTCTCCTTTCCCTTTTCTTTCTCCCAGCCCTCCCTGCCCTCCCTCTTTCCATCTCTCCCTTTTCTCCCTTCTCCCATTATTTCCCCTTCCTGTTTCTACTTTCATATGAGTCACTCCTCTACGGCCCCTCGCTTTTGACTTTCAGTGTCCCTTTCCTTGTGACCTTTTATGTGCATTCGTCATTCTCTCTCTCTCTCTCTCTCTCTCTCTCTCTCTCTCTCTCTCTCTCTCTCTCTCTCACACACACACACACACACACACACACACACACACACACACACACACACACACACACACACACACACACACACACACATACACACACACACACACACACACACACACACACACACACACACACACACACACACACACACACACACACACACACACACACACACACACACACACACACCTTCAAGTCGGACATTCACCCCACAATCATTACCTCTACAATTCTAACGAGGCCAATAAATAAAAAAAAAAAGTGAGCTCAAATTAATCTCACCGACGCCAAAAGGAACCTTACTGAGCCAAAATCCTAAAATGGTGAGTGACAATCGCCTTTATATTACATTTCAGGGCATCGAGGCGAATATGTGGAGCGAGCAGGGGCCGAGGGGAGATTTAAGTCACTGAGGGGAAAGATGAGGGGACAGAGAGAGAGAGAGAGAGAGAGAGAGAGAGAGAGAGAGAGAGAGAGATATGCCAATACGATCAGTAGGTAGGGAGTGATGGAGCTTCGGGTCACGTGAAGAAAAATACGTGGGGTGAGAGAGAGAGAGAGAGAGAGAGAGAGAGAGAGAGAGAGAGAGAGAGAGAGAGAGAGAGAAATGAGAAAAATGCCAATACGATCAGTAGGTAAGGAGTGATGGAGCTTTGGGTCACCTGAAGAAAAATACATGGGGTATGAGAGAGAGAGAGAGAGAGAGAGAGAGAGAGAGAGAGAGAGAGAGAGAGAGAGAGAGAATTAGCCGGAGAGTAAGGGAGAGAAGAACCCGTAGAGAAAGGTGAAAATATAAATAAATTTGTCAACACGTGAAGCAGAAATATAAAATGACAGAGTTTCACAGTTATATAGATACACAGACTCTACAGAAATGTCGGCTCTTTCTTGTACTTTGTTAATATTTGAAGGTGAGACTCTCTAAATACAAAAGGTACAGAGAGAAGGGGTGGGTATTTTTCGTGTATGCGTGAATTGGTTTATGTGAGAAATAATTCTGTGTATGTGTGTGTGTGTGTGTGTGTGTGTGTAAGTATTTTTTATATAAAGGAAAAAATACTCGTCCTACGATTATTTTTTCCACCAATACCTGTGATGTCCTCCATTAGTGCCTACCTGCCTTCGCCCTCCCTGTATGTCTCACATCATTGTCATCAAACCTACCCATTACCTTCACATTTCTTTTGCTCCCCTACCTTCCTTTATTTTACTCCATTCTCCTTCATGTTTTTCCTTTTATCTTCCATTTGCCAGTTCATATTCCATCCTACGAATAATTCATTTCCTCTGTTTCATTCTCTCAAACCTTAAACCTCATCTTTTACTCATCCTTCTCCCTCATCATTTCCTTGATTTCTGATTCATTTCTTTGCTGTCTACACTTACCATCACTTCCACATTCATTTCAGTACCACGACTCGATTTTATCCCTGTTGTACCCACACGATTATACTCAAGTTTGGGAAAGACCCCTCATGGTGAAGGAATGCAAAGTTGTCTCCAGTAACTCCTTTCTGAATTATGCTTTCACCTGCGTCATTTTAATTACAGGTTTGGTGTGACCTCTTGAATGGAAATCAGAACGACTACTTCTAATTCTGACGAAGATTAAAGGGATACAGTCGTTTTGGGGATCTGTCGTAGTGGAGGAATAATATGTTCCCTTCTCATTAGTTTCATTTTAGTATACATGTACCGTATGTATATACATGTACCGTATGTACAAATAACGTACAGAGAGCTCATGAGAAAGAAATGCACACACACACACACACACACACACACACACACACACACACACACACACACACACACACACACACACACACACACACACACACACACACACACACACACACACACACACACACACACACACACGACCTCCAACATTCGTTGCATTTTGCGTCGTTTACCGTCCTTCCCCTTATCTTTTTTTAACCTTCCATTTCCCATCCCGCGACCACCTCACTCGCCCCGTCATGCAGAAGCGACATGCAGAGATGGAGCCTTTTACCGTGCATGTTATTCTGCTGGCATGTGAGCATTTCCTGCGTGAACTAAACTCAAACCACGGTGCACTCGCAGTGCATGAAAATACTTCATGATAAGGGAGGAGCTGGGGATGAGAGGAGTCGTGCTGGGTGCCTAGAGGAGCCTGGGACGAGACTGAGTTGCGTTGGCTGTCGTGTCCTGTACAGGTTCCATTCTAGGCGACGGGAGTGGTGTATATTTTAGCGGCCGGCCTGTAAACACCTGACAAGGGCAGTGTGTGTTGAGAGAGGGTTTTTGTCCGTAGGTGCGATACTGAAAACACACACACACACACACACACACACACACACACACACACACACACACACACACACACACACACACACACACACACACACACACACACACACACACACACACACAAATCCTCAGCACGTGCCACTTACCAGCTGAACAAGAGACGCAAGAGACACACACACGCGAAGAACAGACACACCCATCGCCAAAGCACTTACTCAGGCGGGGAACACTTACCAGCTCAGCAAGAGACGCAGGTGTGGGTTGAGAGGCCATGAACCGCCCGCAGAAAAACTCCTTCGGACACTTAACCCGGTTTTCTTAGATTGGATTCCGTGAGAGAGAGAGAGAGAGAGAGAGAGAGAGAGAGAGAGAGAGAGAGAGAGAAGTTTAAGAACAGGATAACGAAGTAAAGCAGACTGACCAAAGTAAAGAGTATTAACGGAAAGCAAAGAAAGTGTGGTAAAGTGGAATGAAGGAAGTAAGAAAGAACGAAGGAAGAACGAAGGGAGGACAGTAAACTAATCGACCTTTAGGTGAACAAGGAACCCTCAGAATATTAAGGTTGACATGGAAAAGTGTCGTTTGGCTTCTTTTGATGTCTTTCCCTCTATATATCACTGTACTACTATCTCTCTCTCTCTCTCTCTCTCTCTCTCTCTCTCTCTCTCTCTCTCTCGTTTATATAATTAAAGACCTCCCCGTTAACCCCTTCGCGAGTCTTTTTTTTCCCCCATTTACCCGTAGATTTTTTTTTCTTTAATTTCTCGGACCATACCTAGTGAATAATGAAGGAATGTAGAAAGTCTCCAATAATTAACCTCTTCGCTACAATTATTTCTATTTTATTCTCTCTGGGCTTGGGAAGGAGAACCCCCCCGTAGTAAAAGGGTTAAAGTAAATCTCAATAATTCACGTCCTTATAAAAATGCCTCTTTAATTCACGTGTTTATTCCCTTTAACATTAGTTCACAAAATCTCTCTGTGTAATACACGTCCTTAAATAATTCTCCTTTCAATTCACCTGCATATAGACCTTAATATAACACTGATTTCTTCTTTCCCCAGGTACGTGGTTCTTTCAGGCGCTTAGGCTCTTCATCACTTCAGTTGTAAGTATCAGATTTTTTTCTTCGTCCTTTTTTTTTTTTTTTTTAACACAATTCTTTCACGACGATGACGTATTCTGCTTTTGGTTCTGTATGGCCAGGAGATTTTCTTCCATTTCAGGAGGATCATTATTAGTAAAACAGTTAATTAGTCCCCTGTCTAGGCCCTGCAGTTAAAAAGACCCACCTTAAATTAAATTGCACGATTCAGAGGTAGCAATGCATAAATAAATACACGGATAAATGAAGTATACGTCATTGGATTGGAGGTTGTGAGTCCCCCTTCCGTTGCCTGCCTTTTTATTTTTTTCTATTTTTATTTTAGGAGGTGGTACTCAAGTTCTATATACTCAGCGAAATTAACTCACTGGCACTTGTGACTGATAAAAATCGTGTGTAATTAACCCAGCTTAAATACCATTGAAGAGTCTCATTGGGATATGGCCAAGCAATATAAAGCTAATTCATTCTATAAAGTGTGTGTAACTTGGATAGTAAGCCTTGTTCTATGCTTATAACATGTGTCCAACAGCATTATTTTTGTTAACATAGAAGATTCTCCGGCAGTTCTTCCTTGGAAATATAATAAGCATAATACTTTAATAATCTCTCTTGTCTCACTTTTTCGACCTTGACCTATTTTGCTAGGTAATGTGTAAGCGTTTATATGTACCTTTCCATGTGCAGACATTTTGTTGTGTTAGCAGCTTTTTCATACTTTCTTTAATGGAAGCAACGTGAGGCTGGAAAAAAAATAACCCTTTGTGAGTTTTCCAGTGTGAAATTGTGTTTTCTGAAATGAGTGAGGAAAAATTCGTCAGACTCAGAAAAATAAATGACAGTGCCGATGCAATTATTATAGATAGATAAAACAAAATATGGAAAAGACAATGCAGATGGGGTGGAGAGGTATATGAGACAGGATTGTGAGTTTTGGAGAGGTGGCAGAGGACAGTGACATGGGGGCGATTTGTTTGCGACCATCCTTTATAAGATTTAGGCGACTGGCGATAGATAGATAGATAGATAGATAGAAGATAGAGTGAGTGAGTGAGTGAGGACACAGTATAATGTCAGAGCTCTATAATTAGGGCATTAACAGAGGTCTGTGTCTGTAAATGATAGGCCATGTCCACAAGCCTTCACCCGGATGCTGGTACTGTCATGTAGCTAATAGACTCATTTCAGTGGCCGTGTGATGCATTAGTCCAATTACCGGAAGGAAGCTAATGTATCAGCCAATATCAATTAACCGATTAACATGGCGACATTAGGGGTGTAATTAACCTTTTCAGTACGGTGACGTTTTGTGTGTGTGAGGGAGGATGTGTAAGGGTTGCATATGGGGGTTATGTGTGTGTGTGTGTGTGTGTGTGTGTGTGTGTGTGTGTGTGTGTGTGTGTGTGTGTGTTTTGTTCAGCATAAATTAAATAAAATCGTCAGTTGTAGTAAGAATAAACTAGAAATTAATGATATCCTTGTACTGAAGATATTAATGGATAAGAAAAGGAAATGCTAGGTCCATTAACCATTAAATCGTATGACCTGTTTTTCATGTATTCACTCTACAACCTGACGATAATATTCAGCTTTGGAATAAAAAAAAAAGATAGGGTTAATGAGGACTATTGCTAACCATTCCTGATCGAAAATTCTGTGTGTCTGTCTGTCTGTCTCGCTAAAAAAATCTGATGGAAGCAAAAATATAATGGGAAATAGCTTATAGGACCGAATTACTAAAACACCTGTGGCTGACCTGGGTATGACACCTGTATTGATAGCTGTTTAATTAAGGCTTTGTTTATTGAAAAATAGTTTTGTGTTACATGTTTGTAGTCTCTCTCTCTCTCTCTCTCTCTCTCTCTCTCTCTGTTTCATCATTATAAGAGGCTGATGCAGATTATGACCACACTCAGCCTCACGCATTGACCTAAGTGTTTGTTGACCTTGTGGGGGAATATAATAATGGACGTGAAATATATTTTATTTTCAGTTTAGAAATAACAACAGATGATATTTTTTCTGCGTAGTTTTTTTTTCCGTTTTTACACATTGTTGCAGTAACTTTGCCTTTCTGAATTTTCGAAGGATGTTCAAAGGAAATGTGTATTATTTTCACTCGACACTCTGTTAGTTTTCCTAGTTTTATGTGTTTCATGTTTTTTTTTCTCTCTCTTTCTGGCACCCAATCAGCTTATGCATAACTGTGAAGATAATAGGCTCAGTGCTGACGCAAATATAATGCAGTGGCGTATCTGCTCAAAACACTAGATTACAAGGAACTATATTTTTTCACTTGCTGTATATGCGCCTGATGCAGTGGTAGGTTTATTGAAGTTCAGTGAGCAAACGACTTCATGATTTTTGCCAAATATAAGTGTGTGTGTGTGAGAGAGAGAGAGAGAGAGAGAGAGAGAGAGAGAGGGAGGTAGGGAGGGAGCACTCAATCCCTATGTTTAAGGAAAGTGAAGCAAGAATATACTGCACTACGATGACGATTTTTTCAGTTTTAATGAGACTACAGTGAGACCAATATATTCAACTTAGGAAGGAAGGACCCCAAGTGTACGGATTTATTTCTTTTATTGCTTCGAATTCCCAGTAAAAAAGGATGTCACAAGCATTATAAAATAGTCCTATAATACCAGAAAAATAGCCTAGAAGAAAACGTCTTTGTGTTGAAGGGCATGAAATTGTATTGTGATATAAAAAAAAAAAATACAAAAGAAATGTGCCATCGCGTGGAAGGGATTGATAGTGTTGCAATACCAAGACAAAAGGAAGGAAAAATGTCGGAAAAAATATCATTGTGTACAAGAAATGAGCTCTGTAATACTAAAAATAAAAAAAACAGAAACACGCCATCTCATTGAAAGTATTAAAGTGTTGCAATAAAAAAAAAAATAATCCTCTTAGTCTTGTAATACCAAAAGTAAAGGAAATGCACTATTATTTTGAAAAGGCTGAGGGTGATGGAGATGAAAACTGAGAAATAGATCTTTTTTCCACCGTGGTTCGAGCCAGCACAAACACAAAGCCAAGAATACGAAGAAAATAAAGAGAGACAAAAAACAGGGACGAGGCCTTCCAAAATTAAATTTCCTGACCAAAATAAAACATATTCTTTTGGTCAGTCCCCCCATAACCTTAGGCCTAGAGGAGAAGATGGTTTTGAGGAGCTACATTTTCTTTTAAGATCTTCATTGCGGTGGGGTTTATTTCTTAGTTTTTTTTTTTTTTTCTGTCTCCAAGCGATTACGTTCAACCTGTGAGAGTGATTTTGTGTGGGAGTGATTCTTTGTGGTGTGGTGTGGCGTGGTCTGGTGTGTAATGTAGTGGTGTGGTTTCGTTAAAATCTCTATAAGTCTACGAGAGAAGCATCTCATCTCACGTCTGGAAGAAAACTAGTGAGAAACAGACGGACAGAGCTGCTCCAGCATCCAAAAATAGTCGTTCGACAGCAGGAAGAGTTTGAGAAAAGAGCATCATCCTACCAAAGAAGCTAAGTAAAATGGGCGATAAGGGAGGGGAAATTATGTAGGCAGTCAAGTGAATTCTTCCGACCTTATGCTTAACCTTATTCTCAGGACCATTCCTTGGCGTTAGAGCCTCACTAGTCGATCCTCAGCACAATATCCTCAGTAGACAACCCTCAGCACTCTTCTCAGCAGTTGACTATCAAAACAGTATCCCCAGCAGTATGCCATCAGCACTGTTATCTTCAGCAGTCGACTCTCAGCACTCTGAACGCACTATCTCAGCACTCCACCTCAAGCACATCATCCGCACCAGTTGACTCTAAGCATTGTACCCTCAGCTCTTCCCTCACCACTCTGTCCTCAGCACTCGACCTTCAGCCCTCTTAGTCCTCAGCAGTGGCCTTGAGCACTAGACCCTGAGCACCGTATGTTGAGCACTAGGCCATGTTAATACCCGAGACCCAAAGTTGTATAGGCCTAAGTGAAAAGAGCCTGGGGCCACAAGCCTGATTGAACTTGGCCTAGCGATCCCTGCCTCCCTTATATATACCAGTGGGGTGACCTCTTGTGGAAATTGAGTGGGGCATGTAGTAGAGAGAGAGAGAGAGAGAGTATTTTATGCCAAACTGAGAATATACTCGTATGTTACTTTCTTTTCCTCGGCGTAAAAGATTTATTTTTTTTTGGTTTCATAGAAGAGGTTTATGTAGGTGGTTGGGTATGTATGCCTCCAGAATTGCACATAAAAGGAATTCACACACACACACACACACACACACACACACACACACACACACACACACACACACACACACACACACACACACACACACACGACGCAGGCCCGTCAGAGCACAAAGCGAGCTACAGATTAAACATATCAGAGCCCTTCAGAGCCAAGGAGGGCCTCGGGACACGCCAAGATTGAGACCTGTGTGTGTGTGTGTGTGTGTGTGTGTGTGTGTGTGAGAGAGAGAGAGAGAGAGAGAGAGAGAGAGAGAGAGAGGATATGTGTTTGAAAGGGTAGTTGGGTGGGTGGATAAGAGAGAGAGAGAGAGAGAATGTGTGTCTGAAACGATGGTTGGGTGAGTGGATAAGAGAGAGAGAGACAGAGAGAGAGACAGACAGACAGAGAGAGAAAGGGAGAGAGAGAGCATATGTGTGTTTGAAACGATGGTTGGGTGGGTGGATAAGAGAGAGAGAGAGAGAGAGAGAGAGAGAGAGAGGGAGAGAGAGAGCATATGTGTGTTTGAAACGATGGTTGGGTGGGTGGATAAGAGAGAGAGAGAGAGAGAGAGAGAGAGAGAGAGAGAGAGAGAGAGAGAGCATATGTGTGTTTGAAACGATGGTTGGGTGGGTGGATAAGAGAGAGAGAGAGAGAGAGAGAGAGCATATGTGTGTTTGAAACGATGGTTGGGTGGGTGGATAAGAGAGAGAGAGAGAGAGCATATGTGTGTTTGAAATGATGGTTGGGTGGGTGGATAAGAGAGAGAGAGAGAGAGAGAGAGAGTGTGTAATTCACCGGGTCGGTTAGGATCACTTGATGGTCGTGATCGTCAGCTTTTACCCTCCCGGAAGGGAGCTGAGAGCTCATGTAGTCCGATCTAAGGGCAAGGCTGTGACCTTCACACACCCACACACCCGTCCCCTTGCTCGAGGGGGACAGTAACCACCCACTTCGTCAGTGAAACTTTTCGCAACCTGAGCGAGGCGCGAACTCCCGTCCACCAGTTGGCAGGCGAGAACGTTACCACTGCACCAGCGAGCGGTGTGTGTGTGTGTGTGTGTGTGTGTGTGTGTGTGTGTGTGTGTGTGTGTGTGTGTGTGTGTGTGAAGCTATATTGAGTGGTCTCCCAAATTCCTCAAGAGCTTTGGATTCACCTCGCTATTTTCCAAACTTGTCTCTGAAATTGTTCGTTCTTGTTTCTCTCCGGGTCTCTCTTTCAAGGCTTTCTCTCCTGTCTTTCTGTCTTTGAAGGCTGTCTCTCCTGTCTCTTTCTCCGCTTTAGATGGCTTTGTCTCTCTACCTCTCGAATTTTTAAGTGTCTCTTTTCTTTGTCTGTGTGTGTCTCTCTCTCGCTCTGTCTCTTCAATCTCCCTCTCTTCCCAGACCTCATGTCGCAGCGTGTCCTCCTCACTCCTTGTCTTCGCGTTCTTGTGATCTCGTTTTTCATCATCCTCTTGAGTCTGCCTCTCGCTTCGCCCCATCTCTTAAGTCTCTGTCCTAGCTCCATCACGTCCTCTTAAGCCCACGTCCTTGTCCTCATCAATCTGTATCCTCGTCCTCCCCAACCCCCGTCTTGTTACTCATAATCCAGTGTCTTAGGTTTAAAAATGTGTCCTAAGCTTTATTTTATTTCCTAGGCATTTGTAGGTATATATCCCAGGCCTTTTAAGTCTGAGGCACCGATCTTTTAAGTCTGTATCCTAGCCATTTTAATTCTGAATCCTAGGCCTTCTAAATCAGTGTCCTAGGTATTTTAAGACTGTCTTGGGCCTTTTAAATCTAGGCATATGTCCTCGTTCCACTTCTTTTTCTTATGTAGTGCAAGCATGTTTCGAGCTCCTCTTCCTCCCAAGTTCCTTATAACCCTTCTTCCCAGTATCTCTTTAGTTTTCATTCCCCTTTCCTCTTCTCCCCTTCGTCTCTTCCGCTTCCCTCTTTATTCCTCTCCCCTCCCGAGTCCCTGTTTTCCCCATCCATTTCCACCCTTCGCCCTTTCCCCCTCTCTCTCTAGGCCTTCCCCAGTCTTCAGAGCGCGGTCCTTTGACGCCTTTCAGCCACATCGTATTATTCATAGAGAGCCAACAAGCGAACCACTGCCCACCCGTAACCCCAACCTTAATCCAGCCAGTACCTCTTTGGGGCTCAGTAGTGCCACTACCAGCACCCATATCCCAGCACCTATCAACGCCTCTGCCCCCACTCTCGGTTTGTGTACCTCTCGTTAGTGCCTCTACCTCTCTCAGTACCTCTGCCTCTGCCAATGCCTGTACCTATATCAGTAGCTGTTGTCCATACTTGTACCTCTGTCAGTACTTCTGTTTGTATCAATATCTCTACTCCAATCAGTATCTCTAGCTCTGTCAGTACCACCCTACCATTTAGTACGATTTTTTGTTCTATCTCTTGCTAGACGATTTTATTCAGCTAATTATTTTCCCGTGATTTTGGTAAAACTAAAGGCAGTCATCATTAAGTCAGTACGATGATTTTTTCTTCACTGTAAGCCTGTTAATGTCCTACGATTTTGTTCTGCGTAGAGACCAATCTTAGTGAGGTGGTAAATAATTTTTTCTCCCCACATTCTCCTGATGAACACATTTTAATTTTTTTTTTTGTCTAAATATGCGAACATCTGCACAATTTATTTTACCCCATTAATTTAAGGACAAGGCTGAGTGAGTGGATTAAGGAACACCCTCCTCAACCCATTGTTTATTATTTTTTCTCTTTATTTCCCCATTTCCCTTCTCTGCAACTCTCCCACCCCTTTCAATTGTCACTCATTCATTCCCTTCATTCCTCACCAGTTTCCCTTCACTGTCATCGTTTCACTCCCTCGCACTCCGTTTTGTTTCCATACTTTCCTTTACTCGCATCTTCCCACCCCTTTCCATTCCTCACAATTTCCATACACCCCTTCATTGGTACCCTTCCATTCCCTCTCATTCCTCATTGTCTGCCCATCACTGTCATCTCCCTCTCCCTTCCACTCCTTCCAGTTCCCTGTGCTATCTCAGTGACTCCCTTTCTCTAGTCCCCTGCAGGCTATCCTTACTCCGCTGGGGAGGTTGGCTGAGTTAGGGCTACAATGTCGTATACTAGATTAGCTCACTTCCTCTTTCATATTGTTCAGTTGGGTGTTCTCCGTCTGTGTGTGTGTGTGTGTGTGTGTGTGTGTGTGTGTGTGTGTGTGTGTGTGTGTGTGTGTGTGTGTGTGTGTGTGTGTGTGTTTTGTTTAACATTAGTTTGGGCTCGTATATTTATTTATCTGATGTCCTTAAGTGCTACGTTTTGTCTCATGATTTCCTTGTTTTACAGTAACTGGACTGTGGGTGTGAAGTGTTTGACATGTACCTGGATGTTTGTTGATACTGAACACTACTTTGATCCATGCTCTATATAACTTGAGCAAATCAGGCCACAGCTGTTGTGTGGAATAGACATTTATTTTTGGCGATGAATTTGGATAGATAAGGAGTTGCAGTTTCTGTAGCTTGAAAACTTACCTACAGTTTTTCTCAAGCGAAATATTAAAGTGCATTCCATGATAGCGAAAGAATTCAAAACAATCTCCAGCAGTCTTAAAATCCGATTAATCTTCCTATTGTTATATAATATCATTGTTACTGGTACCATATATTATGATGATGATTATGATGATGATGATGATGATGATGATGATGATGATGATGATGATGATGATGATTGTGATGATGATGATGATGACCATGATGATGATGATGATGACCATGATGATGATGATGATAACCATGATGATGATTATCATTACCATATATTTGTATTCTGGCAATTTCGTATTTTTTTTTTAGGCTGATAGCAATATTCCATGAATCAGGAGCAGATCACAGCCACACATTTAATCCTGTAATTAAAGGCTAGACAGTGAAGAAAAATCGTGGTGTCATGAGTGTAATGTGACTCATGGCAGCCACTGTGACCCACTTGCCATGCCTCTATCAGCAGCGCTGCGGCCCGGCATCACGTCTGACTGACCCCGATTACGTTTTTGTTGGATTTGCCTGACACTCGGGACTCACTGCAGTTGACAGTTTCCCAGCCCGTTGGAGCGGAGGTAAAATGAGAGCCCCCGCGTCCCATATTTATCGCTTTACTTTTAATGGGAAAAATTTCTCGACAGCCTCCGACCCAACTCTGCCAAATTAATAATCCGCTTGAAAAATGATACCCCTGTTCCTGGTAGACAGAGTGGGTGTGATGCCTGCAGGGAAGGTCTCTATACTTTGGCTTGGGTTTAACAGAGTACCAATCACTTTATATTCTGGCCTTAGGATTGGCGTGGTGCTAATCTCTCTATGCTTTGGCCGGGATTAGACGTGGTACTAGTCTCTATAATTTGGCTAGGGTTCAGTGAGAGGGTGGTTCTGTGTACTTTAGCCTGGGTTCAACATTGTGCTAGTCTATCCATACTTTAGCAGGGGTTCGACGTGGTAGCCTGGCGATTCATCATACGGACGAGGTATGCTCCCGGTAGGTCATGATGGATCGACTGACACCTCCCTTACTCACTCTCTCCCTCTCTCCCCCCCTCTTTCCCTCTCTCCCTCCCTCTTTCCCTCCCTCTTTCCCTCCTTCCCACTTTCCCCTTCTATCTGCCTTCCTCTCGATTCAGTATCAAACGGTGGGAAGGGAGGATGATTGGGATTGAACTTTGGATGTGAGATTTTGATAAACGGACGGAGGAATGAGGTGGAGGAATAGGAGTGGATGTAGAAAGTTGTGGATCGGAGGGGATGGGGGGAAGTGGAGTTTAGTGGAGGGGAAGGGAGGGATGAATATGCTTAAGATTAGGGAGTAGGAGTCTGGGGAAGGAGTATGGAAGGAGGGATTAATGGGAGTAGATTTAGGACGTGAGTGTTGGGGAAAGGAAATGAAGGGATGGGGAATGAGTGCGATTAGATTGATTGAGTGGGGATCTGGGGAAGCGGAAAGGAGGGAATAGGTGTTGGGGAAAGGAAGCTGGGGAAAGTGGTGTTGGTAAGGGAATTGGGGAAGTGAAGTGTAGGATGAGGAATTGGGAGGGTTAGGGAATGGGAGTACAGGGACAGAGAGGGAGTACGTGTGTGTGTGTGTGTGTGTGTGTGTGTGTGTGTGTGTGTGTGTGTGTGTGTGTGTGTGTGTGTGTGAGTGTGTGTGTGTGTGTGTGTATGCTTTGGAGCGGTGTTGACATGCGTAGTGTGGAGAGAGAGAGAGAGAGAGAGAGAGAGAGAGAGAGAGAATGGTAATTGAGTTTGAAGTGGAGAAGGGACACTGGGACGGAAAAGTAGGAGTTATTTAAAAGGCTGGATGGATTTCAGAGTCTGCAACTAGGACTGTGTGTGTGTGTGTGTGTGTGTGTGTGTGCGTGTGTGTGTGTGTGTGTGTGTGTGTGTGTGTGTGTGTGTGTGTGTGTGTGTGTGTGTGTGACAGGGTGTGTAGCAGGTGTAGCCGGTACGGAGTAAAAGGGGGGGAATGAAGTGGAGTGCGTGAGAGTGGAAGAGGCGATAATTAGATTTGTCACTGTACCAGCGAGGGTGTTTCCATTTCGTGTCCTCGACGGTATGGCACGGTACTGGATCTAACTCGTACCGGGATGAAAGGTGCACCGTACTGCATGTCGAGCACTATTGACTGAGGATGGGGATGGAGGGAGGGAGGTAGAAGATGATTACTGGTGTGTGTGTGTGTGTGTGTGTGTGTGTGTGAGAGAGAGAGAGAGAGAGAGAGAGAGAGAGAGAGAGAGAGAGAGAGTCCAGGATTGGAGCGCAGGCGATCATTGATGAAAGGGGTTTGGATGTGGTGGACGAGGCGATTTATTAAAGAGAAGAGCGATTATTGAAGAGGATTACTGGGGAAGAAGATTATTGATAAAGGAGTGTAGACGATAATTACTCAAAGGTCCGAAATAGAGAGTAGAATAAACGATGTGATGGAGTAGGGAAGTAGTTGTGGATCGTGTGGGTTATTGGTAGAGAGGATTAGTGGTTGAGATGAGAGGGTTATTGATGGAGATGAGTACTGATGAGATGAAACGATTATTACTATTGAAAGGGTTCGAGATCGGGTAGAGGAGGGGATCTAGTAGAGTGGCTGATTATTAGATAAGAGGATTATTGATGGAATGAAGATGATTGCAGATGGAAGGGTCTGGGATGAGGGAGAGGAAGGAATTTGGTAGAGAACATAATATTGTGAAGACTGTTATTTCAGCCAACGATAATTATTGGTGGAGGTGGGTTGGAATGAGAGGTTAGTTGAGTAGGAGGGAGGCGTGAGAAGGAAATGAGGATAGTAGATGTGGGAGGCAAGAGTAGATGGGTACTGATATAGGAGATGAGACAGCGATTGGTAAAGCTAGCAATGAGTTTTCTTGTTCATTTTAATCTGTTTTTATCGGACGGAACCGAGCCACCTCGACAAGCTTAGTACTACGTTGTGATTACATGAAGTTCGCTGAGCTTTATGAGTTTGTAATGACGCTCCTTTACTAATCAGATCGACTCTTCAGGTGGATGACTGAGTGGCGTGGTGATGAAATGTCATGAGAGAGAGAGAGAGAGAGAGAGAGAGAGAGAGAGAGAGAGAGGGAGGATGAATAGGCGAACGAAGAGACAGAGGGCTTCATATTGCAGCGTATCGATCAATGTGCCATATACCCGGATGAATATAATAGGCAGATGAATTGAACTGGATATATTGGCAGAGAGAACAGTGAATGGAAATATGAAATGATTGCGTGTTCGTGTTGGGGAATGTGTTGTTAGAGAAAGAGGGGGGGGAGGGGGGATGGAGATAGGAAGGAGGAGGAAAAGAGGAGAAGAAGGAATGAAGACTGACGAGGAGAGGGAGGAGGAAAGAAGGAGAGGAGGAGGGAGGAGTGAGGAAGGAGCAACCCCAGACGTCTGAGATGATGGAGTGAGACGCATATTGAGGCAAGATGACGTCCCCACTTTGCCCCCATTCTTACCATCCTTATCTCTGTGTTTATCTCTACTATCCTCGTCCATCCATACCCTCCCTATCCTCCTCTCCATCTTCACTATCCTTACCCTCCCTATGCTCATGTCGCACTTCATTGTCCTCTTCCATCCTTACCATCCTCATCTTCTTGGCTATCCTCACTGCCCTCTTACATTCTTATCATCCTATTTAAACTGCCCTCTTCCATTCTTACTATCCACTTTTATTTCTTTTATTTACATTTCGTTCTTCCTGTTACAACTCTCTTCTAGTCTTCCATCCTAGCCTCCATCCTGACTGTGCATTTCATGTGTGTTTTCACTATCGTCTACTAAACCTTCCATCCTTTTATGTACACACACACACACACACACACACACACACACACACACACACACACACACACACACACACACACACACACACACACACACACACACACACACACACACACACACACACACACACACACACACACACACACACACACACACACACACACACACACACACACACACACACACACACACACACACACACACACTAGAAAAATAATGTAATAATGTTGGAGTTGAGGACATACGCCAGCCAAGCATAATTTCCGGCCGCTTCCTCCATATATCCTGACCTCGACGTGGCGGGGATATATTTACCGCTGCGAAAATTTCTTGTGGCGTTATTTATCGCTGAGGTGTGTGTGTGTGTGTGTGTGTGTGTGTGTGTGTGTGTGTGTGTGTGTGTGTGTGTGTGCGTGAGGAAGCATAACATTACAGTTTGACATTTACTGTAGGGACGTTTAAAGTTGTACCTGGGTGGACACTAGATGGAATACGATACAGGGCTAGCTGCGACTTACTCCTCTGATTCATGTCCCGAAAGAGCTTACTACCGCTCTAGATCTCCCCATCCCATACGTGCACCGTTGTTAGAATTAAGCTGATTAAGATAGTTCATACTGTTTAAGAAGAGATATATGAAAAAAGCGACCTTCTTTTCTCTCAGACCTCTGTGTATCAGACAGACAAAATGAATAAATACATCTGTGTGGTAAATACATTGTGTTTTCTCTGGGTGTTGTTTATCAAGTATATGTTGAATAGGCAGTGCAATACCACAGCAACCGCACACATGAGAGCTTTTTCTCCATCTCTCTCTCTCTCTCTCTCTCTCTCTGTTGTTTGTTTAGGCACATCTGTATTTTCTGTGTCGAATCATTTGGTAGTATCCCCTGCATTTTTAAGTCTTTTGTGTGCTTGTGTATGTTGTTTCTGAGTCTTTGTTGTAGCCCCATGATTATCTAAACGTAAACTCTTTGGACTGCAAGCTGAAGATGCACCATTCTCCTTCTCTGGGGATAGGGAGAGAGCTGAGGGATGTATGCATAGACGGGCAGTTCAGCACCTCGGATACATTTGTGCCACCACGTGAAGGCATCCCTCCCCAACACCATGCATATGTGTAAAATCCACCGATATATCCCAGAGATGTACCAGAGGATAATGAACAAAACACTGAGCTGAATGATAATGGGTAAGAAAAACAGTAAGAAAGGAAGGGAGACTGTGAAGGGCATATGTAAATTTTCCTGATAAAATCCCAAGGTATGCCAGCAGATCAAGACAGCAGAGAAAAAACCAAGACTAACACAGTGAGAGTAGGAAGGGTGATGGTGTAGCAGAGAGGGCGTGTGAGAGTGAGGGTATATGCAGATTGTGGCGCTATAACCCCGAAGTGCGCTGGCTATCCCATAAGGCAAGAACAGATGTACTAAATGGTCAGACCCACCAATATTGCCAAAGGCTCTCACATACACCCACACACTGCGAGGGAAACAGGAAAAAAGAAACCCTGACGTCACGATGATTCACGTCTTTGCACATATCCTATCCAATCACGTATTTAGGAACGGGGACCTACAACTGGAGTTCATGGAGACTGTTTCATATTTAGTTTTAAAAGGTTTCTAGTAATCTGAAACACTGGATCTGGCAGTAGAAAGATTAAATAAAAACATCATTTGATTAAAGTAAAAATAAAGAAATAAATAAAAATAAAACTTCCTTCACGGCACCAGTTCATCACCCTTTTCGACGAGCGTCCTTTAAAAGTGGCAGTACGATAATAACTTGAGGTTAGGAGGGGTTCAAGCACCGGTCCCCATTTCGTGCCCAAGGTAGGATTCGTCTGGGTGGTCAGGCTCTCACACCTTGAATTCACCTGATAATGACTTGGGGAAGGTACCAGCTGACGTGAAAGCCAGACCCTCCCCGCCACCACCACCTGATCTCGAGGGTCGACTAAGATGGTGATTATGATGATGATGATAATGATGATGGTTGTGTGTGTGTGTGTGTGTGTGTGTGTGTGTGTGTGTGTGTGTGTGTGTGTGTGCGCGCGCCCCAAAATAGAGGCTATATTATGTGTAAAAACCAAGCTCATTACTGCTCGTACATTTGGGACGGCGAGTAATAATCTGGGATAGAATTATTAATAGCTTCAAGGAGGTGGTGTCTGCTGTGACATGAAGAACACCAGCAAGGAGAACAAAAAGGTGATCCAGCGTGAAGAACAAGATCGTAAAGCACAGAAGCGTGATGAAGAGGAAAATGAAGAAGAGGAGAACGCCATTATTATTCAATTGTAAGCTTAATAAAATCGTATGGTTATAGCAAGAATATGTAGTGGAAAAGTAAAAGCATGTTGGGACACCTGGCGAATCTGCATATTCCTTGTATATGTTATTAACGCGACATACTGAATCCCACTACGTATTTTTCTTTCCATTTATTATTGGTTTATGGTCTGCCCAGTGTTATACCTGGACAAATTGCGTATTTCTCCATTTCCTGTCTTTCGCCTCTATGCTTATCCCTCTCTCCTTTATATATCCCTCTCCCCCTCATTTCATCTCATCTCCTCTATTCCTCTCCACCTCTTGCTGTCCCCGTATTTTGCCCTTTGTCCCTGATTACTCCTTTTTCCCTATCTCCCTCTTATCTCCTTTCTAATTCCTCTCCCTTTCTCCCTAATTCCTTTCCCTAATTTCCTTACCTTTCCCTAATCCCTCTCCCATATCCCTCCTTCTCTCCCTAATCCTTCTCTCTCATCCCTCCCCCTCTCCCTAATCCTTCTCCCTCTCTCCCCTATCCCTTTCCCCCTCTCCCCTATTCCTCTTCCCACTTTCCTCACCCCCTCTCTCAATTGCTACTGTCACCCAAGCACCCAGCAAGCCGTCTTCCCTGTGAGCCCAGACGCACGACACCTTGCATATTGGCTTTGTCACACGCCCACCACCACCACCACCACCACCACCACCACCACCAGACTTTATATCTCTGCTTGCACACGACCCTACTCTCCTTGACAAGTACATTTTGGTCATTATTTTTGTTAATAAAGAAGATTTCGGATCTTGTTTTTGTTAGTACAGTACATTTCCCTCCCTCCTCCCCCTCTTCCTCCTGCATCTCCTCTTCTTCCTCCACTTCCTCTTCTTCCTCCACTTCCTCTTCTTCCTCCACTTCCTCTTCTTCCTCCACTTCCTCTTCTTCCTCCACTTCCTCTTCTTCCTCCACTTATTCCCCCTCCTCCTCCTTGTCCCACACGCACTTGAGTCATTAATTAAGACAGAAGCGTCATGCAGATCTTGTTGGTGGCGACACTGATGAAGGTATACACCCTCCCACACACGCACATGTGCACGTATAAACACACACACACACACACACACACACACACACACACACACACACACACACACACACACACACACACACACACACACACGCAAGCACGCACGCACGCACGCACACACACACACACACACACACACACACACACACACACACACACACACACACACACACACACACACACACACACACACACACACACACACACACCATCCTACTTATGCCCAGACTTCCTCTCCTCTTTCCTCATAACTCTTCTTCGCTCCGTCTCTCATCGACCTCACCTGGCCTTTTCCCTTCCCCCTCCAGCTGTTCCCCCCTTCCTTCCTCTACCAGCTCCTCCCATTCCCCCTCCCCCTCTCCTTCCCCTTCCTCCCTCCATCTGATCCATCCATTCTCCCTCCCCTTCCACCTATTCTCTCCTGCCTCCCTCCACCAGATCCCCCCGCTAACCAGTTTCTCCTCCCCCCCCCTCCACCAGATCCTCCCTTGCTTCCTTCCCCTTTGAACTTTTCTCCTCTTCCCCTTCCTTCAGTTCCTCCCCTTCCTCCTTTCATCCCCTCTCCACCTGCCCCCTTCCCCTGCGTCAGTAATCCCCTATACAGCTATACATATGCACGAGCGGCTCCCAGCGTAATACCTCAGCACGGACACCATCCACGGAATTTATACTCCAACTGTTCTTCCTCTCTCCACCTTCCTCATCCACCTTCCTCTCTCCACCTTTACTCTTTTTCTTTGCGTATGCCCTCTCTCCTCATTTCTGTTCCCTTGTATTTCATCTTCCTCTCTTTTCATCACCACGCTTCCCCTCTTCCTCTCGTCTTTCTATAACTTTTCCTCCTCCTCCTCCTCCTCCTCCTCCACCATCCTCTCCACGTCTCTCCTCACCTCTCTTTTCTCTCTTATTCTTCTCTCCCTCTCCCGCCCTTTCTCCGCTTCTTCTTCCTTTTATATTTCCTCTTTCCCTTCTCGCACCGTCCCTCTTCCCTCCTCACCCCTCTGTTCCCTCATTTTTTCTGCCATCCCTCTCACTCGCCCTTCCTTCTCTTCATTCTCTACATCCACTCTCCTCCACCCGTCCGTCTTCTTTTTGACCTCCCTCTTACTTTCTTTGTCCTCCTCGTCCCTTCTTTGCCCTCCTCTTTCCTTCTTTTGCCCTCCTCTTCCTTTCTTCGTCCTCCATTTTCCTTCTCTGTCCTATCCTGTTTGTCCTTCTCTTCCAATCTTCGTCCTCCTCTTCCTTCCCTCCTCCTCCCCCTTCCCCTCCCTCCACCGTCCACCTATACATATGCACAACAAGCCTCCACGGCAATTCCTCTGCACGGACACTACGCCTGAAATTTATGTTTACCATGAACACAGAAAATGAAATAGAAGTAATGTATGCCCCACAGAAAATGGAATAGTGTAGCTCTCACAGGAAATTGAACAATGGTAAACTCTTTTCACTTTAACTTGTAATACTAACCTAACTATGCTGGTATAAAACAAGGGATTAACAGTCACATGAGATGCTTGTCACGAAGAAGTGTAACGGAGAGGATGTAGAGCCGTAGCATTGTCTTTTTCTGCCACTGAGTTACCTGAAATCAACTTCAAAGAGACGAAAATCTCCGCTTAGTTAAAATGAATGAACGATAGTAGTAGTAGTAGTAGTAATGATAGTAATGATAATAATAATAATAATAATAATAATAATAATAATAATAATAATAACAATAATAGTAATAATAATAATAATAACTCAGACCAAATTCCACCGAGTAAAATCCCGGACGCACTAAGCCTCGCGGTTCATATTTTCTTCTGCATTTCACGCGGGAACTTGGAAGAAGAGGGGGATGGGGCGGGCGAGGGGAGGGGAAAGGGCGGATCTGGGGGAAGGTGGGGGGAGGGGAAGCACGCCTCTGAGGTAAACAACCCTAGTTACCCTGAATCTGGAATGAGCTAGGTCATGGTAGTCGGGTTTACTAGAGGAAGTAAATAGAAAACAGTAAAGTGGGATGTGAAATAACGTGGGTTGAATTAGAAAGGCAGGTGTTACGGTAAATGTAAAGACCAAAATTATTGACAAAATAGTGACGATGAAGAAACATAAGACGATATTTATCGGATGTTAAACACTATATAATTACGAATGAGTAAAATCAGGAAAATCCGATGTCCTAGTGAACATATATACCAAAAAAAAAATTTAACTCTTGAGGAAAGGAGGACCAGTGAGTCAGTTCAGAGAGAGAGAGAGAGAGAGAGAGAGATTAAATGTCCCCAAAATATTCTACGGACGAGTCAAATGAGAATTCTAATAAAATCTCAGCTCAGAAAGTTTCATAAAGTCTTAAATCAGAGAATATATCATGAAATCTACAGAGTGACAACCCAGAACTGGTAAGAGGATACTGCCTGATTTATATTCTTGCATTTCACGTGACTGGAGCAGGAGGGGGGTGCGTCTTGGAAGGGGGCAGGCTGAGGGAATGTGTTGGGATGGGGAGGATAGAGGGGGGGGGGGATCTGGAAAGGGGAAGAAGGTTGAGGGGACGATTTGAGGAAGCGAGAGGTGGGGGCAAAGTGGAGGGATTAGGAGAGAGGGCAGAGGGAAAGGGGTTGGAAAGAGAACGGGTTTAGGAGGGTATGGGTTGTGGATTTTGGAGGGAGAGGGTGGAGGGAGGGGACTGGTTGGGAGATTTTGGGAGGAGGAGGGTGGAGGGAGGGGACGGAGAGGGGAGATTTTGGTAGGAGGAGGGTGGTGAGAGGGGGATCTTAAAAGGGTGGAGGTGGTGGGGGTGTTGTGAGATAAACAAGATGGAGGGTGGGGAGTGAGGGGGCAGGCGGGAGATTTTGCGGGGAGGGGGGGGAATGTGGGGGATCTTAGAAGGGTGGGGGTGGTGGGGATGTTGTGAGATAAACAAGATGGAGGATGGAGAGTGAGGGGGCATGGGGGAGCTTTAGGGAGGAGGAGGGGGGAATGTGGGGGATCTTAGAAGAGTGGGGGTGGTGGGGGTGTTGTGAAATAATCTAGCGTGGGGCGGCACCTGAGGCCTGGTTGGCATTCAGGCACGGGGGTGGGCGGGAGAGCCAATTTTGAGGCAAGAGGTCACTTCCCGGAGCTCACCACGCGTCTTAACCTCAGGCCCATCACTCCTTCATTCCTTCCTCCCCACTCCTTCATTCCTTCCTCCCCACTCCTTCATTCCTTCCTCCCCACTCCTTCATTCCTTCCTCCCCACTCCTTCATTCCTTCCTCCCCACTCCATTCTTTCCTCCCCACTCCTTCATTCCTTCCTACCCCCTTTTTCATTCCTTACCCCCCCACACCTGTCTTGCCTCATTTTCCTCTTGATTCACTTTTCTTCACTCGTCCAGATTTCTTCCTTCAAGCATTGGTTCCTTCATACTTTTCCTGGTGCATCCTCCTCTTTCTTCCTTCCTCTGCAGGTGGCTTTTGTCTCACTTCCTTCCTTCGTATTCCTCTGTTACCCCACTCCTTCCTTCCTTCCTGCCTTTCATTATACTTTTTTGTTGCTCACTTTTCTCCTTCCATCCTTCATACGTTTCTTGATGCTGTTGCGCATCCCCGATTCCTTCTCGCTTCCTTCGTTCCTTGTTAAGCTTCCATGTTTAGGTTCTCTCATCAATCAGAATCCTCCTTCTCTTATTCCTTCCTTCTCCTTCCCCTCCTTCTCCTTCCCCTCCTTCTGCTTTCCTTGCTTCTCTCTCCTTCCTTCCTTCCTGTTGCGCTGCCAGGTTCAGGTTCTTTAATCAATCAACTGCCTTCCGGTGCCTCTCCATCCCCTTCGTCCTTCTTTTATTCTTTCCCTCCTCCTTTCCTCTCCTTTCATATTCCTGCTCTTGCTACTGCTGGTGTCCCCTCTCCGTCTGTCCCTTTTTCCTTCCTTCCTTACCTCTATCCCTCCCTCACATTCCCTCCCATTCGTCTCTCCTTTACCTCCCTCCCTCCGTCATTTGTGATCCTTCGTCTCGTCGGTGTTGGTCTTTGTTCTTTGTTTAGTGTTCTTTTTCTCATGTAAAATTCCCACCTGTTAGACTCTTAACTATTTCACTCCGATTACGTGCTTTATTTTACTCCTGCTACCGTGGGACCATAGAAGTTTAAGATACAGTACAGTACTATATTCATCGGTCACCTAAATACAGTAGATGTATCCTAAATTAAATACAACAGTCTGGAGGTAGCAAGAATAGATTAATCTTGGGGTTGAAATGGTTAAAGGTTAGTTCAGTGTCTTATTTTATTATTTATTTTTTATTTATTTATTTGGTCAGATTATCACTGGAAGAGGAAAAATAGAAGGGGCCTCTGATAGCGATGAGGTTATTGGAGTCTGCACTTAACCACTGCCATTACTAACGAGTCCCTTTAAGATGAATTAAGTTGCCCCTGAGAAAGCCAGAATAATCAAAGAAAAAAAATCATAGGGTGCTAAATGGTCCTCTTTTTTAGGTCTTTACTCATAGAATATCGTGATTACTTTATTTTTTATTTTTTTTTTACCCAGCCAAATGCCGTAGTAACTCAATTATCTGGCACAGGGAGCGTGATAGACATAGTACCCTCGCTGTAATTACTCAACTGCTTTATATACAGTATACACGCGGCCTCACTCTATGCCTCCACCTGGCTCAGCTGTATTGGTGGCGGGACACTGGCTCCAGAGTTTTAATGAAAATTCCTGGGAAACCGCTCGCCATCACCCTACAGTTTGACGACACACTGTGGGTGCTGGTGGTAGGGTAGATGGAGGGGTGATGGATGAGTGGTGTTGGTAATGGATGTTTGTGGATGGAGGGTGATGGTGATGGGTGCTGGTGGTAGGGTGGATGGAGGAGTGATGGATTGGTGGTGTTGGTGATGGGTGTTGGTGGATGAAGGGATGATGGTGATGGGTGTTGGTGGATGGAGGGATGATGGTGATGGGTGTTTGTGGATGGAGGGGTGATGGATGGATGGTGTTGATGATGGGTGTTGGTGGATGGAGGGGTAATGGCTGGGTGATGTTGATGAATGGGTGTTTGTGGATGGAGGGGTGATGGTGTTGGGTGTTGGCATCATGTTGGGTAGTGCTGATGGTGAATGGGTGATTGATTGTGTTGGATGGATGGATTGTGGTGAATGCATGTTGGTGGCTGATGGATGGTGGATGGATTGATACTGGCATGTGGATGAGGGCACAAAGATGGATAGAGGGTCAGTTGCTGGGGATTCTAGGCGTGTATGTGGGATGTATATTATGATGAAGACCGTACATTGCACATGTCAAAGGAAGAGAAAGAGCTTTGTAGAGATCGAGCAGTGAAGACTTAAAAGAATGAAGATTGTGTGTGTGTGTGTGTGTGTGTGTGTGTGTGTGTGTGTGTGTGTGTGTGTGTGTGTGTGTGTGTGTGTGTGTGTGTGTGTGTGTGTGTGTGTGTGTGTGTGTGGTGGTGGGGGGATGGTGTAAGCTGTGAACTCAGTGATACTATAATTAGAACAGTTTGCATATTCAGTAGGCTTAAAGGATGAAGAAAAGGAGAATATACCAAGAACTGCAAGTAGAGATGTAAGGGGATGTAGGAGTGTTTATTTGTGTGTGTGTGTGTGTGTGTGTGTGTGTGTGTGTGGTGTGGAATGTAGGTTATGAACTGCGGGGGTATGATAATGAGGGTAGGTTGCAAATTAAGTTAAAGGAGGGGATGAGGAAGTGGCGAAGGAGATATTATGGAGAGGTGGAAGTGGAGGTGAAAGTTACTGCAGGAGAGAGAGAGAGAGAGAGAGAGAGAGAGAGAGAGAGAGAGAGAGAGAGAGTGGAAACATGCAAAGAAAATGATAGGGAGAGAGGAAACAGAAAGGAAGAAATAAAACAGAGGAACATGCACAGAACACAGAGAGAAACGGATAGAACAAAGCGAGAACTGAATATGATGAAACCGCATAGGACTGGGAGCCAGGACTAGCTGCCAGCGAACCGAGGTGAATAAGGAATAAGGAAAGGGATACCGCCTTGATGTAAGAGAGAGAGAGAGAGAGAGAGAGAGAGAGAGAGAGAGAGAGAGAGAGAGAACTAAATAACGAAAAGGAGCCTGTAAACTTCACCTTCAGTACTGTGTTTTATTTTACTCTTGGTTGGGATTGGAAATGGGGATAGAATACATGATAGTGAGTAGAACAGTTACATCTATAGAAAACGAGAATACAGTTAATGTGTATAATTCTTTGTGAACTGAAGATACAGGAAGAAATGAATATTGGACAGATACAAGGAAGACAAGAGGTAGCTGGAGAAACGTGTCAAGAAAAGGGAAAACGAAACTGATTTTCATTTTAAGACAATAGAACTGAAAAATTAATACTGTCACAAAGAAGTAATAAAGTAACCCAAGCTGCTGATAGTGTACAAAACAGATGCCGGAACGGAAGAATAAAGAACCAACACCTGGATAACTTGAGAAAAGGTAGAGGCTCACGGTTCATTACACCCCGATCAGGTAAATCTTCCGCTCATGTAATAACCAATCAGTTCACATATTTTCCGCTTCCTTAATGAGCCCTCACCTTCGTCCCCGCACCGCTGCTACGTGATTAACATCCCGCTGTGCAAAGGACGAAGCTGAACTTTGAGAATAAGCTGTCATCTATATCAATGGAGTTATGCAAGATATAAAGGGTGGAACGTAAAATTACACTCCCCCTTCCCGTTATCTTGTGTGTTGAGGAGAGCCGACATTTGATTCTCATATTATTTAGCAACTTTACATTTATCATCAATCATCATCATTATCATCATCATCCAGTCCCCTCTTCCAAACACGGATGGGGTGAGGATAGACGTAAAGAACCATACACCATTAAACAGAAAAAACTATGGAAAGTAGAAAAATTAAACAGGATATAGACAGTGGTAATGGCGACTGAACCGTCCTCGCAACACACGATACTTGAGCTGCGTTATTTACGTACCACCCTGTATTATATCATCCGGGTAAGCCAGCTGTCAGGAACATAATGGAGAGCAGCTCCGGCGCTCTCAGGAAGGGATTTTGCAGTTTGTCAGGGAGCGTACTCTGAGTTAGCGGAGTTGGCTTCCGTACTGAATTACATTAGCCATTTCTGTCTGGTTTGGAATTTCGGGAAAGTTATAGGATTACCTTGGAAAAAGTTACTAATGGCTTATGTTTAGGCTCTGTGGGTTCCGTGCAGAATTTCATTAGCTGTACAGTTTGGAATTTCGTAAAAGTTAAAGGAATGCTTAGAAGTAGGTAGGAAATACAGATATCATAATGTTATGTGCTGAGATAATATTAATCACGTTAAATATCAAAACATGTGAGAGAGAAGGATACGAAGACGGCAGGAAAAAAAAAAAAACACGTAACCAGCGCAAACAAAAAACATTTTCTTCTCATTCACCCACTCCATCCCTTCTCATCTTGTATTCCATTCTTTTCGTTAGGCCTTATCTCACCGTATCTCCTCTTGCCCTATTGCATTATTTCATTTACTCTTTCCCCACCTCATGTCTTATATCCTCCCCACCCCATTCCTGCTTTTATAATCCTATCGCAACCTCATTCCTCCTCCTTTCTTGCCCAATCACCTCTCAGTATCTCCTGTCCTAACCCTCTATCTCATCTCCCATCTTTTGCATCTCTCTCTCTCTCTCTCTCTCTCTCTCCCCCTTCTCCTTCTACCCCATCCCATCTATGACTCACCTACCTTACCCATCCCTCCCCTTCTCCTGCCCCATCCCTTCATCTCATTTACCCCTGTCCCACCCAATCTTCCTTCATCTCATGCCCCATCTACTCTCATCTCCTTCCTGCCTCCTCCAATCTCCCCACAACCCTACCACCATATCAAACCACCTTTCCTCCCCCTTCCCTCCCTCCCTTCCTCACCTCACCCTAACGTCTTTCACAGGCCCTTATTCTCCTGGGATTTTAAAAGGCTTCTTGGCACCTCTTTGTGTGTGTGTGTGTGTGTGTGTGTGTGTGTGTGTGTGTGTGTGTGTGTGTGTGTGTGTGTGTGATATCATGCCGTAACATGCTCTTGGGTTGTTTATGGCTCTAAAAGCATCATATTTTGCTGTTAATAGAGAGACAAATTTACATAATTGCAGGTAAGAGGTACCTAATCTCTCTCTCTCTCTCTCACACACACACACACACACACACACACACACACACACACACACACACACACACACACACACACACACACACACACACACACACACACACACACACACACACACACACACACACACACACACACACACACACACACACACACACACACACAACCCTACCCCAACCCCATTCTTCTCACCTACCCTTTTCCCAACCTCGTTTTTCACCCACCTACCTTCACTCACCCAACCCCACGGCACAAACCTACCCCCACCCCAACCCCAATTCATCCATCTACCCTCACCCCAAACCCCAAGTCACCCATCTATATTCACCCTAACCAATTTTCATCCCTGCAGCCTCACCTTAACCCCCGCCTTTCGCATCTAACCTCGCCCACTCCAACCTCACCTGTGTCCCCAAAACCTCCATGAGTTGTGAACGCGAGTATTAGGAAAACAATTAACTCGGTGTTATATGCCCTTGTCCTCGCTCTCCTTGTTCTTGTTATTGTTCTGCCTGTTGTTGATGTTGGTGTTGATGTGAAGTTGCTCCTGGTAGTGTTGCCCCAAACTTTCTACTGGCGAAATGGCGGTGTAGGTGTTTGAGGAGTTGTGTGTGTGTGTGTGTGTGTGTGTGTGTGTGTGTGTGTGGCGCATCTTTTCTGTCTCGTCGTACTGTTTTATCTTTTTTCCTCTTTTCACCCTTCTTATCTTTCCCTCTCCCTTTCCTCTCCTCTCCTTTCTTCTTCCCTCCTCTCCTGTCCTCTCCTCTCCTCTCCTCTCCTCTCCTCTCCTCTCCTCTCCTCTCCTCTCCTCTTCTCTTCTCTCCTTTTCTCTCCCTTCTCCCGACGATTAATACATATTCCACACCCAGAAAGCAATATCCAGCAGCGGCAACACAGCCACACATTTCATATTCCCGAAGTTTGTTCACTTCACCCAGAATATTTCCCTTTTCCAGCAATATTTTCCTCCTGCAGTATCTTTAACATACTAACGTAGAGCTGTGAGGGGTATCGATAAAGGACTGTATGCACTCCACCCCCCTTAGTGGAAACTCTTTATGTTCATGAGGTATAAGATGCTGTATCGTAACTAAATTCTGTTCACCTTATCTAGATGTAAAATTGCCATCTTTCCGTCTTGAATGCTGAATTATAACAAGATATACTCCAAGAATATCGTGTGTAAGATTCATACATTACTGCTATCTACCACTACCATACGTGAAATAAAAGCTTCAAGATTCAGGAGGCGTCCCCATTTTTAGCACACACCGTTTGCATTGTACGTTATGGTACTGGTCTCACCTCATCCCTCGTCTTTCTTTTCCTATGTTCCTGTCGCATGTATAATTTTTTCACTCCTCCTCCTTTTTCTATCGACGATCAAACCAAGAAGGCAACACTGACAGCGAGATCACACCTACGCATGTTTTAAGCTCCGCACTTTGTTCAGTTCATCCGTATTCTTCCTCTTCTCTGATTACCCTAGTATGATTCACACCTCTCTGTTCTTTGTCTTCGCCTTTTTTTTTTTCTTGGCTATTGTTCACCTTTTTAGTCTTTCTCCATATCATTTCTCATCTTTTTTTTTTTTTCTACCTTCCACACTTGTATTTTTTTCTCTGTGCCGTTCCACCGTCTTTCTCTTTTTTTTTCTCCTCTTTTCTCTTCACTTCTCACTTCTCTCTGTTTTCGGTTACTACATATTCCACATCACAGAGCCATACCAGCGCGACCACACCCACACATTTCATATTCCCACAGTTTGCTCGGTTCAGCCCGTCTGTTTCCCTTTTCCAACCCTCCTCCATACTTTTTCATTGCTCGTGTTTGCTTTATTCTAGTGTTGCAGTTTTAGCATTGGCGGGTATGAGAGGATATGTGCAAGCTGGACCAGTATAGCCGACATCCAGGCGAATATATACTAGTATGTCCAAGAACCAAACCAATATATCAAGAGTACAGCCAAGACTCAGACTTTATATCCGTACATCCACCGAATATATCCAGGCGAATATTTATGACCTACACGAGTATATCTGAGCCCAAAAAGTAAAATTTGAGACTATTCGAAAACTGGATGAGTATAACTGCACACCTCAATAGTATATCAGAGTATATTCTAGGTTCAGAAAACTATACCAGCGTTCCCCATGAGTTAAATGAGTATATCCGTAAGGCATACGCGTATAGCTGAGCATCACACAAGTATATCCATGTATATTCGAGTATATCTGACGCCATACCACCGCATTTTCGTCAAGTGTCATAACTTGGACATTTTTCCCCGCCGTATCTTCAAGCCGAACCGGAGAAGTGACAGGATGGCGGCTAGGAAATTATGGTGCCATGTCGCCTCCTTCTCCCCCTCATCGTCCCTTCACCGCCACCCTCACTTTCCCCTCACCGTCTCCCTCACTTTCCCTTCATCGTCTCCCTCATCGTCTCCCTCACCTTCCCCTCACCGTCTCTCTCACCTTCTCTCCACCTCCCTACCTTACCTTCCACTCCTCGCCCCTAACCCCTTCTCGTCCTGTTCACTGTCCCCCAGTTTATATTTCTTGCGTTCTCTACCCACCATCCCTCTCTCCCTACTCCCCCTTATGCTCACCATTTCCGTATCTTTTCCCTCTGACAGTTCCCCCTCTCCCCAGTTTGTATTTCCAGCGTTCCTCTCCCCCCTCCCCATTTCTCCGTTCCCCTCTCCCCCCTCCCCATTTCTCCGTTCCCCTCTCCCCCCTCTCCATGTCTTCTATGCCCCTCCCTCCAGCTCCTCCTCCTTCCACCGTTCACCCCACTGTTACTCAATCAGTCCCCTCTCCCCTGCCCTCTCCTTACTGTCCCCTTCCCCACCTTAGTACCCCATCACTATCTCCCCCTCTTCATTCACTCCCCCCCGTGCTTCTCACCGTCCCTCATTCTGTGTTACTCGTGTACCCAGATTAATATGACTTACGTGTCCTCAATTTATATGACGTGTACTTAATTCCATGATTGCCTTACTCATGTGTCTCCCATTTAATATTTATCATGTATCCTTCCTTTTAGTCTTGTATGTGTCCCCAATTCCCAGTTTATATTACTCGTGTGTGTCCTCTTAATACTCCTCATGTGTCCTCGGTTAATAAAATTTGCATATACATGTCCAATTTATATTATTCACCCTTTTTTTTTTTCATCAATACTTTTACTGCAATTTCGACTTTCTGTTTTAATCTTACCTCCACTACATGATTTTATTTTCTTAACTGAGCATTCTTGTAACGGTGGGACGGTAATATTTCTGGCTCGTCCGGCCCTCGTGCGTGACTATCAAGGTGGAAGCGTCGCAGTGGACCAAGTGAAGGCGACATGGCCATCCCGGGTCTTTACTACCCTGCTCGTCACCCTGTCACGCCCCATCCTCGTCCCTGCCTAACCATCTCGCCACTTGCTGCTCCCTTCCCCCCTCTTTTCTTCCCCTCCCTATCTTCCTCCCTTCCATTCCCCCATCTTTCAGCCATTTCCATTCTTCTTATCCCCTCCCTCCCTCCCTCCCTACCTCCACTCTCTTCCTCCCGCTCCCTTCCTCCACTCTCTCTATCTCGCTCCCTCCCTCCACTCTCTCCATCCCGTTCCCTCCCTCCACTCTCTCCATCCCGTTCCCTCCCTCCACTCTCTCCTTCATGCTTCCTACCTCCACTCTCTTCCTCTGCTCCCTCCCTCCGTTCTTTCCATCCCGCTCCCTCTCTTCACTCTCTCCCTCACCCTCAACCTCTCCATCCCCCTCCTCCCTCCTTCCCCTCCACACCTTCCTCCCTGCTCCCCCTCTCACATCATCCCCCCTCCCTCCCTCCACTATCCTCATGCCCCTTCTTCCGTCCTCCCACATACAAACTCATTCCCAGGTACCCTTCTCACCAGCCTATTCATATGTATCTGTCATTATGGTGATGTTTATATGTATCTGTCATTATGGTGATGTTTATATTGCTACCAGAGTGAAGTGATTATGTGCTAAGTACGTCAGTGAACATGGACAAGATGGTAGCTATAACTAAATTATCACATCAGCGCAGCGTAGTTCAGATGCGCAGTTTACTAAGCGCTCTAAATTCTTCCAGAGTTCAGTGGTCTATATTTGCACAGTGTTTGTATCATATTTCCTTTACTCTGCCTTGCCGCCCCTTCGCTAACCCATTTGTTTTTCCATTGTTTTTCTGCTTCATTAGTCTACATTATTTCCAGCTTATTTATCCATACCGCTCCCCTCCCATTTCTTTCTCATGTATCACGCCCACCCCAGCGTATGTGATCCATATTTGTACAGTGTTTCTCCCATTTTAGGTCTTTTATTGTCTGTAGGTCTTTCCATTCCCATCCACATATTCTCTCCAGTTCTCCTCCCTACCACACTTTCAATCCGTAGGGCATATTTTATCCCTCACCATCATTCCTTTCTATTTCCTCTCCTCCTTATTTCCTTCCTATGTATGCTGTATCTCACTGTCGCTCTCTTACTTTACCTTCCCTGCCTGTTTCGTGGACTATAATATTCATGTATTTTTAGCTTACATTGTGTTCTGATTTTCTTCCATTTCCAGTCTGGCAGCCATACTCCTCCCGCCAGTCCTTCGTGTCTGCTGCTTCCCCATGTTTGCCCTAAATATGTACAGTGTCCCTGGTTCCCAATTCCTTCCCTTGCCTTTTTCCCAGTCCGGAGCGCAATATCTCACGGTGTATTTCCCTTGCCTTTCTCTCTGACTCTCATGACTCCAGTCTGCTAACTCTCTTGCCACGCACAGTACCTTCCCAAAATGTCTCCCATCTTTGGACACTTTTTCTGTTTTTTTCGTTCACTTCCTTTTCCCTCCATATAGATATCACAGTCCAGTATTTCCCACCCTTATTCTCTAACCGTTTATACCATTCTGCCCCATAGCCAAACCGCTTTCACATATCACATCTACTTCTTACGTAATGCTCGTACATTCCTGGATATTTTCCTTATTAGATTCTTGTTCCGACCATATTTCTTCCCTTTCTTTGTCTTGCAGTCCATACATATACCAACTTTCTCACCTTATAACTGATTCTTCCTATCAAACTGCCAGCTCATATCCATCACACTTCTGCCTTAGCTGCTTCCCTTCCTGGATATCCGCCACATTAGCATTATGCTCCTGTTGTGCTCGTTCCCATGCATTTCGTTGCCCAAAGCTGTCACAATCCACTTTCTCGCGGAGTTTCTCACCTTATTGCCGATTCCGTCCCACTCCCAAGCCGCTAGCTCATATCCATACACTGTTTTCTGATGTCAGATTTCCATATGAGTGTCTCCCATTATTTTCACTGTGTTCTTACCTATCTCGTTCCCTTGCCTTCCCTTCCCTAAATGATCTATCAGTCCTAATTTCGTTCGTATATTCATAGCGTATATCCTATTCCGATCTACTGCCGCCAGCTCATATCCCACTCACTGCTTTCTCATGTCGCTCTCTCTGTCCGTATATTAGTTCCGTTACCATTATTATTCTCCTGTGCCCGTTTCCTTGCGATTCCTTCCCCAAAAGATCTTTCAGTCTTTATTTCGTTCGTATATTCACACCTTATTCCTGATTCATTACTACGAAATCACCCTCCCGTATTGTTTCCCGATGCCAACTTTCCTTCGCTTCCTCCCATTCCTGTTCCCGTGCCTGCCCTTCCCTAAAGGATCTCCCAGTCCTTATTTCGTTTGTATTTTCACACATTGTTTCCGATCCCGCCTCACTACCAAACCGCCAGCCACAACTCTCTCACGTCAGCCTCTCTCCCCGCGTCTGTTGCTACCTGTTGCCTGCAGTGTCAGACCGTCATCTCGTGCCACCTGCCACCGCGACACGCAAACACCGGCTGAGTGAAGTATTGCATGCAGCGGCTTGCAATGATCAACACCAACACGCACCCAACACGAGTAAGTCAGGCGAGGGATCGGGAGGGGAATGGAGTAAGGGGAGGGTGTAAGGGAGTGGAGAATAGAGTGAGGGGGGGTACGAGGGAGAGGAGGGAATGGGATGAGGGGAAGGCTTGGGAGGGGAGGGGAATGGGGAGAAGGGGAGTGTGAAGGGGTAAAGAATGGGACGAAGGGGAGGGTGTAAGGAAGGGTAGATGAAACAGAATGAAGGGAGGTTTTAGAGGAGAGGAGGAGGGTGAAGGGAAGGAGAGAGGAAACAGAGTGAGGGAAGAGTTTAGAAGAGAGGGGAGTAACGGGGAGAATGGTAGGGTGTAGGAGGGGATGAATAGAATACAATGGAGGGTATGTAGAGGAGTTGTAGTGCGAGTGGTGGAGAGAAGCGACATTGGACTCCCAGCATTTGATATGAGAGTACAGGGCAACAAGGACTGAGAATTTGCTTTGGGGGATGAGAGAGTCGTCTTTTCTGGATACTGTAAAGCTATTTAGAAGAGGGAAGAGTGCAGTGGGTAAGGGGAGAGTGTGGAGGGGGGGAAAGTTGGAGAGTGTGTGATGGAAATAGGCGACATTGGACCCACGACAACTGATACGAGAAGGGGAGCATAATGCGGCAAGGACGGAGAGCGTGGTTTCTAGGACACGAGAGCGAGCTTGTCGGAATATCGTGGCGGTATTTAGGGTAGGGGGATAAGGTGAGGGGGACTGGTGGCGGGGACTAGGAAAGTGGAGGAAAGGGTGCTCAAGAGGGCTGACTTTAGTTCAGCATCTGAAATCAGTGGTCATATGCTAACCACAGCCATGTACAGTCCCCAGCAGAAGTTCCAGTCCTCTTCTTGACCTTCACTAACCCATAATATTGTATAAATTCGAGTAAAGTTGCATGTAGTCACTGTAATGTGCCTGTTTAGTTAAATAATTACCGATAACATGTTTTTGCTTCTAGCTGCCTAACCAGTATAATTATGAGCTACTGATGGAAAGGAAGAGGAACGAAACTTAGGTAGGCAATTGTGCCAAAGTTCCTCCACCCATCTTTCCTTTCCGACGCTGGTGGACGGTGGTGTAGGATGAAATTTCTCCCGACGATAAAGGTTTAAAGGCACGTGGCTGACGATCAAGGAATGGAGAAGGGGCGAGATTCTCTGTAGGGATGTTTGAAGTCTGCCTAATGAGGAAGCTTCTGAAAAGGCTCTCCATTGGCTGCTCCATTCGACGCCCCATTCAAGAGTACAGGGGCGTTCATAATACCTCCATTCTCTCATTACGGCAGCGATCCTCTCCAAAGGAACTGTATGGGATTCTTTGTGCTCTCCGTGTTCCGTTGTTGTTTTTTTTTTTTTTTTGTCTTTTTTGCGGTGGACATGGTATGTTTGGAGTGTTTTGTTCATAAGGTAGAATGAGACTAACAGAAACAAGTCGGGAAAGAATAAGATGGAAGAGGCCTTTGTTCCCCTGTAGACTGATTGACATGGTGTTGGTGGTGGTGATGGTGGTGGTGGTGGAGTCGGTGTTGGTGTTGGTGGTGGTGGTGGTGGTGGTGGTGGTTGTGGCGGTGGGTGTGGTGATGGTGATAATGATGGTGATGATGATAAAGCGCTAATTTATTTCTGTTTTGGGATGTGCACTCTTTTATATATTGGCCTATAAAAGGTACCGGAGCCAACCCACCCCTGAATCACATCTTTTATACGTTTCTTCCCGGAAGCGTGCCGAGTCTGTTCTTCGCTCTGCTAAAAATGATTTCATTCGTACTAAATGCTCTCAACTTTCTAACTCGAATTCTTCCCGCTCCTTCTGGCACCTTGCCAGAAATCTTTCTAACAACTTTACCTCATCATCCTTCCCTCCTCTTTTCTACTCTGATGGCTCTGTGGCTATTTTTTCTACTGATAAAGCAGATCTCTTCGCTCAGACTTTCTCCTCCAATTCCACCTTAGACGATTCCGGTGCTGTTCCTCCATCACTTCCCCCCTCTGACTTCCTCATGGCTGACATTAAAATTTCTTCAGCTGATGTATTTTCTGCCATCACAGGCCTCAATACTAACATGGCAAATGGGCGTGATGGAGTCCCTCCTGTTGATCTCGAGAACTGTGCTTCTGTGCTTACACCCTGCTTAGGCAAACTCTTTGTCCATCAACTTGTACCTTTCCTTCTTGCTGGAAATTTGCTCTTATTCAGCCAGTCCCAAAGAAGGTGACCATTCCCAACCCTCTAACTATCGTCCCATTGCTTTAACATGCTGTATCTCAAAAGTTTTTGAGTCAATTCTTAATCGAAAAATTTTAAAGCATCTTTCCTATCACAGCCTTCTTTCTGATCGTCAGTATGGATTCCGTCAGGGAAGCTCCACTGGCTATCTTCTCACCTACCTTTCAGACTCCTGGTCATCCTCCTTTCGAGACTTTGGCGAAAGCTTTGCCATTGCACTTGACATCTCAAAGGCTTTCGATCGAGTCTGGCATAAAACTTTAATTTCCAAACTGCCCTCTTACGATTTCTATCCTTCTATCTGTGCCTTCATCTCTAGCTTCCTTTCTGGTCGTTCTATAGCCGCTGTTGTAGACGGCCATCATTCTTCTCATAGATCTATCAACAGTGGTGTTCCTCAGGGCTCTGTCCTATCACCAACTCTCTTCCTTTTATTCGTCAATGACCTTCTAAGTTGTACATCTAACCCTATCCACTCATACGCTGATGACTCCACCCTTCTCCTTTCCATTCGGTTCCCGCAACGCCCATCTCAGCAGTTGCTTCAACAAACAAGGGATGAGGCTATGGCACACCTAATGTCTGACTTGGCTCGTATCTCTGACTGGGGTAAAAATAATCTGGTTGTTTTTAATGCATCAAAGACTCAGTTCTTACACCTGTCAAACCGACAATTTCTTCCACAGGTGTACCCACTAATGTTTAATAATATTCAGCTTAATCCTGCATCATCCTTGAACATGCTTGGGGTTTCATTTACTTGGGACTTGTCTTGGAAAGATCATGTTACATCTCTTGTAAAATCTGCTTCCAAGAGATTAGGTGTGCTAAGCCGACACCGTTCCTTCTTTACCCCCGCACAATTGTTGACTCTATACACGGGTTTTATCCGCCCCGGTGTGGAGTACAACACCCATGTGTGGGGAGGTTCCCCACATACAGCTCCTCTCAATAGGATGGAGTCAAAGACTTTTCGTCTCATTAACTCTCCTCCTCTTACTGACTCCCTTCAACCTCTGTCTCTTCGCCGCACTGTTGCATCTTTATCTCATTTCTACCGCTACTTCAATGGTCACTGCTCCTCTGAACTGTCTGCATGCATTCCTCCACCTCTACGACGGGCGCGTAGCACCCGTCTAGCAGCAAACTCTTACCCCTTTTCTGTCCAACTCTCTAATGCAAGAGTTAACCGTTACATCCCAGTCCTTCATTTATGAAACAGGTCAACTCTGGAACTGTCTCCCTCTGTCTGTATTTCCTGCTTCCTATGATCTCCAGTCTTTCAAACGCAGTGTGTCCAGGCATCCCAAAATGATCGGATCTTGAATTTGGCTCTCTCTTGTATTTTGTTATTCCTTGGAGGGAACAGTTATTGCGGGCTCGTGGCCTTTGGTTCCTTCTTTCTCACAAAAAAAAAAAATGTCCCTTTTTATATACCCAGCTCTGAGAATAAGACTATGTAATTCGTTCCCTGAGGCTAGGTAGTGTTCCACCTCACCAGTGGATAACTTCATATACCTTCACATATCACCTCTTGGACACATACTGAATCATCATTACACTGGGATATGTTAGGGTTGTCTCGTTTCTGTACTGGAGTGATAATAAAAGCGAGATTAGTTTTATGACATGTCGGTGGGTGTTGTGCAGGGTCACTGAAGACTTTTATCGCAGTTCAAATCCTCAAACTGCTCCTTAACCCAGTCTGGTCGATCCCGGGATTTTACGATCTGCTGTCCACTGCTAGGCCTTGTGACCGTGTCCTCCCTTTGTGTCTCTTTTTGCCCTTAGGTATGTCCTTGTGTTTGCCCGTTTAAAGTCGTGTATATTCTTCTATCTTTATCCGTATATGGTTGTCTCTGCTTATGTAATCTATTGAAAAACAATTTTAGAAGTTATTCAGGGTGGCCAGAAAATGTCCCTTCTTCTTCCTCTTCTTCTTCTTTTTCTTCTTGTTTTTTAGCCCAAACATCATCTCATAGTCAAGATACTGTATGCACTGATATTCCTAATCATTTCATTTATCCATTAAAATTCGGTATCATTATTAGATTGACTACGAGATTTCTTAAGCTCGTTTGTCGTTTGTTCAGTTTCTCTTCATTTCCAAGGTAACATGCTTGTAGCAGCACCGAAAGTATAATTTCCCTAAATAATTATTTTTGTTTCATATTAAATGGAGAGAAACTGAACCAACTGGAGATGGGAAAGTGAACAGGGAATAACGTAAGAGCGGAGCGGATATATATAGTATTAAGATGCACGACTTGCATCACTTGATAAATGATGTGTTGCTTCAGTGTCTTCATCGTAGAAAAAAACATGTACTTATTTACGCGAGAAAAATCAAGGAAACAAAAAAAAATCCAGAAAATCGACAGAGACAAGACCACAGACCGATTGACAGACAGACTAACACAAGAACACATTTAGACCGAGAAAGAGAGAAACAGAAATTGGGACAAGGTTCTGCGTGCGAGAGTGAAAGGGGATAAGAGTGGCTTCTGTTTGTCGTGTGGCGGAACATGACAGATCTGGGGAAACAGGCGATGATTGGGGTTGTGGCGGAGAAGAGAGAGAGAGAGAGAGAGAGAGAGAGAGAATAATGGAGGAGATTCTCAAGGCTGGGAGGAAGGATGGGCCAAGTAAGGAGGGAGGTAGGCCAAATGAAAGAGAAATGCAGAGGTCAGAAGGATGGAATGGTGATGGGGGGAAAGAGGATGAGGAGAGGTAAGCATGGGTGTGCGAGGAAAGAGGAGAGACGGTAAAGAATGAGGAAGGTGTAAAGAAAAGGAAAGAGGAGGTCTGAAGGATGGGAGGAAAGGGTGGGAGAGGCTGGGAGGATAGAGGACACGGATAGAATGGGGAAAGAGTGAAGTGCCTAAATGGAAGCGGAAGGGAGAGGTTAACTTGATCGATTGTCCAGCGATGGGATGGAAGATGATAAGGAGAGATGTAGAAACGAGAGAGGGACGTAAATGGAAGATGTAAGGAGATCTAATGGATAGGAAGAGACGATAAGGGAGAATGAGAGAAAGAAGAGAAATGAGAGAAGAGAGATGAATGAAAGACGGAGGAATGGGTCTGAAGGATAGGATAATGGCAGCGGGAAAGGGAGGGACGAAGGGAAGAGACTGGAATAGAAAGAAAGGGAGGAGTAAGAACAGTGGACAGAAAGGAAAGAAAAACAGAATGTGGCTTGTGGAGGCGGGGATGTGAGCAGAGGGACGAAGAAACAAAGAGGAGGGTGGGATGATGAAGAGAGAGTGAGAGAAGAGAGAAAGGGAGGAAAGGGAAAAGAACACCACAGAAACAGAGTACAGACAAAGGGTAAGGAACAGGGTGAGAAGAAACGGATGAGGGGGAGAATGAATAATGAAGGAACATACAGAGGGAGTGTGAAGGAAGGCGAGAGAAGAGAAAGAGAGAGAGGCGGGGAGGGGGTGAACTTAATTAATCTAGGCAAGAGCAGACGTGTATTCAGCAAGTGTGTTGATGAGGTGATGATGGATGGGCGGAGAGGAAAAAATTATGAAGACGAAGAGAACAAGGAACAAAGAGACGTTGGATTATGAGGAAAAGATATTAAGAAGAGAAGAGTAGTTTAGAGAAGAGAGTTGACATGATGAGAGATGGACAGATAAAAACGATGATGATAATGAGAACAGAGAACAAAAAAGACGTGAAAGTTTGAGGAAAAGAATGTATGAGCCTTTTCAATTCTGTGACATTATTTCATTTTTGTAATCACCAGGAGATTTTATTCAATTTAGGGGAGAGATTTCGAACAAGGGGGTTTGATACGGTTTTCCCCAACCCTTTCGCAACAAAAAAAGACTCCCGTTTGATGAATAAAATCGTCTGGAGATCTCAAGAATAAAATATAAAGTACACCAGGTGACTGAAGGGAGTAAAGCCATCACAATATTCTTTTCCCTCGAACTTAATCACCACTTCTCCCTCTGCCAGTCAAAACAACCAAACAATCCCTCATCATTTTCTTCTCATTAGTTTCTTTCTTCTGCGATCTGGTCAACGGAGAAAGAAAGGGGAGTAAAACACACACACACACACACACACACACACACACACACACACACACACACACACACACACACACACACACACGCAACAAGAAAGCCTAACGAGCAGATCAGAAAGGAATGAGAGCCAAAGACTACCAAGAGCCTCATTTCTCAGCTCCTTCTCTGGCTGATGAGGAGTCGATATCGAATGAGAGGATGACCAGGAGTGCTCTCTCTCTCTCTCTCTCTCTCTCTCTCTCTCTCTCTCTCTCTCTCTAACCCTTGGAGATAAAAGAAGTGTTGAGTCCTACGATGCTGTGTGTGTGTGTGTGTGTGTGTGTGTGTGTGTGTGTGTGTGTGTGTGCGTGAGAGAGAGAGAGAGAGAGAGAGAGAGAATTCAGGGGTTCTTAATCTAATACCCACAATATCCGTCCAGAATTCTTTGACTGGGTATTGGTATTAAGGTATTTTTGTTTGAAGGTAGTTCACTTATAAGATGTATTAAGTAGGTTATGTAAAGTGGTCGGAGGAGAGAGTTACCCTTTCTGAGCCATGAAATTTTTAGTAAGTACAAAAATACCAGTTAAAAAGTTAGAGAGCTACCGTCGTTTGAATTAGGTCACTGATTTATTTATTTATCTGAGGTGAGTAAAACGATTGCCGTCAGCCGGAATGGTACCCTAAACCTCATGAATCAGGTGGCGTAAACAGATGACGTCAATGGTTCTATTTTTGTTACCTCCAGACGATTCCATTCAACCAGGGAAAAATCTCGAGTATTGCATGGATTAATGAAGGCTGCATCTGACTCCACTAAACTGTTTTTACTCTAACTTGGCCTAGATTCTCGCGTTTGTCCAGATAATTTCACGTAGCTGAGTGGCAGAACAACACAGTATTATGGCTCTACATTCTTTCCACGGCACCTCTTCGTGACAAGCATCATATTCTAACCTTGATATATTGTTACAACTCTGCATTTAACGTGGAGACAGGTGGCAGTTTTAGGCCAGGTTAGCGGGAAAAGGATATAGTTAAAATAATCCCTCCTAAGCTCAATAAAATCGTCTGAATGTGCGAGAAATTCAGGTTCTATATACGTCATTGGAGTGAAGGGGTTTAGTGCGATAATACCAGGTCAGGTGCTACGTAAAGAGATTGGACGAACCGGGGTAACTAACGAGGTGATTACCAGGGAGAAAGAGTGTAGTTAATCAGGTGAGTGGGTGGAACCTGAGAAGCCAATATTGTGAGATGAGATGAGGCACTTAGGACGGTGAGAGGGTGCTGGTCCTTCGTCTTGACCCCTTCTTACAGATGTCGCCTTTATTTCATGCTAACTTGTTCCGGATTTTGTCGTTCTTGTAAATTTGTAGCGGGTGGCAAAGGAAAAAATTAGTCCACAAAGGGATAACATAGAGTGAAGTAGGTGATACAGAGGGATCAGAGGCAAGGTATATTAATTCACAAAGTAGACGACATATTATTAGTAGATTAGGTCGGAAGTAGTGGAAGCGATGAAGAAGATTAAGCTGGGAAAGGCCCCAGGAATTGATGGAGTATGTGGTGAAATGCTTAGGTATGGGGGTGAGATTGTTGTGGAGTGGATATGGAAGTTGTGTAGATTGGCTTGGGAAGAGGGAAGGGTTCCAGAGGACTGGAAATCAGGTATAATTGTTCCTCTGTACAAAGGAAAAGGGGAGAGAGAAGTATGTGGTAACCATAGGGGTATTTGCCTTCTTAGTGTGACTGGTAAAATATATGGTAGAATACTCATTGATAGGGTTAGGCATATGACAGAGGAGCTAGTTGGAGAAGAACAAGGGGGATTTAGGAAGGGAAAAGGGTGTGTAGATCAGATATTTGTTCTAAGATGTTTAGTGGAGAAGTATCTAGAGAAGGGAAGGAAAGTGTACGCTGCCTTCATGGACTTGGAGAAAGCTTATGACAGAATAGATAGGAAAGGTATGTGGAAGGTATTAAGAATATATGGAGTGGAGGGGAAATTGTTGAGTGCTGTGAAGAGTATGTACGAGGGAGCTAGGGCTACGGTGCGAGTGGATGGTGAGCTGAGTGAGTTCTTTGATCTCAATGTGGGACTGAAACAGGGGTGTGTAATGTCTCCATGGCTGTTTAATATATATATGGATGGGGTCGTAAAGGAGGTACAAGGTAGGGCAGTGGATGTGGGGTGGCCCTAATGAATGAGGGTGAGATTTGGAAGCTTCCGGTGTTGCTGTTTGCCGATGATACAGTATTGTTGAGTGAAGATGAATGGGAGTTGCAAGGTTTGGTGAATGAATTTGGGACAGTGTGTAGGAGGAGGAAGCTGAAAGTTAATGTAAACAAAAGTAAAGTTATGGTGTTTGAGAGGAATGAAGTCACAGAGTGTGCAGTGAGGTTGGATGGTGAGGATATGGAGAATGTGAGTGCATTCAAGTACTTGGGTAGTGTGATGAGTAAGGATGGAACTTTGGGGGATGAAGTGCGTGAAAGGGTACAGCAGGGAAGGAAGGTTGTAGGCATGCTGAAAGCAGTGATGAGAAATAGGGAAGTGAGTATGGAAGTTAAGAAGTCTCTGCATGATGGTATTGTGATCCCTACCCTGACGTATGGAAGCGAGGCGTGGACCTTGCAAGAGGGGAACAAGTCAAGAGTGAGAGCAGTGGAAATGAGTTACTTGAGAGGAGCATGTGGAGTGACATGGAGGGACAGGTTGACGAATGAAGAAGTGAAGGAACGTTGTGGGGTAGATGTGGATGTGGTTGAAAAGATTAGGAGAAATACACTGAGGTGGTTTGGACATGTGGAGAGGATGGAGAGTGAAAGACTGACTAAGAGGGTGTATGTGGGTGAGGTGGAGGGAGGGAGAGGGAGGGGTAGACCGAGGATGAGGTGGAGGGATGGAGTTGAGAGGTATATGAGGGAGGGGGGGGGGAGTTGGGGGGAGGGGAGTCAAATGGTGGGTGACAGAGTGACTTGGAGGCGTTTTGTCTGCGGCCACCCTTTGCGGGATTAGGGCGTCGGGCTATAGATAGATAGATAGATAGATAGGAGTGGGAGAACATACATGGTCAAAGGCTACAAAAATAAATGGATAAAAAAAAGGAGGCCTGAAAAGTGAAAAGATTGGAATGGATCAAGGAGCGATTAGTAGTTTGAAACAGTAATCAGTAAAGGAGTGAAGGAAGGTTTTGTTGATTGGGAGCGAGAGACCAGGGACCATTAGAGACCAGAAGAATGGGCTAAGTAAATAATGAACAAGAAGGGTAATTAAGTGATGAGACGAGGTATGACTGGCGATAAAATGAAGCAATCAGGAATTTAGATGTAAGAAGGAAGGATTGAAAGATTGGGATAAAGAAGACAAGGGACGATTAGAGGATGGAGAAGAGAGGGCATAATTATTAAAGAAGAGGAGGAGGATTAGAAATGGGGTAAATGAGGAGAGGGATAAAAGAGAGAGAGAGAAGGATTAGGGGGAGGAGGCGCAGGGGGTGTCGATGATGGTGATGATGGTGGTGATGATGGTTTTAGAAGAAGGGTAAAGGAGGAGGACGACGAGGTGGATTAGAAGATAAGTAGTAGAATAGAGGGAGAAAGAGCTACATCGAGCGAGCAATGTTGGTAGCTTGATTAGAGTTCTATTTGAAAGAGGAGGAGGAGTAGATTTCCTCCCCCCCCCAACACACACACACACACACGCACGCACGCACGCACGCACGCACGCACGCACACACACACACACACACACACACACACACACACACACACACACACACACACACACACACACACACACACACACACACACACACACACACACACACACACACACACCGATCGCTGGCTCAGTGGTAGCGTTCTCGCTTGCCATCTGATAGACTGGAGCTCGCGCCTCGCTCAGGTTGCGAAAAGTTTCACTGACGAAGTGGGTGGTTACTGTCCCCCTTGAGCAAGGGGACGGGTGTGTGCGTGTGTGAGGGTCACAACCTTTCCCTTAGATCGGACTATATGAGCTCTCAGCTCCCTTCCGGGAGGGTAAAAGCTGACGATCACGACCATCAAGTGATCCTGACCAACCCGGTGAATTACACACACACACACACACACACACACACACACACAAGCCATCAAAAGGGATCGGGGCGTCTGATCAGTGAGAATTAAAGTATCGAATGAGGGTGTTGGGAGCGATGATGATGGGACGTGAGGGGGATGATGCACTCCTCCTGTGGCCTTGGGGTGAGTGGGGATTGGGAGCGAGGGATTGGGAGATTGAGTGGGAGGGATTGAGTGAGAGGATTTTGGTAGGGATGAGAGGGGACTAGGAGACAAAACTGAAAAGGAGAGAGAGGGAATGAGTGACTGAGGGAGGGATTGAGAAGAGGGATTGAATGGAGGATGAGGTGAGACAGAGGAGGAGTTGAGAGAGGTAGGTTGAGAGGAAGTGACTGAAAGAGACTGATAGAGGAAAGAGGAGGTAAGGAGAAATTGGGAACTGTTAGAGAGGGGTATTTTTGAAGGGAATTAGTTTAAGGAGAGAGAGAGAGAGAGAGAGAGAGAGAGAGAGAGAGAGAGAGAGAGAGAGAGAGAGAGAGAGAGAGAGCATTCATAGAAGAGGTGTAAGGAGAAAATTGGAGGGGATGAAATACTGATGAAGGAGAGATAAACAAAGATAGAGAAAAGGTTAAGACATAATCCTTGCAGATAATTGATGGATGGGACAGAAGGGCAGTTAGAAATAAAATCTTAACAATTGGAAGGTGGTAATGAAAGTAAAGGTAGAGAAAGATAAAGAAGACAGGTAATAATGATAAGAGCATTGATAAAAGGGAGAAAATGAAGTGAGGGAATGAAGAGAAAGTGAAAGAGAAGGGAGGATAAGGAAAGATGAGATGGTAATGGAGATGGGTTGAGGGGAAGGTGAGAGTGAAGAGAGGCGAGTGATGGAGAATGAATGACAAGCGGAATAGAAATTTAGAAGGCAGGTTTAAGAGAGGGATTGAGGGGCACAGAAGAGGGAAGGGGAAGATGAAGACGAAGTGGATATTAGCAGTAAAGATGAAAGAGAAAGGAGAAGGATAAGAAAGGATTGACAGGAAAGAGATGAAAAGATGGGAGGTACTATAGTGGATAAAAAGATGGGATTGACAGGAAAGGGACGAGAAAAACTGGAGCGACTGGAGGATGAGAATGACATAGATATTGGGAAAGAGAAGCACTAGACCACCAGGCGCCTCCATTGCATAACCCAAGATAACACAGGATCCGATTCCGGGTCCACCAACTAACACATTACGATCCTTCCACCACAACACAGTGTCTAATAATCGTAAATATGTGTGTGTGAGAAAGATATAGCGAAGACGTAAGCTCTCACTCAACCACCTCTCCCATCGACATATAAACCGAATAGGGAAATCTGTATTTTAAAAAAATCCACATAATACGGCCGCAGTAAATCCAGCATCGCTCAGTCGTCAGCTTACTCGCCGACCCGGAAAAAATAGCATATAGTTGGAGCCCTATAGTTCCGAAATAGTTAGCCAGGCGAGTTTTAAATGTACCAATAATTTTAGCACTAACAACTGTTTCTGGCAGCTTGTTCCAGTGTTCAACTTTGCTAATATTAAAGTATTTTTTCCCCGTATTTGTACTGTAGATTAACTTTAATTTCATCGCGGTGTTTGTAGTCGTACTTTCGTTTTATATTTTCCCCAGATTTTGTAAGTGGTGGTGATTATTTTTAGAATATTGAGGTACGTGAGTTACATCTCCAAATCGAATATACGTTCTTAAAAACATTAATAGCACGAATAAAGTTTTAATATTACATCACGTATTTTGTAACTGAAGGTCCGTGCACTAAAATCATATTATCTGGTTTATTACTCCTTCCTGTACACTGTCTCCAGATCTTTACTAAGCTTCTTACATGGTGCAGGCATAGATGCTGACGGTAAAGGAAGATTCCAAAAGAGGCGACGTAGATAGCGATTAGAGAAGATGAGAAGAGGAGAATGGGAGACGTTTGTGTTTAAAAAGGGTTAGATATTACAAAAAAGGAGGAAGAAAAAGAATAGGCATTGATGCAGAAGGGATGGAGAGAGAGAGAGGAAGTGTGGGGGGGGGGTATTAGTAAAGGGAGACAAGAAGAGAAAGGGAGAATAACTAAAGATAGATACAGAAAGTGAGATGGGTGAAAAGACATTGATCTTGAGTGCATTGAGTGAAGACTAGGGATAAAGGGAGAAGATGGACGGCTGGAAAAGGGGAGACGGAGATAAGAAAATGGAGGGGAGAATAACTAGGATAAAATACAGGGAATGGATTAGACGGTAGGGAGGGACTAGATGAGAAAGCATTGATTGAAGGAAAGGGAGATTACGAGGAGAGGGACTGGTAAAAGGGAGATAAGAGAAGGTAGGGAGAAAGTCAAAGAATAAAATACGGAGAAAGGAAGAGATGGTAAAGGAAGGATTGTTGAAGAGATTGCTTTACTAGGAAGAAGGGAACAGAGAATAGTAAGGTAGTGTCATAGTAGTGTATTGGTGCTTGTTTCCACAGATACACCTCAACATTAGCCACGATAAAGTGTTCATATATAATAGTGTCTGAAATCATCATCATCATCATCGTCATCGTCATCGTCATCATCATTATCATCATCATCATCATCATCGTCATCATCATTATCATCATCATTGTTGTGTACATGAAATTACAAAAAAAAAAAACACAAAAAAAAAGCATTAATTTTTAGCATGTATCTGATTCCACGTTAAATATTTTTGTAAGTAAAAAGTCTACTGCAAATGCACTCAGATTCATCACTGCAATGAGAGAGAGAGAGAGAGAGAGAGAGAGGGGTCCCTGTTTGTGAAGGTGCTAACGAGTTTGTTTGGGCATTGAAGTGTGTTTGCTTGTTGTGCTGTTTGTTATTTGTTAGGGCTTCATGGGGAAAACTCAGAGCGGCTGGATTTATGTGTCTTATTCACGAGGAGGGAGAGTGCTTTTTTTTGTTAGCTGTGTGTGTGTGTGTGTGTGTGTGTGTGTGTGTGTGTGTGTGTGTGTGTGTGTGTGTGTGAGAGAGAGAGAGAGAGAGAGAGAGAGAGAGAGAGGGGGGGGGGAAATAGAGTGAGTCTAGGAACAGTGACAGAAAAATTTATGAGTGAGGAAGATACAGTCAGTCAGTGAGAGAGAGAAAAGAGTGAAAAATATGAGAGAGAAAAGTCAGAATGAAAGTGTGAGAGAATTAATCTTCAGAAGGGCTAGTGTGAGTGAGAAAGTGTGAGAGAAACAGTAAGAGAAATACATGTAAGATTAAGATAGAGAGGGGGAGAGAACGATCGAGCGAGGGTGAGAGGAAAGAGCTTAAGAAAAAAGGAAAAACAAAAAGCAACGAGACAGGGAAGGGAAGTGGAGGGAAACATTCAAGCCGGATGGAAGTAAAAGGAGAGAGAGAGAGAGAGAGAGAGAGAGAGAGAATATAAAAAAAAAAATGGGGGAAGTGTTAGAAAGGTTGGTGGAATTGGAAAAACGGAGAGGGTGATGGAGGCACATAAACTTTAATAACCAGACCGATCCCCTCCATTACCCGGCTTGTCACAGCTCCACCATCGCAGAGAGAGAGAGAGAGAGAGAGAGAGGAACCATTTCTGGTAGTTCATGTCTTTCTCCTACGTCCCATTTTTGTTCCTCTTTTTTTTTTTTCCTTCATAACCTTCCCTCCTCAGGTTTACTTTCAACCATTTTTTTTTTTAATTCGATTTAAGTAACATCCATGAAATTTTAATTAACAGTTTCATCTCGGTTACTTTTTCCTTTTTTTTTTTTCTCTCCAGCTACATTCTGACGTTTTTGTGTACATTAATGAAGCATCTCCACTTGTCCAGCCTTACTTATTTACTCACTACTCTCCTCATCAACACCCTCTATCCACACGTACACCTCTACCCACTCCTCTCTACACCACTCATCTACACACTCCCCTCCTCCACTCGTCCACCCTTCACTCCCCTTCTCCACAGCATCCTATATCCATACTTACATATCTAGTCACTCACCCTCTCCACAGCATCCTGTTTCCACACGTACTCATCCACTCACTCCACTTTTCCACAGAATCTCATGTCCACAGTTACTGATCCACATACTTCCCTCCTCCACATCATCACATATCCACACTTACTCATCCACCCACTCACCTCCTTCACAGACTCCCTTCGTAAACTTCACATTATACTCATCCTTTCATATACATCTCCCCGATCCACGGATTATCTCACCAGCCTCTCTTTGATCCACTCACTCTCCCATCTCCACCTGCACAAACCTCACCTTTTTATACCTGCCCCACGCACCTGCCACTACCATCACCAATACTGTTATGTCTGCCCCTCTCTCCACAACTGAGCCTTACCTTCCACCACTACCTCTCTTGATATCCACCTATATCCACTTCTGCTTGTACGGGATGCCTCTTCTATTCCACCTGTGATTTTTATTTTTATATTTTATTTTATTTTTGTCTGCCATACTTTTCACTGATTTTTTTACTGCTAGATATAATCTCTCTTTACACACACACACACACACACACACACACACACACACACACACACACACACACACACACACACACATTCCCCTTTACCACCACTCCCATCCTTTTTTACCGTAACCAGCTCCATCCTTACTATTTTTCCACCTGTGTCCTCACTTAATCCCCCCCCATCTACCCCCTCTCCTCCACCCAACCTTCCCCTCCCCCCCCCCACACACACAAAATCCTTTCAGTCCAATAACATCTATTTCCATTTTATTCTAGCACTTAAGAGTTTTTTGTTATTTTTGCTGGATTTTTTTTTTTTTTTTTTTACTGTCCATCATTGATCCAGTCTCTTCCTGGGAACTCCGCCACATCCACTTACCTGCAACTTCTGGTTTTTGTGTTTATGTCCAAACCTGATTTTTTTCCCCCTCTTCCCTCTCTTCTCTTCCTCCCTTTCCCCTAATCTCTCCCTCCCACTTCGTATCTCCCTCTCCCCTCCTATCTCCCTCTCTCCTCCCTTCTCCATCACCTCTGTCCCTCTCCCAACCCCTCGACATATAGCCAGATGCATACACCTGCTCTCTCTTTCCACCCACTAACACATTACATATTTATCATTTTTTTGCACACACTCCACTTAATTGCACATTCACACATCCTGCACAAAGGCCTTCCACTTGCTGCCACGACACACAACTCTCCGTTCACCAAAACCACTTGAATTTTTCCACTTTCCACTTCTGCCTCCACTTAATCCCGTCTTTTCGGTCGTCCACAACTTCCACTCTTTGCAGTTATGGCTACACTAATCTAACCCCCCCCCCCTCTCTCTCTCTCTCTCTCTCTCTCTCTCTCTCATCCACTGCTTCCAATATTTTTCCACATTATGCATCCACATAATTCCACACCCACTGTTTTTCTCTGCACCAAATCCTCTTCCACATTTTCAGTATTTCCACTTATGCTTCCAGTTAATTCTACACTTCCCTTCCTACCCCCCAATTGCACTCTTCCACTGCGTCCACTTCAACTCCTCTTCCACTCATACCTCCTCTTAATATCAACCCCTAATGCAGCACTCTGTACTTACCACTGCCATTTATTTAATCCTCCAAATCTTTCATTTTTTTCACTTATTCTTAGTTTATCTGTGCCCTCTGCACTCCCTCCCCTACACGAACACACACCCCTCCCTAACTCCTCCTCCTCCTCCTCTTCCTCTTCCTTCTCCTCCTCTTCCTCTTCCTCCTCCTCCTCCTCCTTCTGCTCCTGCTCTTGCTCCTGATCCTCTTCCTCTTCCTCTCTTCCTCTTCCTCCTCGTCTCTTCCACCTCCTCCATTTTTCCACCACCACCCCAAGAGACCAGGCAAAAGGAAGAGGAGTGGCTCGTTACAGTCTTTCATATAAGGAGATTAAGGGATTAGTTCGGCTGGGAATAGGATCAGAAGAGATTGGTTAAACGTCGGATTGGATTCCTTACGGAGGGAGGGAGTTCCGCGCGCGCGCGCGTGCGTTTTTTTTTTTTTCCCTCCTTTTCATCTGGGACAAAGGAGAGGATGAGCATGATCAGATACCCTTTGTGTGTGTGTGTGTGTGTAAATATGCAAGTAGCATTTGTGTATTTTCTTGTGCGTCTTCCGTCCGTTTGCATGTAATGTTCATGTGTGTATGCTTGTGCGTTTCTCTTGTGCGTGCAACTGTCTTCGTGGTTTTGCGTGTGCGTGTTTGTGCTCCAGTGCTCGTGTATGGTATGCTTGCGTGTGTGGAATGCTAGCGTAGTTGTTTGTGCATCCACCCCCACCCCACTTTCCCCTCCACCTGACACCCATCTCGCCGCCCCCGTGCCTGCACCCGATGAGTAATGAGCAGACCCGTCCCTCCCACAAAGCACCTCTTGGTAATAGTGGGCGAGGGAGATTTATCGCGTTCCCCCCCATCTCCCGTCTTCTCCCGCAGCATCCCCCTTGCCCTCTTGTGTACCCCCATTTCTCCCTTGTTAAAGTCTCCCCCCACCCCATTCCAAAATACCCTCTGTCTCCCCTTCGCACTGTCTCCTTTTCTTTTCCATCTTTCCCTTCATGTCCTTCTCCACCTCCCTTTGTCCCCTTTCCAAACTCCCATCATGTAGCCCTTTCCCTTCTCTCTCCATATTCCCTTCTCTGCTGCTAGTTTTGCCGCCGTTTCTCCCACGTTCATGTCCTTTTACTCCCACCTACATGTCCCTTTTCCCCAGCTTACTGTCACCTTCACTCCTTCCATCCCCACCCCTTCTGATCTCACTTCCACTGCCCCACTTTCGTGTCCCTCATCCCCTTCCCTACCCTTCTTCGCCTCCTGCTTCTACTCTCCCACCTCCCCCCATCTCCCCTCCATCCATCACGCCCGCACCGTCGCTGATCGGGTCCTTGAACGCTCACACAATGCATGTTCTCCCTGTTGGTTTAGCTTCACGAGTTTGTGGCTTGGAAGGGGGAGGGGGTGATTCACAAATGTTGATTCACCAACACTGAATCGCAAACATTGATCCGCTAACGCTGACTAACAAACAAGCTTTGATTTAGGATGGCCTGTAACTTCTGCAACTTTGGGTATTATGCTCATGAATAGCGTTCCATTATTCCACTTTTCATAGACACTCGGATTCCCACAAAACAGCCATCACAGTCTTAACATGAGATTGCTTGGCCGTGTTTTTGCCAATCGGAAACCGTGATACTGTTTCTGAGACCAATGCAACTGTTAACTTAAGTACTGAAATAGTTAATTTTGTCTTATTGTTTGATTGAATATAGTATCACTAAAAGGTTGCTTTGGAAACATACTCAGAATATATGAATCACAATGTCCTATTTACATTTTGTGGTCATTGTGAGAGCCTTAATATTTACCTCATTAATACTTCATATTCGGATCTGATGCAACATTCTGAAATCATTTACTTGATGGAAATTTGGCTCTCTCAGTGCAATATGGAATTAGGGAAATAATTTTAATCACGTTAGTATACTTAATGAAATTGTAGATTGTCCATTAATTGCTTTACAGCTGCCAGCTACATCTGATAGAAATAATATTTTGAAATGAATTCACGAACACTTACAGAGGAGCCAGGAAATAATTATTCTCACCTACCACTACATTTGGTAGTTAAATGCGAACAGATTGTAAATATACTATATAGATTGTAAATATATATATATATATATATATATATATATATATATATATATATATATATATATATATATACTGTATATAGTCAATCATACTTTGGCTATCGTCATAGTCAGCATCGTCGTTTTGACTCCTTACGTGTAGATCCATGTATCTTTTTCAGTAACGGTAACGGAACTTAAATTTTTCCAGTTTTATCGACACTCATTAAGTCGGGAGTCTGTTCAAAATTCCCCTCTTCTGCCACACCCTCATCCCGTCTCCCTCTCTGCCCTCCTCCCCACAATAAGTAGCAGTTCCTAAACCCTTTCAATAACAGCAATCTAATTTCAATTTTCCACTTTTATCGCTGGTCGTCCAGTCAGCGAGTGAGCCAGAAACTCCCCCTCTCCCTCCCCACCCCATCCATCCCTTCTCTCCCCTCTTCTCCACCCACCCTCAACCGGCCCTTCTCTTCTCTCCCTTCCTCCCCTACCTCCTCTCTCCCTCTCTCCTGCCTTCTCCGCACCTCTCATTATCTCAGCGTCCTTTCCGACTCCTCTCTCAATCTCACCTCCCATCCCCTCTCTCTGCACTCACTTCTACGTGCAGTACCTCGCTCCATATCTCCACCCATCATCCTTTCCACACCTCTTCCCCCCCCCCCGTCCATCTTTCTCACTTTCCATCCTTCTCGTCCTTTCTCCTTCTGTCCTCTTTCCACCTTCCCTTCATCTCTCTCCCCATCTCTCACCCTCTTGCAAACTCTCCTACCTCCCACAAACTCTTTCCTCTCACCCTCCTCCCCCTTGCCCTTTTGTCCTTCATCATTCGCCTCCTCCCCACTCTCTCTCCCTCTTCCTTCTCTCCCTCGCCTTTCTTAGCACCACACTCCTTCTCCATGCGCCTCTCCCCACATCTCGTCCTCCCCACATCTATCCCCCTCTGCCCATCTCTCCCTTGATCCCAAGTCTTACCCCATATCCCTTTCTCCTCCTATCTCCCCTCCCCTCCCACTTCCTCCCTCAGTCTTTTTCTCCAGTCTTTCCCTCCTCCACCGTTCCCCTCTCTCCCATTCCCTACCTGTACCACCATCCCTCTCTCTCCGTCCCTCCCCCTCCCACTCCCTACCTCTCCCAGTCCCATCTCCCTCCCAGGTATCATTCTTTAAAACCCTGCAAGCCTCAGAGTGATGACTGTCCCGGAATCATGCATTTTTCATGGCCGCTATCTCGCCTGCATGACTGCCCACTCCGCCATCGATTAGGCTTTCATCAGGGGCCAGGTAGTTTGAGCTGTTGGGAGGTGGCGAACTTGTGTGGCGGGGATTTTTCTTTTGAGGTAATTACTTAGTGCGTGTTGGCTGGGTTGAGGGGAATGGTGGTGAGGAATTGGTGGTGTGGTTTGTGTGTGTGTGTGTGTATGTGTGTGTGTGTGAGAGAGAGAGATAGAGATAGATAGATAGATACAGAGAGAGAGAGAGAGAGAGAGAGAGAGAGAGAGAGAGAGAGAGATGGCGAGGGAGGAAAGCAGAAAGACTTCTTTACCCTTTTTTTTTTCTGACAAACTTCATACTTATAACTTGACAGGTGTAGGTTTGGATTTCCCGTTACTGAGCTGTGACTCTCAATTAAGCAGGTATAAACCATGAAAGCAGACAGTTTCAAAGGCCTGGAAAATAAGTAAAATTAAACCGAGCAGTAATCCTATTTTACTGGGCACTCTGATGTCACGTCTCCTAATTTTGTGTTCCTCTTTTTCCTGTGTTAAAATCCTACTCACCCCATCTGTAGTAACGCGATGATGATTATGATGATGATGATGATAATGATGATGATGATGATGATGATGATGATGGTGATGGTGGTATAGAGTTAAAATTTTCTTTGAGTTGTAATGCATCAGATACGAGCACCGTGTTGTTTTGAGCCAGTACAGTAATATCAGAGGCAGAAAGAGGCAATGTTGAAAAAGGTGGACAAAAGGTGAAGGAATGGAATGCTGGACAAAGGGAGGGAGGTGAGGGAGAAGGGATGAGGGCGGCGAGGCGTAAGGACAAAACAAGGAGCAATATATGAGACATGGAAGGGACAGAGGAGGATAGAGGACACAGGAGATAAAGACTGACATAGATAGGGTCAGGTTTGGTTAGATTAGGTTAGGCTAGGTTAGAGTAGGGTTGGGTAGGGTACGGGAAAATAAGCTAAGTTAGGGTAGGTTTGGTTTGGTTCGGTAAGGTAAGGTAACACTAAGAGGAAAAGCGCATATGGCTTAGCTCAATTAGAGTTAGGTTAGATTAGGTTGGGGTAGGTAAGGGTAAGTTAGATAGGGTGTAGATAGGTTTAGGACGAAGTATATTTTGCTTTATTCAGTGTTAATTCAAGGTCAGACTGAGTTCCCATTATATGACATGTGGAGGTGTAGGAGGACTACTGGGCCTTGGGATAGGCTACTGCCCCCGAGATACAGGCCCTGAAGCCTTTGCCCAGAATCGGATATATATATATATATATATATATATATATATATATATATATATATATATATATATATATATATAAACTAGTTAGGTACGGTATAAGAGTCTGGAATTTACCGTACTTCCCACAGTTTTTTATATACAAGTATATACGAGTATTGAAAAAGTAAAATAACTGGCAAGTGAGTGGTTAGGGAAAGGAATGTACCGTATACGACAAAATTATGAATACTAGATATGTTACGGGTTAGAGTAAGCTAGAGTCCGTAGTAAGTTAGAGTTGAGGGTAATCGAGAGCCGAAATGAGTTAGGATCACGTGAAATATGTCTAGTTAAGTCTTAGTGAAAGTTAGGTAGTAGTTTGGCACGGAATGTGTTTGAAAAATGTCCAAGAGTTGAGAGGGGAAAGGGGAGCTTGGTCCCCCATGAAATTAAAGTGGGAATAACGTGATGTGTGGTGAGTGAGGCCTCATGAGTCAGTTTTGTGTTGGTCAGCATTATGAGTCGGCCTGAGCCACATGTAGGTCAGCTGCGGCCGAGTTTAGAGGTCGGGAGTAGTCATTTAGAACTCTGATAAAGTGGAAGCTGAATATTAAGTAGAGCTGAACACCAGATTTTAACACAGTTAGTTGGAAGGTAATGGGAGGGTCAGAGTCACACCTTATTGAAGCTTTGACGATTGACATTTAAGTGTTTTGACAGCAGAAAAGTAAATAACTGAGTAATTTAGCATGAAGTTTTGACTTGTTCATAACATTACACATTTTAATGCAAATAGTTCAACTCTAATTCTGAGTTATCATTTCTGGAACAGAATATAAAATTAATGATATTTTCCATTATTTGTTCAGTATCTTTTGCAGGTAAGTGGCTGTCTTCTGGTGCGGTGCCACGAAAGATGTTAAGTATAAGAACAAACGTAATGTAGATACACTGATGTGCAGTTAACAGCCATGGATGTTGATTCATTTCTGTATGATATGTAAGGGGACAGTATGTATGTAGTATATATCTCTCAGAACAGTGATACAACCAGTAGACTGTATGATGTTAGAGTTTCAGAATTGTCGGACTTAAAAATGGAGCAGTATTGTTCTCCTTAACTGTATTATTTTTGTGGTAATGTCGTGTCTGTGGAAATATACCCTCAGCAATAATTGCGTTGTTTCTCTTGTTATGCTCAACACAGGAAGAGAGACTTTTGAATATTGCACTCATCATATTTCATGAACCTTTCAGTGTCAGCCCCGCCAAGAAAATGAAATGGGTGATATTAATTTTACATGGTCACATCCGAGGCAGAGCGATTTTGGATTTTTGTTGTCAATCTACGGTATAATCATACATGTCCAAACCGATTGGACATCGTGATGAAATTTAGCATCCAGTACAGTTGGAAAGCTGACTGTCAGTTAAAAACGGGATCCCCCCACCACCACCCTCACATATAAACCGATAATATTTATCAGTAGGAATTTCCATCAGATCAACCGAACTTTGCATGGAAGAAATTAGTCAAATTAGATTATGGAGGAAAGATATGCATAAAAGACGGAAAAAATAATTCTTTATATCTATCTATCTGTCTACCTATCTATCAGTCAATCTATCTATTTGTCTATCTATATATGCATTAATATGTGAAGGACAGAGAGAGCGAGAGAGAGAGAGAGAGAGAGAGAGAGAGATAATATCCCTGGCATAAGTCATTAGTGCAAGTTTCACTCATTTCGGGAGTCAGTCAGTCTGTCAGTGAAGTATAAGGGCTAGTCTACGATAAAGCATTTTGTCCCTGTCATCCCCGGACAGGAAACTACACTATACACGTAGGTGTACAGTAGGCCGCAGCAGCATCCCGACCATGTCGTCTGGAGGTGTCCCTTTAAAGGCGCATGTAATGTTGTGGAAGTTAGATGAGAGCGGTGCGAACGACAGCTATCGGCCCAGTTACGGTAATTAACATGTTCCCGGCCAAAACAGCCACGCGTGCATTTTCCCTAACTACTGTACTCTCCATCGACACAAATGTAAGGCAGAATTTGTATAGCTGGTCTGAATTTTCTAGGTATCCATGCAGGTTTGCCTGTGTGTGTTTGTGTGTGTGTGTGTGTGTGTGTGTGTGTGTGTGTGTGTGTGTGTGTGTGTGTGTGTGTGTGTGTGTGTCTATATTCGTCTGTCTATCTGTTTCTTATCCATCCATCCATCCATCCATCTACCTATCTATCTATATATGTATTCTATATGTATCTTATCTGTTTACATATCTATATATTTGCCTGTTTCTGTTTGCCTGTTACCGGACGCTACATCCTGAGAGAGGTGGTGAGGACCGGCGAATCTCTACGCATATTTGTCCCTACTCAATAACAACCCCCTTTTCCCATGACACACCACTCTCCCTCATGCTTCCACCTTGCTCCTCCTCCTCCTTCTCCTCCTCCTCCTCCTCCTCTTTTTCCAAAGTCCCTCTCTCACACGTTTTCTTCGTCACTTTCTTACTCTTTCTTTACCCCTTATGGCCGAAGCGTCTGAAAATAATATTTAGAAATCAGTTTTGTTTGTAGTAGATGTTTGCCTTACAATTTCGCCTTAATTAATTCAGACACTTGTATAAACTAATGATTGGGCGCTGCGTGGACGGTCGCTTTATTTACCTTGATCGACGCCTTCACGGAACACTGCACACCCAAGAGTAGTACAGAGATTCTTATTAACACCCTTTGATTTTTGTGATGTTTAGAAATGTACACTAAAAAAAAAAAACTATCATCCTTGTTCCGTCTGAAGAAAATTTACAACTGGCGAAATGCAGTGAAAAGCCTGTCTCTACTAGTGTGTGTTTCAGATGGTTCGAGTTTTCTGCTATGTATTCGTTAAACTTTGGGAAGATACTTGTGTCTCTCTGTACAGCCTGGAGCGAAAATTCGACATTTCTCAGCCAGCATTGTGTCCTGCTTTCCACTGTGTCATTCCTTCCCACACAGCACAGAGCATCCCCCCTTACATACTCGTGTGTTGCTCACCTCATATCCCTGTCACATAAAAATAGTTCATGTAATACCTTTCATTGGTACTTCCGGGATAGAAGTGTCGGCGGATTTTTGCTCATGCCTGTATAAGGACATACCGTACTGTAATTCGATCATTAAGATATTTCCTTGGAAGATATCAGGTCTCCATCTTCTTATCAGCTCCTTCACTACCAAAGGCCTTTTCTTAAGCTGAGTAAAATCATCTGGTGGTAGCGAGAATGAAATAAAAAGACGTCCTGACACTGAAGGGGCCTATGGAGATTATTTCTAACCATTTCAAAGCCTCGGGTTTGTCTTAAGTTGTATATCTCAGACAGCAACAGGAATAAGAAAGAAATCCTGGCACTAAAGGGGTTAAGGCGCATATCTCCCAAGTGACAGATATTCACTGCCAAAGTTTGTCGCGAGTCCTCCGTATGTAAATTTATTGCCAAAGTTAGTCCCGTGAGACCCCCATATGTAAAAAGCAGAGGACGAACTTTATACCGTAAATGAAAAGCAGGAGATGCATTACTTCCCGTCAAAAGAGTGCGAATTTGGTGTTTAGGTGTTTTTCCCTCATACCTATAATTCACTGCCAAATGTAATTGTAGTTTCCTTGTACGTTAGAAGCAGAGGACGCAAAATTTACCATGAAAAATGTGGGAGGCGCATTATTTACAGTATAAAAAAAAAACTATGTGTCAAAAGCTTCATTCATATATTGTGAAAGCCAGAAGACGCTTTATTTACCGTCAGAAATACAGTAGACGCTGTTATTTGCCGCCAAAGAAAAGCACAAGACTCACTATTTCCCGTCGGACGAGCGTGGGAGTGTCATGGCGTTAGGTGTGAGTGAGCGTCTCTGTGGATTATACCCAAACAGAGCCTCTCCTCCTCCAGCCTCATCATCCCCACTAAATCCGAGCGAGAGCGTGATACCGCCCTAAGTCACCCGGGAACTGCCGCCTCCTTGGGCACTTTAGACGTCACATTTAATCACCAAAAGCTTTTTCCTTGTGTAGCGTTACCGTCGAAGAGGGGGGGGAGAAGAGGGGGAGGGGGACAGACGGGAGAAGGGGAAGGGGGGAAAAGTGGAGAGAGGGAGGGAGAGACGTGAGTGGAGGCCAGCATAAGCTCTGAGTTCATAAGCCCTCTAAATATCCCCATTGCGTTGCTTAAAAACACCGGGTTCTTTACGCACTCTCCTTGGGTCCCCGCCTCGCAGACGACGTAAATACGACGTAAATACCACCTTGGAGGGCGGACTTTTCTCCCCGGCGTGAGTTTGGTGGGGCCTGGATTGCCCTTTAGCGACAAGACTCTGGACGCATACCAGCCAAAACACAGATTTATCGCCCCTCGCTGATTTCAGAAGTTTGGGACTGAGAGAGACGGTAGAGACGCTGGCACAGGCGCGGTGGGCTGGCTGGGTGAAAGGAGGGAGAGAGCTGAGGTAGAGTAGGATAGTGATGGTGCTGGGGAGGGGGAGGAGAGTCCCCAACTGAGGAAAGATAGGGAACTGGAATTTTTTTTTTTTTTTATAAACTTTAGGTATTTACGTAGCAATCCGTTTCCTAAAGCCTAGCCGTCCTCTGTACCATTCACCTTTCACTTGTCACAGTTAAGAGTGTGTCATTTGGGACTGGTGTGGACGAGGATATGGATAGCTGCTAATAGCATTGGGCTAATACATATTTGGATATGGATCGTATTAGGCTAGGATAGAAGTAGATTCGAGCAGTGCTATGCTACGACAGATGTAGTTAGGAATAGTACAAGGCTAGGATTGAGATGATGGGAATAACACAGGGCTAGGGTAATGGTGAATATGGACAGTTGCAAAGAATAGACGTAGATATAATGACAAGAGGAAGAGTGAGGCATGGGTAGCACTGGACTAGAGTATATGTGGCTAGGATAGGGGCAGATAGAAACAGTACTGGACTTGAATAATATTGGGCTAAGGTTTTTGGTGTCTAGAATAGAGGTAAATAGGCGTAGTCCTGGGCTAGGTTACAAGTGACCTTGCAGGTTGACTTGGATAGCAGGGGGGACATGGATATTGCAGGGGTAGGGCAAAGATCGGGTGCAATAAAGGCGACCCGGTGCAGTTATTGGCTGTTATGGCGGTGGTGGACTGGGAATTTGGTGAGCTTGCAATGGCTGTGGCTGTGCATGTGTGTCGGCTGAAACTGGTCCATTAGCGAGGAGTGAGGAGGTAATAGTGGATCTGCAGACTAGAAAATGTTGGAGCGGGGCCGGGTTTAGGGTTGTATGGATCCCTGCATGCTGAGTGACAAACTTGGATCAATTCCCTCTTTTAACTAAGATATTTTAATGGTGTAAAGACAAGGACAGTAGCGTGCAGAGTAGGAATGGATCAGTTATCAAGAAAATGGTGCCATCGAGGTAGAGATTAATGTAGGGCTATGTGGATGGTTCTCATACGTTAATTTACAGGCACTCGTAAATCAGTTCCCTATCGTAGTCAGGACTTGTTCTGCATGACGAACAAAGAAAGGAGGGAGCAGCGTAGTGGTGAACCTGCAGCTTAGAAAATCGCTTCAGACAATTAGGCTTGTGTAGGTCTGTGTGGATTCTGGACTATGATTCACAAACTTAGATCCATCCCCATCAGTAAGTGAGATTAATAATTATTAGTACAGAAGGATTAACGAAAGACGAATGCAGAGTCCTTCTGTGTCTCTTGTTCTTGCAAATAAAAGTCTTAGTTAGGGGGGAACATTATCGTAAGTATATGTATGTGAAGTTCAGCCCTTGATCGGCGGCCCCTTTGAACTACTTAGGGGCCGCAAAAAGACGACTGTAATAGGGCAGGGACTTTGGGGAATGTCTGTCTAAGTGAAGCTGAGAACTTCTGGGGGGAATCTGAGACAAGGTAACTGGGGCATAGTTGGTGGGTGGGAGTGACAGGAGGAGGAGAAGGAGATGGAAAAGATCGTGCGTTGTTGTAGGAACAACTTATGGTTTTATGATAGGGAGAGGCAGGGAAGAAGTGAACCAGTGAGAGGATGAAAGGGGGAGTATGAGAAACAGTTATAAATGTGGTGAGACAGATTGATTCCTGATATATTAAGACCTCTTCCAGTTGCAGAATACGAAAATAAATCATGAAAAGGCAGGTTCAGAAAAAGTTCTCTATTAAACACAAGGCCATCGATATTCATTTAGCTTGATGTTAAGATGTAAGTTACAAAGAGGGAAGATTAGAGGAAAATATAAACAAGGAAACTTATGGTGCGGGGCATTTAGAAGTTAAACGCAAGGAGTGTGGAGGAAGACGCGAGAGACACGGATAAAAAGGGGGATAATGGAGTAGTGACTGAAAGTTATGGAGCAAAGTGTGTAAAGAAGTATGCAGCTGGATAAAAATGAAGTGCCGGGGCTGTAACTGAGAGTTGTGATGCAAAGTGTGTGTAAAGAAGTATGCAAGAGGCCGGGATAAGGATGGAAAAGATAGAGGCTGAAAGCTATGAAGCAGTGTGTGTGTAAAGAAATATGCAAGAGACGGAGATGGAGCTGCTGCCGAAGTTTGTGCATGAGAGGCCAGGGGAGGGAGATGTCAGAGAATGCGCGTGGGTAGGAGAGACATGTCCGAAGTTGTGGCAAAACGACCTGAGAGTCTCTTGAGAGGTAAGCAGACAGCCCGAACGCTAGAGGAAAGTGAAAACTGACAGGAACTTCAAGGTTAACTTTAAAATGACTGTGCCTGCAAAGGAAAGATTGAAACCTAAGATGTTTTAGAGATTTTGGTGTGCAGATGTGGATGTGATTTTTCATTAGCCTGAAATAAAATGATATACGAATGTTTGCTGTATTAATATTCAGCCGTGTAAGTTACTGTCAAGGGCAAGAGAATACAAAAGTCATATTTCCTGTCTTGCTGTGATAGAAACAATGAACGATAGTCTTGAAATGTAAGCTCTGGTAATCCCTGTAATCCCTTTTGTCATGTAAGTCTTATACCAAAGATGATAAATTTGGTGCTTCGGCGTCTCATACCTACAAGCCACTGTTCTTTGATCGCCCTCCAGATGATCACGATATGGGACTATTCACGTGTATTGGAGATTCAGAGAGCCTCTTCAGACATTCCAGAGCAAAGTAATTACAGTTCTGAAATTCGCCGACACTGAGTGAAGTTATTATCGGCTTTAGTACTATAATTTTAAGTCTGGGGCTGAATATCAGTCAGTTTGAAAATACACGGAAGGAACGACGGTAGTAAAGCATCATCATAACGTTAAATGGCATTCTAGATGGCCATGTTGACTGTCAGATGCCACAGTTATTTGAGTTATTAGTGTTGGCCTTCATTGTAAGTGTCTCGTTATATCTTGAGGGTGCTGCATCTCATATTCATTTCATTGCTACATTAAGGTATTTTATTCTGACAAACACCAAGCGATTTTCCGACGTGTAATATCCCTACCAGTCAAACGGCTAAAAATCTTCCTCAATAAACATATAAGTAATAAAAGTTAGGTTATCATCCATAGTGTACCTCTTAGTGTGGGATTACAGTACCAGACTGAGGGACGTTCTTTTGTGGCCTTATATTACCTAGCACCGTTTCCATCGCGACTTAATATACAAACATCTATTCCCATTCAACACGGTGGCATCTTACACGTTTTCGCTTCTTTTGGATGGTTTTATTAATTTTAGTGTAGACTTTCTTAGCTAGAGAAGTTAGAAATAGTTTTCATGAACCCCATCAGTACGAGAGACCTTTCGAGATTTCGTCATCGTCCTATCTTTCCCCTCATGTACACGCACACTTTCACTCACACTAGCTCACACTTAGACACACTCACACTAACACCAACATCCACACGAACACCCCCGCGTACACGCACATTATCGCTCACAACTCACTCACACTTACTCTCATACACATACTACCACAACACCAGCATCCACACGAACACCAATACCAACACGCACATCCACATTCACATCCACGCACAGTCGCACTCACAACCCCTCACACACACATTCACCCACGCCCTCTTTCTCTCTCTCACCCACACCCACACCCTCACCCTCACACCCTCTCCTCTCGCACATTATCTATACCTCCTCTTTAAACTCTGCGTCCTCCGTCTTTCCATTTTCATTACGGAATTAAATTGGCGAGGAAGAAAATAAACAGCAGCTGAAACATTGCATTTACTGTCTCCTCTGTCTCTCTCTGTCTCTGTAATGAGATTGGTAGTCGTGTATTAGGAAAGGCAATGTAAGTAGTGTTTTCTCCGTGTTTTTGCTGTAAATGATACGAGGTGGGCGCGATGGATGAATAAATGAGGTGGACTGAGATGGATAGATGAACTAGTAGAGACAGACAGACGCACAAGCAGACATAGATAGGTAGATAGATAGAAGTAGAACGGATGGACGGACGGAGGAGACAGATATTGGACGATAAGTAAAATACACGTGAATATTAACGTATATGCAAAAATAAAATAGTAATGAGATGTTAAGGGAGGCTCCTGGAATTACGACCTAAGCTAAAGATTTAATTTCGTGTGACAAAGATCCCTATCCCTTTCAGCTCAGTTGATGCCCAGTTGTAGCCGGATTAGGGGTCTGATATAACCAAGGAGACTTTCCTACCAAATTAAGAAGGCTTAGCGAATTTCACGTAACCACGACTGTGTATTTACGTTGTGAAAGTGATCCACTTCCCTTACTTGAAACCAAACCGGCTCTAGTAGTAGTAGTTTGTAGTAGTAGTAGGAGAGGGGAGAGTCGTGCATTCGTATCGAAACTCCAAAGTAGTCAGGAAGAGGGCTGGCTGCAGGGGAAGGAAGAGAGAGAGAGGGAGAGAGTCAAGAAAAATGGGATAATAAGATATATAAAAGGAGATAATGTAGAGAGAAAAGTAACAAAGAACGAAGGATAAAGTAAAGAAAGTTTAAATAAGGAGAAAAAGGCACAAGAAAAGTAGCAAGAGTATGATTTAGGCAGCGGGAGACTGGTAGTGAAGTAGTGGCAGAACAACAACATAAAGGCATCAGCGGTGGAAGGAGAACGGTGCTTTCAGATCATAGCTCCGAAGTGGTCAGGAAGAGGGCGAGGTGCAGGGGTGGTGGCGGACCGGACATCCATCACGCTTGTCCCTGGTAAGGAAGTCAGGCTGGCAGATTTAGCGAGGATGGTTAAAAGCTCTGGCAGGAGAGGTCAGACGCACAGAGGCCAGCGGTGCACGGCAGGGTCGGATTGAGGGGAGATGGATGGCTTGGTTTGAGAGGGACGGATTGGAGGAGATGCAGATGGCTTGGCTTGAAGGGGCACGGATTGGAAGAGAGAGGGATGGATAGGAAGGGAGGAGAGGGACGGACTGGGTGAGAGACTGATGGCTTGGTTTGAGGGGGACGGATTAGCGAAGAGAGGGAGGGATTTGTGGAAAGAGAGACGAATTGGAGAAGTGGACAAAGGGAGAGGAACGAACTGTGGAGAGAGGTACGAATTGATATGGTACTTACAGGGATGACTTGGGAGTATGTAAGAACTGGCATTGAAGGAGAATGATTAATTGGCAGCGAGAGAGGCGAATTAGACGTTACAGAAACTCACGAAAAGGGGAAGAATAGTCCAAATGGCACTGTTTCGTGGGGAGAGTTAATAGACCAACATGTAGCTCAACTCAGGCCTCAGATGAGAAAAGAACTGTATGACCTAGAACACAGATATACAGTCCTTCAGTGTCTCCCAGTGGTACAGAGTAGAAGGGACAAAAGCTTGTAGTGAAAGGCCTAATTGCCAAGAGGAGTAACTGAAACTGAATTATGTCATACGCTTAATATGCTGGAAATTATTAACCTCCCGAAGAAAACAAGACGAAAAGCAATATAGCTGTAGGAAGTATTTACAAAGTAGACGTTATTTTATATCCATCATGTAGAGATGTGTCCCCTAATCTTAATAAAGTCGTCTGGCCTGAACACGATTATAATAAGGTTAATAAGATTGAGATCAAATACGCAGTATGCTATATTACAGATTCAGACCCTCCTTACTTCGAGAAATCTTATCTTAAGTGAAATCGTCTGGTAAGAAAAATGAATCAAAAACCCGGTACTATAGTGAAGGGGTTTTCATGCTTATCTGTCCTGGAAAAAAAATGAACCCTGGCCGAGAAAAAGTAAACAGTTGGAAGTATGTACTGAAAAAAAAAAAAAAGAAAAAAAAAAAGAAAAAAAAAAAGCCATTAGATGCAGCAAATAATCAGAAGCTCGACAAGCTAGCGGCAACATTAGAGTGTGTGCCAAATTACAGTAGTGGAAAGTATACACCAGCATTAGAAAGTATACAAAATACAGAGTAAAGTATTTGCCAACAGTGGAAAATATGTATTAGTAGACACCATTAGATACAACAGGAAAAATGAACAAGTAGATGAGTAAATAATTTCTAGAGAAGGAACGCAGTAGTTGGAGTGGCCCCAGAGACTTGACCCTAACTCAGCAGACAGGGAGGCGGCACTGGCTCTTCCCCCTTATCTCGCTAGTATCGCGGGGTGTAAACAAGACAAGAAAAAACAGCTTGCCTTCTTTTGCTTCTCACTACCCCTTACACCCCCAGTTTTTTGTCTCTCTATCTTTCTCTTCTTGATTCTGTTCCTGCTCCTCATCCAGCTTTCTGCCTCATTACATTTTCCCCTCCTCACATATCCAGTCATTTAACTTCCTTCGTCATTCATGTTTCCCCCATTCTCCACTCAGTTCACTTCCCTAGTCTTTCCATTTTCTCCTCCTCATTTCAATCTTCCTCTCCTAATTCCACTTTTCCCTTCCGCATTCCGGTTCCCTGTCCTTTTTTCAGTTAGCGTACTCATTTCAGTTACCCATTTACTTCACCTTTCTCTTCCTATCCTTCCAGTCCTCATCTCCTTTCCTTGCAATCCCCATCTCCTTTCCATACAGTCCCCATTTTCTATCCTTCCAGTCCTCCTACCGGTCCCGGCTCTTCCTTTCCGCCCCCCCCCCTTCCTCCTTTCAGACCTCCTTTCCCCTCCTTCCACATGCCTGAGCGTCCAGTGTTGAGACGTGCCAGTACCGGGGCCTATAAAACACTGGATGACCCGAGTGTCTCATGGCGGCAGCTGCACAATATTCCTCACCCCGCTCCCCACATCCCACTCCATCCCACACCACCCAGCACCCCACCCCACACCCCATCCCACCCTTGGCCCACATCCTCTCTTTGACTCTTTTACACTTTCTGTTTTTACTTCACCCCCACTTCACCCTTGGCACACACGCACTTTCACTCTTCCTCTTGGCATTACCTACTCTGCCTCTCGTCCCCTCTTTCACACTCACTCTCTCTGGCTCTCTTTCATGATATTGCTAACTCTCCATACTCTACCCCTCGCCACCTCTTCCATACTCACCCCTTTTCACTGTTTTTCGAATGTGCGTATCCAGCCTCTCACCCCCTCTTCAATACTCACTCATTTCACACTTTTACATTACTTCTTACTCAGCCACACACCCTCTCCTTCACACTCAGCAGTTCACTCTATTTTCTTCATTCTAGTGTTCATCTCATTTTCATCCCAACTCCACCCTCTCCCATACCCCTCCCTCCCCCCGCTCCGCGCATTCTCAATCATACACTCTGTTTTCTATATCCTAGTTTTTTAATTTTTTTTTTAATTTTAGTGTCATCCTGTTTTTCTCACGGTCCACTCCTCGGTCTTGCCAGTCGTATGGTCACTTATATTCTTTTCACCCTTTTTTATTTATCTCGGTATACTATCTTATCATGTCAACTCACCCTCCATCTCCTTCACCAGTCTGTATACCTCCCTCCCCCCATCTACCTCATGCCCACTCCTCCCCCTTTATACAACATGTTTCCGTGCCCTGCCCTCTCACCGTACAGTACCCTTCACTCTGCCCTCCTCATGCTTTCTCACTGTTTTTCACTCTGTATTCTTGTTTCTGGTTTACTCCTATCTTGCACTAACTTCCTCACCCTGTGCATCTTCCTTACTCTACCCCCAGCACGTGCTCTCTATTTTTCACCCTTTGTTCTGTATCTTCACCTAATCTCCTCACCTGTCGGTGCTCCACACACTGCCTGTCATTGAATTTGGCTGTTATTTATTGTTTTAGGAGGGAACAATCTTACTGGATTCTGCTGGACTCTAGCCTTTGGTTCCTTCTTTCGTGTATAAAAATAAAAAACAGACAGAGGGTCACATTTCCGTCGGTTAAGGATACTACCTAGCACCTCATCCTTACCCGGTCATTCCATTATCTTGTTAATTAATATACAATTCATTAATTTTATCTTGGCGGAGATATTCGTCCTTTTCCATCATTATTGACGTAGCTCAGTGGCCAAAAAGGACAATGCTGTGGCTCTACATCCTTCCCATAGCACTTCTTTGTGACTAGCATCATATTCTAATGTTCATGTCTTGTAACTTGGGGTTCCTTGATGGACGAATTTTTAAAAATGAAGAGAGTGTTGTATATCGCTCTGTATATCGACCCTAGAATAGCCTATGTTGCATACAGTTGAATAGATGGATTTTGTATGCAGAATAAATCGTTAAGGAAGAGGGGCCATGAAATCTGCAACTCCATATACATCCCTAAAAGCAATACTGAGGCGGGTCCCGATAACTCAAAGGCCTGTGCGAAACGATAGCAGGGAGGCAGACTAACATTCCACGCGTTGCCCTAGGGATGCACGGGTGAGAGAGAGAGAGAGAGAGAGAGAGAGAGAGAGAGAGAGAGAGAGAGAGAGAGAGAGAGAGAGAGCAAACGAGAAAAAGGTAAAGTGGGAATGAATGAAGAGGAGAGGAAAACATGGAGAAGAGAGAGAGAGAGAGAGGGGGGGGGGAGGAAATGGAGCCTGAGGGAACAGAGTCGAAATGGGAGAAGGCAGCAGCGAATGGTCAGCCAAGGGAGAAATTGGCAATAGGGCAAGGGTGGGTAACTAGGAAGAGGAGGAGGAAGATAGGGAGGAAGAGGAGGAGAAGGAGGAAGATAGAGAGGAAGAGGAATAGGAGGTAGGCAGGAGAAGGAAGAGAAATATTGAGAGAAAGAACAAGATGGCTCTTCTGTGTGTATATCGATGTTAATTTACATGTTTATTTGCATGCGCTTGTGTCATTTTTGTCTGTGTGTATGAGAGAGAGAGAGAGAGAGAGAGAGAGAGAGAGAGAGAGGTGATTTATACGCTCTTATCCAGACTGAAAGAAAAAAAAATCAGTAAAATTTATTATAATGAACAACGAAGCCAGGAACAGAAAATCAAATTATCATGCCTCTTTTTTTTTCTTTTTTTTTTCAGGTAAGACTTTAACTCCAACGTTGCCCATTTTGGTAAGGTCAAGAGAGACGCTGACCTCAAATTACAAGCCAGGTCAGCACAGGGCGGTGAGTATTTATTTTCATTTTTTTTAATAATTGAGGAAAGCTTTTGTTCATTTTCTTGGCATCTGTGTTACTTTCTGGTGTATTATGTTATTGGTCGTCATCATCATCATCATCATCATCATCGTCATCATCATCATCATCATCATCATCATCATCATCATCATCATCATCATCGTCGTCGTCGTCATCGTCATCATCATTATCATCATCATCATTTTACTGTTCATCGTCACCTATCTTGATCAAAATTATTATTATCCTCATCTTCATCAACCCTGTTCCCATTATTATGAACGGAAAAAATAGACCCAGAAACAAGAAGAAAAACAGTAAATCGGGAGAAATATTAAAGATGCTGTCGCGATAAACCGTAAGTGACTCCCAGACTGTATATGATTCACTAATACACGAATAAATCTGTTCAGTTTTTCACCAGAACAGTGATGGTCGTATTTTGTATTCAGTATTTGTTTTTTCATCTGCTACTCTATATTATTTAGTTTAAGAGACTGCCGTGGTAGTGAACTGCTTGACATTACCAGGGCATACGGAAAAAAATGTCCATACTCTATACTCTTTTCACTTAAACCTGGCCTAGATTTTCTTCCTTTTGTCTCTTATTTCACATCTCTATATAAAAGAACAAGACAGTGATTTGGCTTTACGTATTTTCATAGCACTTCGTCACTAGGATCATATGCAGGTGTTAATATCTTCTTACAGCACAGGAATCAATTTGGCGATATGGCAATTTAGGGCCAAATTGGAGTGAAAGAGTGAAAGGAGTATACGAGTCTGCTAATGCACCAGTCCCGGTAAAGTTAATTCAAAACAGAGATTAAAAATATATATTCCCCAGCGCTACGCCACTCTTCCCTAAAGCTCAGTGTTTGCTCAAGGAAACTCATTATTCTGTGCTGGGTGACTGTGGCTGAGTGATGGTTTTAGGTGTGGAGAGAAGCGGAAAGAAAAGGACGGTTCTTGAGGAGACTGGGAAAAAATGTAACGACTGTGGTTAGGGAAAGGTTTAAAGACTGTGGAGATTTGGGGAGAAGCGGGACTGTGGTTGGAGAGACGTTTGGGGATTAGGGAGATGGGGAAAACTAAAGACTGTGGCTAGGGAGTGGTTTTAAAATTGTGGAGATCTGGAGGGAAGAGGGACTGGTTAGGGAGAGGGTTTAGGCTTGTGGGATGGGGTGGGGAAATGAACTATTGTGGATGGGGAAAGGCGTATGGTTTGGGGGTGGTGTGGAAAGAGAAGAGAACGTGGTTGGGGTGAGGCTTTAGGATTGGGGAGATTGGGAAAACGAAAGACTGTGGTTGGGGAAAGGTGGAAAAAGGAGGAATGTGACTGGGAAATATTTTACGTTTGGGGGAAGGCTAAAAGAGAAGGAACAATGGCTGGGGAAAGGTTTGGGAAAGAGGAGATGGGGATAAGGAACGACTTTGGTTGAGGAGGCTTTAGATTTGGATAGAAGCTGTAAACAAAGCGACTGTGAATATTTTAAAGATTTTATGTGTGGGGAGAAGTGGAAAACGAAACGACTATGTCTAATTAAAGTTTGCGGAGGTGAGGAAAAATGCTTCACTAGACGTATCCAACCCCTCAGGTACGAAAAATCTCTTCCTTCTGAGTGGGATATGAAGTTAGCAATAATGAAATAAAACGACGTCCTTGGGATGAATTGGTTGAGATGGAAGAGGAGAGAGGCATTATTTACGGCCATAGTTTCGAGCACCTTCGCAACAAGAGGTCGGCCTTTACCTTGGTAAAATTATAGAATTAGAAAAAAAAACAAAATAAGCTGCATCTTCTTAAATGATATAATAGTTTAGGTTCCAGGGATGTCAATGGAATTTTGAGATGAGTAAGCTTATGAAAGAATGAGCCACTTAGCTTTTCATAGAGTCTTGGGACTAATTCATCTGAACAACACGTCTAACGTTTGTTGAAATACAATACTAGACTTGCTCCCACCGTGAGAGGGTTAAGTACCTCTCATATCACATTCCAGACGTAAAGCAGCCTTAACGGAGAGATGATGCAACTTGTAAAACAGAGGAGGTCAAGGTGGAGGAGTGAGGGCGTGTTGGAGAAAGAAAGGGAGACACCTATTTACATAACCTTATTGTCCCTTATCGCCCCCCTGGGAGGATAAAATGATGTTTTGCCCTTTAGGGTATACCTTTCCTCCCTTTAGCCTTCCATCCACCCTGTCATCTTTATACCTACTCCATTCTTCCTTCGTGTTCCTTCCCTTTATATTCTCACCTTTCTTCGTCTTCTTTCCATTATACTTTTTCAATTCTTCCTTCCTGTTCCTTCTCTTTATTGTCTGTCTCCAGTGTTCATCCATTTCCAGATTTTCTTATATTTTCTTAATGTTCGTCATCCCTATCGTTTTTCCTTTATATTCTGTCTTCCTGCTCCCTTTCTCAGTTCCCCAGCTCTTTAATTTTTCCCTCCATTCTTCTTCCCTGTACTTCTCATCCTACCTGTCTACTTTTCCTTTTCTCTCTCTCTCCTTCAGATATCTTTTCTTACTGTTTCTGCCATTTTCTTAGTTATGCATTCCTTGTCTTTTCACTTCCCTCCTTCCCTGACGCCTCCATTCACGCTGTTCTCTCTCCTTTCTTCCCTCCCTCTCTCTCCATTTTCCTATCTCCCTCTTCCCTCCCCGCATCCCCACTTCTCCAATTCTTATTTATTTATTTTTTTTTCACCTGTCTCCCTTCACCTTTCTTTCTTCACTCCTTCCTATCTTCCGTCTCTTGCCCACCCTCCCCATCCTCATCTTCTCTCCCTTCGTCCTTCCTTCCTTCCCTCCCTCCCTCCCTCCCTCCCTCCCTCCCTCCCTTTCCCTCCGGCATACCTTAACTCTCATTATCACTCGTCCCTTTGCCCATTGTCATCTGCTCTGTGGCCTCCCTATTTTTTCTTCAACCATGATGTGTGTGTGTGTGCGTGTGTGTGTGTGTGTGTGCGTGTGTGTGTGTGTGTGTGTGTGTGTGTGTGTGTGTGTGTGTGTGTGTGTGTGTGTGTGTGTTTGTTTTCGGTTCATCAAGGAGGTTTGTGGCAATTACTCCGGCGACTTTAATTTGCTCCTCTCTCTCTCTCTCTCTCTCTCTCTCTCTCTCTCTCTCTCTCTCTCTCTCTCTCTCTCTCTCACACACACACACACATTTTTGTTCGCCCAACTCAGTCCTTATATATAAATTTCCCCACTTGTGTCCAGTTATCCTACTGTTCTTCGCTACCTATTCGTCCCAGCTTCCCCCACACGTAATTATCACAAGTGTTGATTGTTAATATTTACGTTCAGTCGAAGCTGCTGACAAATGACCACTAGAAGTTAGATGCGAGCAAACCGTGTGTCATGAGTCTGAAGCGTAAAAAATAAAGAAACAGGAAAAGACGTAGTAAATAATAAATAGTAATTATACTTGTAAAGAAAAAAATATCTGGTGTTAATAAATTGGAATAAATGAATAAATATTAAATAAATAAATAAATAAATAATGGTCAAGAGTCTCCCCACACCCTCCCTCAAACCCTTGATTTCGTCCCGCCTCAGAACTGCATACCAACCAGACGAGGGACCGTGTTCTCATGGTTGTGCGAGACTCCTTTTCCAATATTACTTTGCAGTTTCTGTAGTATTTTCAGTCTTAATATCCTTAAATTGGTGTTTATATCCATTTTAAACTTGAAGCAGCATCCGCAAGTAAATATCAAGAGAAAATTTGCTTGTCATAGGCAGAAATACACTGTTAGGGAGTAGGTGGTGCTGGAGAGGGAAGCCTTCGTGTGGTGGCACCGATATGACCGGGTGGTGGAGCTGTCTTTTTACACAGACGTCCCTCAGTGCCTCCTTGTCCTCGGAAAGGAGGATGGTGGACTACAGAAGATACGTATTTTTGGCCTGCAAGTCCACCGAGTTCACTTAAAAAAAGAAAAAAGAAGAAAAAGTCTGAATTGGAGACGATGCTACGTAGCCACTCAACCGGACTAGAGTTCATCCTTTGCTCAGCGACTTTGCTTCATCCCCTGCCTTGTTCCCAGCCTGCAATTGCCATTTGAAGCCGGCGTCAGCAGCTCCAGGCAGTGCTTATTGCCGGGGCTACAGTTTGCCGGCTGGAACTAGATTATCGTGGCCAGTAGGCGACACGGGACTCAGTTACGCTTCCAAGTTATTATGTTAAAGCCTGGGGTTCCCTGGCTGAGCTGCTGTGTACCTTCACGACTCGAGAGCCCGACAGCTTAGGGAAGGCGGGCGTAATGCAGATTGTAAGTTATGTTTTGGGTTGGAGGATTCTGAGGCCCGGATCATGATAACGTAAACTGTTGTTGGAAATAGGGAGGGCGTGAGGATAACAGCTGAAGGAAGCACATATTACTATTGATGATAAAGAGAACATCAGTCGCAGTTCAGTGGTAATGAATAATTAGACTTAACAGGAAGCTACATAATATTAGCACTATATACCTTAACCTCTTTTTCAGTGAAATTGCTAACAGTACCACTTAAGTAATATCGTTTGATGGTAGAAAAAATGAAGTAGAAAACGTGTCGACAGTTTTAATGAGTCAGTCTGAGTAAAATCGTCTTTTGTACAAAGAAAAATATATGTACAAAAAGAATGTCATTGGTTTGACAGGGTTGAGCTAAAAAAAACAAAAACAAAAAACAGTAAAATAGAAAATCCGTGGACGGATTCAAGAGGTGAAGGTGAATGAAATCGCGTATTTGTACCAAGAAAAAATAATAAAAAAGAGAGACCGAGTTGAAGGACTTCAAATATTTTTCAGTACTTCTCAGATTTAGCTGGACGGTACCCCCCCCCCCCGTTCCTCCCTGCCATACTTCTCAAGGGGAGGGTCAGAAAAGAACTCATGCTACTGTTTTTTCCCTGTTAATGTTTTTTCCCCGCCCTCACCATCGTCAGGTTTATTTCCAGAGTCATGTCACGTCCACACCAGGGCCAGAAAAAAAAAAAAAAGTGAGGAGGAAAAAATGGTTTGGATTGTTTTTATTTGGAAGTGGACTGCTTGGGATGATGTTGGCCTCTTGTTTTGTTGCTGTTTCCTTTTTTCGTTGTTGTTGTTCACAGATTTTTTTTTTATGTGCTTTATAGGGTTATTGTCTGATTTCCTTTACTGACATATCCATAACATTAGGCACTGAACGAGGCAAACTTTATATGTCTATCTGAGTATGTATCAGTGAATGTTCGTACCTGTCTTTCTTTCTGTCAGCTTGTCAGTCTGCCTGTTTATCTGTATGTCTATCTGCATGTCCATCTATCCATCCACCTACTGTATATGGTCTATCTTCATTCCTCAAGACCTCAAGTTCAGTTCATGGAAGGCTGCTCGACCTGGAAGAGTTAGATATACCCTATTCACCCCATCAGTACTCGAGGATTTTCTTAAGCTGAATAAATCGTCTGGTAGCAGCTAGAATAAAGTGAAAAAAGACCACCTTGGACTGAAGAGGATACTTTTTATTTATTTATTTATTTATTTATTTTACATATTTAATTATTTATAGGTATACTTTAGCCTGAGTAGGAACGTTTACAAACAGCCTTCAGTAATTTTCTCCGGCACCGTTACTCACTCAGAAAATAATAATAATAATAATAATAATAATAATAATAATAATTTGTGGTAGGTGGGGGCGCTCACCATCCACTCACTCGATGTATTGCTGCTCTTGGTTGTCTGCCCTTTCCTCTCCATCCTTCTTTCCTTCCATTCTCTTCTGTCTTTCTTTCCTTCATTCTTTTCTTGTCCTTCTGCTTACGGGTGACTTTACACTCCCTATTCTGTCTTTCTTTCCTTCATTCTTTCCACTTCCTTCAGCCTGTGGGTGACTCTACACTGAGTGACAAGCCAAATGGTTTCCTGTGCACCAGGAAACCACAGGAAACCATTTACTACGCTGGGTGGTAACCATATAACCAAATTTTGGAGCCTGGTGGTTTAGTGGGTAATTATTACGCTCCAGTCGGATTGAGCCGGTGAAGGTTTATATCCAAGGAGTGGTTGGGGTTGATTGCTCATGTAATGCCACTCAGGGATGAGTGAGGCTGGTCACTCTCATCTTCAATGTCGGGACCAACTGCTTAGCCCCGGGCTCCTACGCTCCTCATGGGGCAATGTAGGATTGGATGATGGATGGATGGATGGATGATAATAATAATAATAATAATAATAATAATGATAATAGGAATAATAATAATAATAATAACAATAATAATAATAATCGCCTAACGCTCGCTGCAAATTAATACTAGAGTTGTCTCGATCATAAGTGAGCTAGTGAGAATAGTGTCAACATAGTCAGGATCTTCATACTAACTCTACTCTTAATAAAAACGTCAACTGGAGTACAATGCTAAAGTCTTCCCAGTAATGAGGAAGTTAAAGCTTTCAGTATGATGGCGTTTTGTTGGTGTAATTATTGTTGAGGCCATTTTAGAATATTTTTCACAATGACAGACTAATTCAATCTTAATAACGCTACGTGATTATTTTTTTTCCGGTATAAAATTGTTACATTCTTGGTATGGCAAATTTTCTCTTACCGTCACTTAATGTACTCTGAGAAAGAACCGACGTAGTGTACAAGTTAGGAATAGCCTTTATCAGTCAAATTATCTCCTTGAATTCGAATGTTTAGATTGATTTTGCTGTCTGCTTTAACTTTTTTTTTTTTTTTTAACCAGTGTAAGGTTGGAAACACTGTTCACCTGTTTATCTCTGTTTATCTACGTATCACTCACTCACTCACTCGTTCTATCTCTCTATCTATCTATCTATCGATCGATCTGTCTGCCTGTCTGTCTTTTCGCACACACACACACACACACACACACACACACACACACACACACACACACACACACACACACACACACACACACACACACTTTCCCCTTAGATTTTATTCACTTTAGGGAAGGCATATAGTATAGTGAAGATGTGGAAACAGTCTCCTTCAATCTAGATAATTCACCCTCTTTTGGGGGCAATGGGAGTAAATTTATGCGAGAAAGAATTGGCAAAACATTCATTCTTTGTACCTGGAGATAACATTTAGGTTAGGGGAAAAAAAATGTTTAGTGAAAGATCTATAAACAGTCTCCATTACATTTTTTTTTTTTTTTGGCCTTGGGAGTAAAATTGCAGAGGGAAAAAAAAAAAGAGGAAAAGAATCATCAAAACTTTTTACACGGTTCCCCTCGGCGCCCCGTCAGATTCTCACACTATATACAACTGGGCGACACGACCGACCAGTGGAGTGTGCACCCTTTTGACAATGCTTCGGGAGGGGACGCTTGCGTTTATGTATTTTGGCTCTATACGAAGGACGGAAAATATACATGTGTGACACCGTTTTGCATCCGTTATTATTAGTTTATTTATTTAGTTAGTTAGTAGGTAAGTAGGTAGGTAGGTAGGTACGCAGGTAGTTAGTTAGTGGGTAAGTAGGGAGGTAGGTACGTAGGTAGTTGTTTTCTTTTTAGATATACAACGGCGTCTGGTGTTTATGATGTATTAATGTTGACAGAATATGATGTGAAGGAACAAAAATGCATGACACTGTTTTGGATGTTTTTGCATGTTTTTCCCAACGTTAATGAAGTCGTCTGGAGAGAGTACGAATATTAAAAAAAAAAAAAAAAAGTTCTCTAATTGAAAAGGTTAAATAGACAGCGAGGCACACTGAGCAATACCGAGCGGACAGGTTCCGAGGGCAAACGACCAGAGGCTGAGCTCAGCAATTACCAACACAACCCGACCTGGCCAAACACTCAGCAAATCTCCACAAAGCCACTGCCACGTCCAAGATACCTGGCTTTACTGTTGATCCTTTTACTGTTGATTCCTTTGGTTTGATCCCTTTATTGTTGATCCCTTTGGTACTGTTGATCCCGTTGCTACTTTTGAACCCTTTACTGTTTATCCTTTTATACATACAATTAAGACAACACGGCTCACACACAAAGTCCTTGAATGCATAATAGTACCATAGGGCAACACAGGACATAAGTAGAGTCCTTTTTAGCTATATTTATGTGATCCCTGGAAAACACACTAATCCGTACCATTCCGTATTCAGCTCCTCACCTCATATTTGAAGTGTCCGACTCTGCTTAGATTTGATAGTTCGTTTCCTGAGGCCCCGTAGCCCTCGCACCTATCACACACCTTCTCTTATCACCTCTTTGGCACTACTACCCACCGTTTATATTGAATACATGCTAGGGTTGTTTATTCAGGACCTGTGTGTTAGTAGAGACGGGTGTTTTAATGAGTCGGAAGATGAGTAAATTCGGTTATAATGAAATTCAGATCAAAACTGTTCCTTAATTCAGCATAGGATCGAACTCCCGACATTTCGGACAGCGGATTACGTCTCTAACCACTCGACTAATACCTTCCCAATTTCCTCTCCATGATTGCCGTACCTTCCTCCGGACGCATTTGAAGAGGGACACCTTCATGTGGTGGCAGCAATATATATAACCAGGCGGCTCCACTGCCTGGTTATAAAAACGTCCCTCAGTAACTACCCTGCCCGTCGAAAGGAGAATGGTAAAAGGCAGGAGAAGGACAAATTAAGCCTGCAGTCCACTGGGTTCACGTTGAGATGAACTTGGGGTTGCAAATAAAACTACCTCTCCTCCACCTTGCTCTAATTCCAGTAATTACCTACCTCAATTTGGGTGGAAGTTAGTGGCGTTCATCTCCATTGCCCCCAGCCACTCCACGCCGCCCTGCCTCATGTACCGGTCCACGTTTAGCCCCCCACCTCGTAATATCCGCTCTATGATTTCCTTACCTCCCCCGGCCAGCCCCGACCTTGCTCTAATTCCAATAAATGCCGCAATTTGGGTGGAGGCTGGCGCTGTGGCGGATGAGAGAGAGAGAGAGAGAGAGAGAGAGAGAGAGAGTGTGTTACATTGTGTTACATACAGTAGATACACAGACCTTAGGAACCTACGATCCTTTCTAGGTAGAGAGAGAGAGAGAGAGAGAGAGAGAGAGAGAGAGAGTGTTACATTGTGTTACATACAGTAGATACACAGACATTAGGAACCTACGATCCTTTCTAGGTAGAGAGAGAGAGAGAGAGAGAGAGAGAGAGAGAGAGAGTGTTACATTGTGTTACATACCGTAGATACACAGACCTTAGGAACCTACTATCCTGTCTAGGTAGAGAGAGAGAGAGAGAGAGAGAGAGAGAGTGTGTTACATTGTGTTACATACAGTAGATACACAGACATTAGGAACCTACGATCCTTTCTAGGTAATCAGCCTTAACATTAATAAGAATTACCCTCTAATTACAGAAGTTGGAGGATAGGCTACCAACACAGAGAGAGAGAGAGAGAGAGAGAGAGAGATCAGGATGCAAGGCACGCGGGAGATTGGTCGCGCAATGTCGTCAATTGTTCTCGGCCCGAATTCGTGGGGAGTCTCATATCCTACGTGTTTATCTCCTGTTTCTCTCCGCTCTCTCCCTCTTTCTCTCCTCATCTCTCCCCGTTTCTCTCCACATCTCTCCCAGTTTCTCTCCGGTTCTCTCCCTCTTTCTCTCCGCCTCTCTCCCTCTTTCTCTCCGCTTCTCTCCCTCCGTCTCTCCGCCTCTCTCCCTCTTTCTCTCTGCTTCTCTCCGCTTCTCACCGTACTTCTGTCAAATCCTTTATTGTTTCCATTTCTCTCTCCTTTCCCTTCGCTTCTGTCTGTGTTTCTCTCCCTTTATCTCTCCACTGTTTCCATGTTTCTCTCCACTCCTCCCCTGTTTCTCTCCACATCTCTCATATTTCTGTCCACTCTTCAACTCTTTTTATTATGCTGCTCTTTATTATCTCTTTTCTCTCCATTTCACTGTGTGTGTGTATGTGTGTGTGTGTGTGTGTGTGTGTGTGTGTGTGTGTGTGTGTGTGAGAGAGAGAGAGAGAGAGAGAGAGAGAGAGAGAGAGGATTGTTATTGTGTGAGTGTGGGCGTTTACATGGACGTGTAAGCGTGTATGTTTCATTAAATTAGCAGACTCTAACAAGAACCCTAACACTTTTATTCAGTTATCCAAATACTCTCAATCCTAACAGTTACGGACATTCGATATTTTCTTTTAGTAGTTTTGTGCCAAGCTGTCAAATTTCACAGGGCAATACAAACACCTACGTACCTAGAACTATTTATCTTTCTAGCTCTCTGATGCTGTATCCTGTCATGGGTAGTCTTGATCGAGGGACCTCTGTGTGTTTCTGTCCCTACTCAGTAACGACCCCCCCCCCTCCCCGTTCACTACCTTCCCTTACTGGATAAATAAAAATATCGACCCTCCCCTCCCCGTTCACCGCCTTCCCTTACTGGATAAATACCAATATCGACAACCCCCCTCCCCGTTCACCACCACCCCTTGCTGGATAAATAAAAATCGTTTAAAAAATTAACTTGAAAATTGTCGTGAAAATGGGCAATAAATCATTGGCGCAAAAATAAGAGGCGAAAATAAAAACTGACACAAAATATCAGGTGAAAAATCGGAATAAAATGAAAACGGCGAAAGATCGACATTGACAGGCATAAAAATCGGAAAAAATCGTGGAGAAAAATGCCCTCAGACTTGACATGATATAAAAAATAAATCATCTTAAAAATGGGCATACAAATCGACACTGAAAACATGCGTAAGTAATAACGAGCAATTGTTGGCATAAGTAAGAGGCATGAATAAAAATCGCCATAAATTAATTATAAAATTTCGGCATAAATAAAAATTGGCATGGAACTGGACCGGAGTAGTAGCAGGGGGAAGATCCTTTTAAAGTTTTACACTCAAGGTTCTAGCAAAATGACAGCAATATCCGCCAATGACACGCCGACCTGAGGACAATAATAGTTAATTACGCTAGTTTGTGAGCTCCTTGGAAGGGTTGATCAGTGATTAATCGAGGGAGTTGATGAGTAATTACCGTAGTTGTGGCATTTAGGGTGATTGAGTACGGGGTCGAGTCGATTACCGCTCCAGACACCAATAATGTGGTCTGGGGGAAGGAGCAGAGGGAGAGTTGGGAGGGGGAGGTAGAGGGAGGGGTGAAGAGAGGAGAGGAGGTAGGGAAGGAGTGAGAAGAACGACAGTAGAGTAGTACTGCGTAGAGAAGAGTAGCGGAGGGATGAGGAGACGGGAGGAGGGTATAGTAGACGGGGATATGGGATAGTAGAGGAGAGGAGAGAAGTAAAGTGAAGTGAAGATATGAGATGAGATGAGGTGAGATGAGAATCAGGGGAAGAGAAGAAATAGGGATGAAAGAGTATATCTGATAGCGGAGCAAATAGTAGTGAAGAGGGAAGGAATTTATCGGAAAAATCTTAGAGGGCCGGAGAACGAGATGAGATGGAGTCAAAAAGGGATGGCGTTTTTTCATATTCGTATCTTTTTTTTTTTTTTTCTGCGACCTCCAGATTGTTATGTTCAGCGTGCAATATTGAATTATAAACTTTTCGAACTGGGGGGATATAAATAACTACCTTCATTAATCCTTTCACTATTATACTCACTTCACTTTATCTTGGCCCAGATGTTCGTCCTTTGGTAACTTATTTCACATTGTTTAGTGGCGGAGACATTGCTGCGGATCAACGTTCTTACCATAGCACTTCTCCGTGACCAGCAGCACACTCGCATTCTGGTGTTCAACATTCAAGATAGAGAGATGGCAGTTTTAGGCCAAGTTAGAGTAAAAGGAGTGTTAGTGGTCCTCCGGAGTTGCGTAAAATTATCTAGTAACAGCAAGAATAAACTACAAAAAGGACGTCTTTGTAGTGAACCGGTTACTAGGAATCAGAATCAGAATCAAGAAAGTTTATCACATTAAAGAGAGGGGAGGAGGACAGGATGTAGTTGATAAGGAAATGACGTTAGAGTTCGAGGAAAATTTTCTCAGGGAGGAATGTACCCAGATGGAGAGGAGGGGACGAAAAAGGGAGGTGCTTGGGATGGGGAGGGGAGGGGAGGAGGGAGAGGGGGAGTAGAAGCTGGGATGCGAAGGGGGGGAAGGAGAGGGAATAGAAGCTGGGATGCGAGGAGGGGAGGGGAGGGGGAAGAAGGCTGGGAGGAGAGGAGAGGGAATACTGGAATGATCTGGAGGTAGAAAAAGAGAGAGAATTTAGTCAGGGAGGAATGTATCGAATTGAGGAGAGAAACATGAGTTGGCGCAGGGGTGGAAGCAGGGAGATGGGGCAGGAGAATGAGTGAATGATGGAGATGAGGAGATTTTAGGATGGGGTTTGGTTTTGGAGATGATGCTGGAGAAAGAAGGGGAATTTAGATAGGGACAAAATTGCTGAAAGGCGATAGAGGCTGAATGAGAGAGAGAGAGAGAGAGAGAGAGACAGACAGACAGACAGACAGACAGAGATAATGATGATGATAATGATGATAAGGAGAATGTGAAGGAGATGGAGGAGGAGAAGTCAATTAAAGGTGACTAGAAGAGGGACAGTGTTTAGGTAGAAATGAATGTACCGACAATTGGAAGAAGGAAGTAAAAAAGGGAGGGTATGGGCACAAAGGAAGGAAAAAGATTATAAAACGAAGATATGGAAGAAGAGGTTTGAAACAAATGAATGTAGGAGATGGAAGTATGATGAGGTAAATTGAGGTAGTAATAATACCGAAGGAGGAGGAAAGAAAGGATAGGAGAGGGGGAGGAAGGGAAGAAGAGGACGGGGAAGGAAGGGGGAGTAGAGATATTAAAGAAATGAGTGAAAGTTATACGGGTTGGTTAAGAAGTTAGGGGCTATGATCTAATTCACACGGTAAAGGGAGAGGAAGGGGAAAAACTTAGGTGGGGGAGGGGGCTGGTTTGAGAGAGAGAGAGAGAGAGAGAGAGGAGGAGGAGGAGGAGGAGGAGGAGGAGGAGGAGGAAAACGTAGGGGCCCTGCGGTTTGTCCCTGGCCTCTCTCTAATGGCCGTCATTTTCCCAGACTTTGTGCCTTGAGCGTGTTGCTGAAGTTTCCTGATTAGGTTGAGTGCCGTAGTGATGAGGGGAACTGCTCATACCTGCCACTGGAGGGAGAGAGAGAGAGAGAGAGAGAGAGAGAGAGAGAGAGAGAGAGAGAGAGAGAGAGAGAGAGAGAGAGAGAGAGAGAGAGAGAGAGAGAAAGAGAGAGAGAGAGAGGTGGTAGGTTCTGGTGCGGTGTTCTGGGCGTTGCACGTATGATAGTGTTCGTACGTGCGTGCATGCATATATTACTAAGCATCTGCCAGCCTGCATCTGCCTCTCTGCATTTACGTATCTTCATCCTTATATTTTTTAAGGAGTGAAGAAGCTAATTACAGAGGATGTGGCTTTTGTAATGGCTGAAAGAGTAGTTAAATGTGGCGAAGGTGAACATGTGCAGGCCCTGGTGGTGGTTAAGGAAGTCACTGTTTACGTTGATTGTGGTGGTGGTGGTGGTGGCGGTTGGGGAGCCAGGAGTTTTTTGTAATTGTGTTGTGTGTGTAATGAGTACCTGGCCAGTTACGGTGTAGAGAGTTTTGTTATGGGTAGTTAGCTGGTGGGTTGTGGGTTGTGAGGGTTGGATATATGTATTGATCTTTGTGTCATGAGCATCTGGTGAGCTGTGAATTTGGGTTATTTTGATGTGCTGTGCCTACGGAATTAATGTGGTTCTGAAATATGTAATTTTGTAATAGCCCTATTGGTCATTGCATGGCTGTCAATTTTGGTAATATTGTTCTCTGTCTTTTAGGAAGTTGAGTATTTAATGCGAAGAGTAAAATTTACCATCAGATGGAAGAATAGACTGTAAAATGCTGTTGTTCATTTTACTAGTGGAATTATGATTGCTTATTCATGACATTTTATACCCGTACCTGTCATGGTAGTTAGTAGAAATTTCACCAAGTCGTAAATAAGCCTACGTAGCATACATGAAAAACAATAGTTTGTTGTTCAGACATGATGCATCAATGGTTTACTCGCATTAATATCCAAAAAAGGGAATGCAAAGCATTGCCCCGAAACAAGAGTATTCCAATCACATTAACGTAACACAAATGCTTATGATAGAATATGTCAGCCGCCTGAGGGACGAGTGACATACATATTGTACAAAGCCAAAAGTCTTCTCATAAAACTTTATGTTTAAAACTTTTCAGGTTTCCAACTCCTCTCTGGTCGTGGAGGAAACACATTCCCTCGAGGAGCTGTTGGTGAAGGACGGGAGGCAGTATGAATCACCGTTTCTGACGCAGGATCTGAATTTCAAATGATCTGACCAACAAGCTGTCATTCATCTGGCGTTTGATGCACGTAGTGTTTAGTGAAATTTAAAAAATACCAGATTTTCATTAGATGACGTCATATATCTGGAATTTTTCTGTAAGTTTGTGTGCCGTTGGTATTTAAGACTGTATATAATGGGATTGTCCTTTAATAATATGCAGAATCATATCATTTGATATCAGTACGTTCCCTCCAACCTTAAAGTTCGTTATTTTGGGGTGTATAGATAGGTTTGCATGAAAGGAAGAGGAATATAAGTTTCACTTTATCTCTGCCCTGCCCTAACACATAGCCATCTTTCAAAATCTTGGTGATTTTATTCAGCTGAGAGTATTCCTGTGCAGTTGAAGAATCAAGAGCGAGAGGACTGTAAACACGCTGGCATACATACCCTCACACACATGTACACAAGCACGCACTTACGCCCTTCCCCTCACACACACCGATACATCACACTCCCTCTTCTCCCCAAGCAAATCTCCAGGCACAATCTCTCACCCTTCTCCCACTCGCTCCGCTTGGCACTCCGCATCAGGCAGTCACTTCTCCTTCTCTCACATGCTGCACAGTGCCACCCTGGGACCAGCAAAGGCAGTGAGAATCAGGAGTTAAGCAGAGCAGAGGGAGAGCAAAGAGCAGAGGCGTGGGAGCAGCGGAGGCAGTAAGAGAGACGCGTGCCATAAAAAGAAGTTTGAGAGACAAGCAGAAGAGAGCAGGAGGAAACAGAGGCAGTGGGAATAGTTAAGGCTGCCAGACAAAATGCATTAGATGGATGAGTAGATATGCTTGAAGGGATAGAGGAGCTGGGGTTTAACAGATGTAAAGGAGTCAGTTGGCCTTAATAGATGAAAGCAGCAGTGAGGAAGGGAAAGTGGAGCCAGTAGGAATAGGCATGGTCGGTAATCGGACCGTGTTAGATGGATCAGTAGATATGCCTGAAGGGAGAGAGTCTACAGTTTACATGATGGACTATAGCAGAGAGTCGGAGGAGTTGGAGGGAGCGGGAAAAGGCAAAGTAGTCAGGGAAGATACGTTAGATGGATAAGAAGATATCCTTGAGGGGATTGAGGTAATAGAGTTTAACTGATGGAAACTTGGAAGAGGAGCAGAAGAGGCTTGGATGCAACATGACAACGCAGAGAGTAGACATAAAGTTAATCAGATGGAATTATGGAAGATGAGGTGAACTGGGTGGACTGCAAAATGATAGCACAGAGTAGGAATAAGGTTAACGAACAGATATTTGGAAGTGGAAGTAAAAACAGAGTAGGCTACAATACAACATAAGGAACACGAAGGAAGTTAATCAGATGCAAATTTGAAAAAAGGATCTGAAGAGAGTGGGAGACAACGTAGAGAGTAGGAGTAATCAGATGTGTGTGTGGAAGAGGAAGTGCAGATGGTTGAAGCTACTGCATGATTGTACAGAGAGCAGAAATAAAGTTAATCAGGCCAACTAAAGGAAAGCTAAAACAGAAGGCCCTTGTAATTCACCTTGTGTAAAGAGGAAGACAGAGCCGGTTGTAGCACAGAAGGAGAGAACAAAAGGGTAATCAGAACACTAACAAACGAGGAACAGAGGCGGGAGGACTGGAAATGAAGAAAATTGGGTCGTATTAAGGCAGCAAATAGTGTAGGAAACAGGAGAACAGTAAGTTGTGAGAAGATTAATCAGGAAAGAAAGAGGACAGAGTGGGAACGATGGGGAACACTAACGGAAGAGGAACAGAGTCAGGAGAACTGGAGATGACGAAGAATTTTGGGTCGTATAATGGCAGCAAATACGGTAGCAAGCAGGAATGAAATCAGAAAAAGGCTAATGTGGACCAGAAGAAAACTGGGACAGAAGTAAGACAAATATAAGATAGAACAGCGAGTGCCAAAGTTTTTGGAAGATGCTGCAGTACCATGTAAAAAATTAAAGGGAGGTAACAGACGTCATGAGGCCTTAGCAGCAGTATTCATTTGCGTAACTTACAGGGATAGGTCTTTGAGCCTGTGACGGATTAGCCACCCATTATCCTGGGATACAAGGCCACAAGACCATTGCAACAACCAGATTACCACAGTTACGGCCTCCAGGTGTTACCGTAGGGACTAATTTTACCCACAGATCCAAATAGGGGGGAGCCTGCGTGATGGCGCCAGCTGCCCGCACCAGGATTCGAACCCTGGGGCAATTGTGCCAGCAGATTCGTAGCCATCAGTGCTACCCATTTAGCCACTGTCGGGGTGTCTGAGTGGTTTGTACCGTGGGTGATGGAAAATTGTGACACAGACAGCAATGACGGGAAAAATTGTGCCATATAAAGGCCGGGAAGGTCCATGGGTAAAGCAACAAGAGTCTGGAAAAGGAAGAGCGAAGAGAGCCTGGAGGGAAGAGGGTAAACATACGCTCCATTACGTCCCGCCAGAGAGAGAGAGAGAGAGAGAGAGAGAGCAGAAGCGACGGACCTGCAAGGGGGAAGGCGGTGTTTGTTACTCCTAAAGAGCTTTTAAGTCGGCCGTAATGAGCGATTCCATGGCGTGGATGGCTAGCTGGGACAACAATGCACTTCCCTGGTGTTGCCTTCTCATGGTTCTAAGTGCTGCCTCTCCGTCTGCCTGGCTCTTCCATTTACATTCTTGCTTGTGGGGATTTCTCCTTCATTTGCTCCGCCGCGGGTCGTTAATCTGCCTTGCCTCGTGTCTTCTCGGCTTAGCTGTTTTGCCGACGAGGTGGGGCTTCCTGTCTCGACGTTCATTAATCTGCATGCCTGCACAAGAACACGCATACGCTTAGTCGTGTAGCTTGTCTGAAACGTTTAAAGTCGGTTCTGTTCTCCGCTATCTTTTGTGTTACTACTCCTCACACTCTTACTGCTGTTCATTAATCAACTTGCACGCACAAAAACACGTATACGCTTAGTCCATGAGCATGTCTCACTCGTCCGAAACTTAGTTACTCTGTTCTTGGCTTCACTTTCTTTTGTTACTACTCTTCTTACTCTTACTGCTAATGCCACTCTCCTACTGCGTGGACTACTACTCCTTTACTTCCTTTGTCTGTATTTGTGGTAGGTGGGGGTGTTCACCGTCCACTCACTCGATGTAGTGCTGATCTCGGGTGTCTGCCCTTTCCTCTCCTCCCTCCATTCTTTCCTTCCTCTTCTGTCTTTCTTTCCTTCAGTCATTCCTCGTCCCTCTGCCTACGGATGACTTTACACTCCCTCTTTTGTCTTTCTTTCCTTCATTCTTTCCTCTTCCTTCTGCCCTTGGGTGACTCTACCCTGAGTGACAAGTCAAATGTTTTCCTGTACACCAGGAAACCATATACTACGCTGGGTGGTAATCATATAACCAAATTATGCCGCCTGGTGGTTTAGTGGTTAATTTCGGCGCTCCAGTCGGATTGAGCCAGTGAAGGTTTATATCCAAAGGATGGTTGGGGTTATTGCTCATGTAGTGCCACTCAGGGATGAATGAGGCTGGTCATTCTCTTCTTAAATGTCAGGACCAACTTGTCTAGCCCCGGGCTCATACGCTTCTCATGGGGCAGTGTAGAATTGGCTGATGGATAGATGGATGTATTTTCACGCTGCTGCTGCTACTACAGCTGTTATTCCTCCTGATTGGTAAATTTCTCTTTCACAGTCACTTCTACCCCAGCTGTTGTTCCCTTTCCGTTTATGCTTCCTTTCTTTTTACTTTCAATGTTGCTTTAACTGCTGTCGTTTCTCCTCGTTCATTTGTTTCTCTTGTTTGTACATTCACTTCTGCTGCTGCTGTCACTACTGTTATTGTTCATCGTGCTTCATTTACTTTGCTTTTTTTGTACTTTTACTGCTGCTACTGTTACTGTTAATATTTTTTCTTGTTTCATGTGCTTCCTTTATACTTTTAGTACTACTGTTAGTACTATTGTTCCTCCTGCTTTATTTATTTCCCTTGACTGTGTACTTTTGCTGCTGCTGTTACTGTTGTTCCTTCTGCCTCCTTCATTTTCTCTATTTGCATGTCCACTCCTGCTTCTGCTACTACTACTACTACTACTACTACTACTACTACTACTACTACTACTACTACTACTATAATACTACTACTACTACTACTACTACTACTACTACTGTATATGGAATTAAATTTTCGCAAAACTGCACACTTATTATCGGAAGTGTAACCTACATTTGAAATTTTGACTATTTGTTGATTTGATGAATTGGGGTCCATGTGTTAATATTTGTAATGAGTGTTGACTAATTAACTCCATTATTAAACAAATGTGTTTCTGTTTATTGCCCCAAATTAGTTGTTAATGTCATATAACGTCACAGTAATGAGGTGATTAAGGGCACAAATTGTCCACAGTTGCGACCACTGAACAGGGCAAGAAATAGATCGATGGCTACATAATACATCAACCTTTTCAGTTCAGTGATATTATTATTCTCTGTTCGCCATCTCCATCTTGAATGTTGAGGTGTAGCAGGAGATTAACACTAGAATTTGGTGCCAATCACGAAGACACACGATATTTTTTCTCTTTGTTTTTGTCTCTCTTTCCTTATCGATACTACTGTCTCGTCAGTTTGGTCTTAAGCAATCTTCATTCTTACTGCCTTTCTTTTTTCTTCTCTCATTGTCTTTCCCTTTTCTTGTCCCACGCATTCTGTCAGCTTTGTTCCGTTTTCTGTCCCCCCCATTCCTCATCGTTCTGTTACTTTTTCTCTCTCTTATTTCCCAACGTTCTTTTCCTTTACTATCTCTTTTATTCTCTCACACATAATGCTACCTTTACTCCCTTCGTTCCCTTACGTTCCTTTCCGTTTTCTGTCTCTCTTCTGTCTCACGTTCTCTCCCATTTACTGTTATTTCCCCTGTGCACCCTGGCAATTTTTCTTACGTTCTTTCCTATTGCCTCTCATATTTTCTCTCTCACGTTTTTCCCATTCTGCTGACCTCCCCCTTTGTGGTATGTCGTTTTCATCCCTTTCACTCCTTCATCTCAGGTACGACAGAATAACTCGCCTGCATGCTCGTGTTCAGAGTAATATCCGGCCTACAGTAACGGCTCGTAAGACTCCAATACTAGTCTAGGATGCGTGGGTTAGTATAAAACATAAACTACTTTACATCTATATTATTTAAGACGTTTCTGATAGTCTTACTTCAAATATTATCTTCTGTATTTTAGGTTTTGAGGTAATACGTGGGATTTGTTTACAGAGAGAGAGTGAGAGAGAGAGAGAGAGAGAGAGAGAGAGAGAGGGAGAGAGAGAGAGAGATTGGTATGTCATCTCGCACTGGAGGGTGTTTACTGAAGTGTTTGAACAGCAGTACGCGCTGATATATTGTTGTTGAGAGAGAGAGAGAGAGAGAGAGAGAGAGAGAGAGAGAGAGAGAGAGAGAGAGAGAGAGAGAATCCTTGTACACGATGATACCCAAGGTGACTCAGTTCATCAGGAAGTAGAACAATGCAGTAAAAATAAATAAATAAATAAATAAATAACTTCTGAGGGTCCCCCAAAATGAATCCTAACTTTAATCAGATAGCGAGTAGATATAAAAGATTGAAAAAAAAAAAAAAAAAAACTTCGGGACATTAAATGATGAAACCAAATTTGGAGTACATATCGAGAGTAGAAAAAAAAAAGGGGGGGGGGTGAGGGGGACTTCCACTTTAATAACCAAATTATGAGAGGAAAAAAATAACAAAATAACGCTTGAATATACACTACAAAAAGAATGAAGGGATAAAAATAATGGGAAAAAATGCCCTAACAATTTTTCTACCGACCTGCTGGGAAAGTAATGGGAGCGGAACTGTTCTCACGGGGTCGGAACTATTCTCACGTGTGTGTGTGTGTGTGTGTGTGTGTGTGTGTGTGTGTGTGTGTGTGTGTGTGCGGTTTCGAAACTGTACGCTTTGTTAGGGAAGGGTTATGTGCCATGCGAGGAGAAAGTAGAGGAAGTGTGAAAGAAGAGATTAAAACACACACACACACACACACACACACACACACACACACACACACACACACACACACACACACACACACACACACACACACACACACACACACAGACACACACACGGATAAGAAAAAAATATCACAAAGGTTTCCGTCAGTTACACCTCCTGGGGTGCGTACAGAGAGAGAGAGAGAGAGAGAGAGAGTGCGTGCTTACGTGCCACTCTGTCTGCGTGCATGTGTGTGTGTGTGTGTGTGTGTGTGTGTGTGTGTGTGTGTGTGTGTGTGTGTGTGTGTGTGTGTGTGTGTGTGTGTGTGTTTCCTGGGAGAATGGCAGGATATCATGCAATAGAGAATGTTTACCGAAGTGTTTATGTGGCAATACCTCCGAAATTGTGGAGAGAGAGAGAGAGAGAGAGAGAGAGAGGAGAGAACGGCGTTTGCTCGGTCTCTAGGGGTATAGGAAAAACTGAAAAATTGCATACAAAATTCTCTCTCTCTCTCTCTCTCTCTCTCTCTCTCTCTCTCTCTCTCTCTCTCTGATCCTCCACCTCCTCCTCCTCTGGTCTACACCTCCCTCCTCTCCCTCTTCTATTTCCCAAGAGACCAGTTCACCTCCTTATTCGTTTCTCAGAAGCTTTTCGAGTCGATGATTGTGTGCCAAGGTTTGGATTTATAAGGGGATGGCTTGTGTTTTGATGAGAGAGAGAGAGAGAGATGCAAATAGACAGACAAATACGCGAATAGGTCGATAGGTACACACACATAAATACGTACATACATACATACTCGTTGGTAGATAGACGAGTCGATAGATGGACAGATTGATAGAAAAGAAAAGGAAAGCTAGAACATTCTTTTATTTGGATTGAATGTTGGGACAGCCTTAACTTTCATAAGGGTCAAAGGCTGTGTCCATAATTCTCTCTCTCTCTCTCTCTCTCTCTCTCTCTCTCTCTCTCTCTCTCTCTCTCTCTCTCTCTCTCTCTCTCTCTCTCTCTCTCTCTCTCTCTCTCTCCTTAATCCTTCCTTTCAGCTGCCCGTTTAATCTTCAGCATCCACTCTCATGTAGCTGGTCTTCTTTCATCCTTTACTTCCCTTTCTTTTCTCTCTCTTTCTTCTCCCTCTCCTCTCCTTCTCTATTTCTCTTTCAACTCTCCCTTCCTTCCACCTTCCGTTCTTTTCTCTCCTCCTTCCCTTCCTCCCTCCTCACCTCAGTCGTCCTCATTCTTTCCTTGTCATCTCCTTTTTATTCCCTAGTCCATCTTCTCATTTTTCACTCATTTACATCATCCCCCCCGTCTCTCTCATTCCATTCTCTCCTTCTGCAGACTTTTCCACCTTCCTTTCCTCCTCCATTCGTTTTTCCCCTTCCCTCTCTTTCTTTCCATCATTTCCCTCTCCTTGTATCAACGTCAACCTCAGTTCTTGCTCCATTAATTTTCTTCCCACACCTTTTTCGTCCCTCCCTCACTCCTTCCTTCCTTCCCTCCCATACCCCTTCCTCATCTCCACCTCTCTTCCCGTCTATTACATCTCCCCTTCTCCTGTCTTTCCCCTCCTCCATAACTCCTTCATCACCTCCCCTCTCCCTTTCCCCTCCCCTACATCTTCCTTTCTCCTGTCTCTACCCTCCTTACCTCCCTCTCCCAATCATCCTCACCTCCCTCTTCAATTCCCTCCCCTTGTTTCCTGTCGTCCTCTCCCTGTCTCTCCCCCTTCTCACTTTCTTCCCCCCGTGTCCCCCCTCCTTCACCCTCATTCTCCCGTCTCTCCCCTCTCCTCCCCTTGTCTCTCCCCCTCCCCACCTTCCCCCTTCCCCAGGCCCTTCAACCAAGCCGAACCGCCATGGACAAGCCTCACTTTCTCACTCAGGCCGCGTCAGGAGATTTTAAAGTAAACTGTTAGTGGGGCTTTTAGAGCAGCTGGGATGCAGGGGTGACAGTGACGGGGTGGTGTGGTGCGGTGTGGTGAGGTGGGGTGCAGGGTGTTGTGGTGTGGTGTGGTGGGATGCAGAGTGTTGTGGTGTGGTGGGTGTGGTGGGTTGTAGATGTGGTATGGTAGTGTGTAGTGTGTTAGATGAAGTGTTGGAGTCTTTGTAGGGTGTTGTGTTATTCTTCTGTGATGAAGTGGTATAGAAGCTTTACTTGAAGTGTGTTGGAGTGTGTGTAGGGTGTTGTGGTACGATGGGGTATAGGGTGATGTGCAGTGTTGTGCAATAGTGTGGTCGTGTGTAGGGTGTTCGGATGTACTAGGGTGGAGGTGTTGAATGTTAAAGTGTATTGAATTGGTGTAGGGTCGTGTGGTATGATGGGATGTTCTGGGTGTCGTGGTGTTGTGTGGTGTATATAGGATGGGGAACTGCAGTAGACAGGCCACTTCATCTATAAGTCCACTGAGTTGTGTGTACTTAGCTGTTCTACTGTAGTGGGATAGTGGGATATTGTGGCTTAAAGTAGGATGAAGTATATAAAGACAGGTAAAAAAACGAATATCTATAGATTAAAAGATGGACTTGTTATCTTATAAGAACCAAAAGCAGCCACAGGAACACATCTCATTTCATACCATGGAAGTCTAATCTTGTTGAATACATTGAAGTGAGGTAGTTAAATATAAGGCAGTGTGTTGGCAGTCGAATGGTATGTTGGTAGCAGGGTGTGGATGTTGGTAGCAGGGTGTGAATGTTGATAGCGAATGTGGATATTGGTAGTAGAGTGGATGTTGTTAATGAAGAGTAGAATAAGTGTTCTGATAGTCGAATTGGGATGTTGATAGAAGTGTGTGGATGTTGGAAGCAGGGTGTGGATATGTTGGAAGCAGGATGTGGATGTTGGAAGTAGAGTCCGAATGTTGGTAGTAGAGACTAGATGTTGGAAACGTAGTGCGGATATTGGCAGCTGGATATAAAAGTTGGTAGCAGGGTGTGCATTAAGTGGTAGAGAGCTGAACTTGGTGGTTCAATGTGGATATTTTCAGGAGAATGTGGATATTGGCAGAGTGTGTGGATGTTGGTAGAGAGATTGTATGTTGATGAGTAGATGTTGATTGCAAGGTTGGATGTTGGAAGTAGTGTGTGTATATTGTGGCTCTTGGTAGAAGAGGGTTGGCATGGAGAGGCAGTTTGATATCCTTTGGAATGGAGGGCGAAGTGATGCGTGTGGTGTTAGATTGGTGAGGTAGGATAAGCTGATGGATTTGATGGTTTAGGTTATTGTGTTGCATATGTGTGTGTGTGTGTGTGAGGAGAGAGAGAGAGAGAGAGAGAGAGAGAGAGAGAGAGAGAGAGAGAGAGAGAGAGATTGATTAAGGGAGCTGGATGGAACGATAGCGGTTTATTGTGTTGTTTGTGCAGGTCCGTGTTTGTGGATAACTCATACTGTGCGTGTGTGTGTGTGTGTGTGTGTGTGTGTGTGTGTGTGTGTGTAATATTTGAATGTATAGGTTCTGTGTATGTAGTGAATATTGTGTGTGTTGTGTGTGTAGGTGACGTGTGTGTTGAGGGCATGCCATGTGTCCCCTGAATGTCATAGTTGGGTGTTGCATTTCAGGGTATGTTAAAGCAGACTGTGCTCACATTAAAGTGGTGGATCAGCCAGAGGGGGCCACACCAAAACACAGGATATTAAAGTGAAGCAGCAACGAGACTGAGTATACCTGCACAGACGATGTAAAAAAATATTAATGTAGTGTGTGTGTGGGGGGAGTGTTAGTGTGTGTGTGTGTGTGTGTGTGTGTGTGTGTGTGTGTGTGAACAAGTATACTAACACAGATATTAAAACTGAAGCGGTACAGAGGTCACAATGCTGAATATAATAAACTGAAGCTTCACGCTTAGCAGAGCATATTAAATTGAGTCTCTGCCAGGTTAACCACAGATGATAATAAAATGAAGCCACACACAGGTTCACCAAAACAGAATGCAATTGACTTGATTAAGGCGTTTGGCTATAGACAGACTGACAGAGAGACAGACGGACAAACAGACCGATATAATGTTTGAGTTTAGCATGAATAAATTACGCAGTTACGGTCTCGGGAGCGAATAGATTAAAAAAAAACACCGAAGCAAACATAGAAAAAGTACAAGGTTTATCAGAACGTTATCCTCAAAGAAATTACAGAACGGTGTGCAAAGAAACCGACGGGAGTGAGGTTTAGGGTGGAGTAGTGGCGGAATAAAGATGGTAGTAGTAGGGTGTGGATGTTGGTAGCAGTGTGTGGATAGTGTGAATATTGGTAGGAGTGTGTGATTGGGTGATGTGGATATTGTGTGTAGGGTGTGGATGTTGGTAGTAGAATAAGGATGCTGGTAGTAAAGTGAAGATGTTGATGGTAGGGTGTGGTGTAAATGAGTGTGGGTGTTGGGAGTAAAGTGTGGATGCTGGTTGCTGTTGGATGTTGGTGGCAGAGCGTGGATGTTGTTGGCAGTAACGTGAATGTTGGCAGTGTGGATGTGCAACAGCTGTGTCCACCCCGGTCATAACTCTGCCTCCCCCACACCAATACTCCAGCTCCCGCCAGTTACCGCTCCCCCACCAGTTTAGTTTCGACACATATGCAAATACTCGTGTGGCTTCGTGAAAAAAAAGGGGTCAGGAAAATACTCCACTTGAACCTCCTGACCCTCCACCCCTATTTGGCCTTGTGAAAAAAAAAGAGGGAAAAATAAAAATGAATAAAAGAAAAGGGACTTGATAGTACTTCACTTTGCCCCTCTGTCCTACCCCCCCCCATCCACCCATGCCCGTGTGACCTTGTGGAAAAAAGAGAATAAAAAGCAAAGGAACAGAAAAATACCTCACTTACTCTCCTGACCCCTAACCTCCACCCCCCCCTCAGTGAGTCAAAAAAAAAAAAAAAAAAAAAAAAAAAAGGCAGAAAAATAAAGAAAATGGATAGAAAAAAATTACTGCATGACCCTCTTGTCCCTCTTCACCCTCGCCCATGTGACTTCGTAAAAAAAAAAAAAAAAAAAAATTGGGTAGAAATATCAACACGTTAAAAAAAGTACACTACATGGCCGACCTAATCCCCTTCCCCCCCTCCCCATCTCACAGTTACTACAGAAGGTGTTGTCGCTTAATGAAAGTCAGGATAACTTGATTTGACGCTGCAGTATCGCTTGGGTCCACTTCATGGCACCTATAAATTGTGATACGTTTGTTGTTGATTGGAATTCGGATGCATAGTGATGACAGGACCATTGCCACCCGAAAAGTCTCGCCCTGTAGTCAGCATGGTTTAGGGAATCGTGGAAAACTGCCCAGGAAGTCTTGGAAAATTGGTCAAAATCCTGAATAATTGGATCCCAGTTCTTGAAAACCGGTTTGAGAATCCTGGAAAGGGGGAGCAAAAAGTTTCAGAAAAGGAGCAAAAAGTCCTCGAAAACAGAGTAGAAATTCCTAGAAAATGAGTCAGAAAGTCCTAGGAAATAGAGTAGAAAGTCCTTGGAAACTGAGCCAGAAAGTCCTAGAAAACGGGATCTGTGAGTCCTGGAAAACTGTCCTTGAAAATGGGAGCAAAGAGTGGCAGAAAATGGAGGTCTGGGTGATCCTAAACAGCGCTGTGAGAGCCGCTGGAACTGGAAACCTATGCCGTGAAAGGAGCCAAGTATGTCATTCCCTGGACAGTGGCGGCGGCGCTGAGGAGGAGGGGAGAGCGATAAGGCACGGGGAGACGAACTGAATATCAATAGAAGAGACGGAGGAATGTGATGATAGGCGGTTTGGTGGCCCAAATGATGTATTTCCAGCTCCTGTGATTGATAAGGTACGGAAATGAAGCTTCGAGACATTTTTGGGATTCTGAGCCTACCTCTTGCTTTTATATATACTTCGTTCATTTTAACTAGACTAAAATTTCCATCTCTCCATCTTGAATTGTGAGCTGTAACAATGGATTAAGTCGTGAGGTGCTATGGAAAGGATGCACAGAGCAGTATTGTCTTAGTCTGCCATTGAGTTACGGGAAATAAGCATAAAAAAAGCGAGAGTTTGGGACATGATAAAAATGAAACTACACGGAGATGAACAAAATATCAGAGGAACAAACGTATGAATATGATAAATGATTTGGGAGTTCACGTGATATATTACTGATTCATCCTTCACTCCAGTGATATGCTGCGGAAATTAAAATAGACTCAGATTCATTCCACCTCATGTATTCTGCCCTCTTAACTTTAATAGTAACCAAGGAGACGCTGGAGATCGATTGGAGCGACGTGGATATATGACAGGCGGCTTGGGAATTCAGATGATTGATTCCACTTCCTGCTTGACCTGACATAACCCCATGATTTATTCTCTCTCCTCCTTGGTGTGATATGAACCGCTGCACCCCGATAAGATAAGGAGATGAAAGTAGTTACCAGTAGAAGACGTGTGAGGAACGATAAGATACAGATATGAAACCAGACATTGTTAAAAGATGCGTGAGGAATATTACGACAATAAGATACGTGTATGAAACTACATAATAATAAACACGTGTGAGGAATATTTTGGAGGGCCGGTATGAGGGTGTAGAGGATTTACTTCACCTCCTTGTTTGATCCCGATATTGCCCTTTAACTGAGATAATATAATAAACAGGAAGATGAGCGGCATATCAGTAGTAGAGGCGATGAATATTATGAGGCATACTGTTAAGAGGTAGCTTCAGTCTGCAGTCGACCGAGTTCACGTCCAAATGAACACGGGGTTATAACTAATATTAAACTACTACTACGACTACTACAACCAATATTAAACTACTACTACTACAATTAATATTCAGATACTACTGCGATGATGAGGAAACCGCAGAGGGATACTGATTTATTCCCATCCTGTCTTTAACCCTTTGAATGCGAATGAAGGAGATGGAGTGAATATCAATAAAGCCCATTAGGAGGACAGAGATTTATTCCACATTCAACACGATCCCCCGTTAACTCCTTTATTTCAGTTCTATATCAGTAAAAAAACATTAAGAGGAGGTGAGATTTATTCCACCTCCAGCATGATATTCTCCAGTAACTTCTTTGCTACTATAAGGCAGGGAGAGGAAAGTGGAAGACGTTGTTGTAGTTACTGTGAAGCCAGGCTTATCTGAAATATAAACCCAGTGGACTACAGGCTTCAGTTACCCCTCTGCAATCCAACACCCTCCTTTTGCGAGATGGGAAGGATGGGAAGGTAGATGAGGGACGTTTGGATAACCAGGCAGTGGAGCCACCTGGATATATCAGTGACACCACACGAAGGCGCCTCATACCAGCACCACCAGACAGATTTTCTCCACTCCCCCCACCCCCCTGTAATGAAGGGGGTTAGGGCTTGGATCACCTTTTAATGACCCACTGATTTTATGTGGTCGTTTTTATTAAATTTGCATAAATCTGAATTATATCACAGGATGTTGATGGAAAGAGAGAGAGACAGAGATAGGGGGGGGGAGGTTAAAGATGTGGTGGTAGAAGATGGGGAGATACGGAGGTGAATGATGTAGAGCAGAGCATAATCTCAAAGGAATGATAGAGCAGTGAATGTGTCGTATGGGTAAGGTAAATGGCATAATAGTCAGAGTTAATGAGGTAAGGGTCCTAGAGGAACAGGAGCGAGGGAGGTAAATGGAGGAGTTGGTGGCAAAGGATACGATGATGGGGTATGGGGAGGAAGAACATGGAATGGGAGGAATGGTAGGGAGAGAACAGAGAATGCGTTATAAAGATGGTGGTGAGTTAATGGTTAAGGGTCACTCAAGATAATGACATGATAACAGATGAAAGTAGTTATGATTCGAGAGGGAGACTTGTCTTCTAATATGGTTAGGAATCTTAGTAACGCCTCTTCCTTAGTGGTTATATTGCAGCTTAGTACTTATTATTCACTGTGCTACTTATATCTCTTATTTCGACGTAGATTACAAAAACACAGTACATTCATATATATCAGATGCAAAAATAAGTTAATAAAGATGAGATGTCGAGAAGTCTCCTTATGTAACGAGAAATTGGATTGGGGTGACATGCGTGTAATTGGGGAAGGATGGCAGAGGTAGACAGCAGTTAATTGGTTGAAGGAATGGGACGATTGGGTTATAGACAAGAGAGAGGCTGGAGAGTGGAAGATCAGGGCTTAGGATCTGATGGGGTTAATATATAATGGGTAGGAATGGTAGGGACAACAGCTAATGGGTCACTAGGTTAGGTTTAATGGGGTAGAAATCATAGAGCGAATAAGATAAGGGTCATTGAATAGGGTGCATGTGACAAGGGGTCAAAGGTTAAAGGGGTCAGGGTCATTGAGGTAAAGTTAATGGAATGGAAGTTCACTATAGTTCATTCTCCTTAAATTGGTCCAAATTTTCATTCTTTTGTAGCTTAGTTCACGTAGCTTGGTTGCAGAAGATATTACTATGGCTTTCCATCCTATCCATAGCACTTCCTCGTGACACCATATTCTAGTGTTAATGTCTTGTCATAGCCCAGCAATCAAGGTGGATAGGTGGCAATTTTAGGCCAGATTAAAGGAAAAGAAGTATAATAATGAAGTGTCAGTGGGTCAAGGGATGATGTTTGCTAGTATAATCGTAATGAGGCTTCCAGTTATAGAAAACCATTCGTCTTTGGAAGGAGCCTTATTAGTGCGTGTGAGATGGCCCGCTGGGAGAAGGGGGAGATGGCGGGGGAGAAGGGGCAAATGTGGAGGAGAGAGGGTTGGAGAGGAGAAAGAAGCAGGGAAGAATGGAGGGGAGACGGAAAAAGGAGAGGGGGAGGAATACGAGAAGAGGAGAGGGATGTGAAATAAAAGGAGAGGAGGGAAGGGCGGAAGGACGAGTGAGGAAAGTTGGAGGTAGAAGAGGGGAGGAGGAAATTGAGAGGGGAGAGTGAAGAGGAAGGAGGAGTGGAGTGGGGAGAAGCGAGGGGAAGGAGGAGTGGAGTAGGGAGAAGGGAGGGGAAGAGGGTTGGCCTGAGGCACGAGGTAATTTCCCGACGGTAAACAAGTGGAAGATTTAGGCCGTCAGGAGCAGACGTCGCCTGGCTGATTCAGTTAATTATTCCTGTGCCAACTTGCCCCGCCGCCCTGGCACATTGGCACCCACACAAGGCCATTCGATTTGTCACTATAGTCTGGTTTCACATGGCAAAGATCCCTGACAACGTTGCCGGATTTGTCTGTAGTTGGGTTGTGTTCACTTGGCTCAAAGTTCCCGGACCCATTTCAGCTCACTTGATGGCCAGGTTTAGTCAGATTGCAGAGTTAATTTGCCCGTTAACTGGTGAGACTTATTGTTACCTTATACCAAAGGCTAATTGATTTTCATGCAACAGACGACGTTAAATTGTGGGAGTGGCCCAGTTCTGTCAGATGAATACAAACCGACTGTAGTTTTCTGGTGTGTAAGCTGAAAAAGGAAAAATACAGTACGGTATATTTTGTGTATGTGCCACTTTATCTTAAGCACATAATTATCAAGAGACGAGATGATGTGTGTGTGTGTGTGTGTGTGTGTGTGTGTGTGTGTGTGTGTGTGTGTGTGTGTGTGTGTGTGTGTGTGTTTTCGCGTGCCTGTAAATTCCAAGCATGATACTCTGGTCGTTTCCGATAGTAATTACCATCGACCTATAATACCAATAAATGCCTGTATAAAACAAGAGCGTTATAACCACATTTTTCATAACAGTAATCGTTGTTTCAGCTTATTCGTTTTATAACTTTTACTTTAACCTGAACAACGCTGCCATGACAAACACATTATGCCTTGTTGACTAGAAAGAGCAGTGAGGTTATGTTGTGCCACCGTAACTATCATTGTTACACTGAAAATTAGTGCCGATTTCATGTCAGTCAAGGTAATTTCAGAGGTGTATGATGCTAGAATACTGGGGAGGGGGTGCTTCTTCTTGTCTTTGTGTTTCTGTAAAAACGATGCTAATAACAGAGAAAATAAGGGAGAGTTAAAAGTAGCAGCTTTCCCTTACAACCATTCCTCCTACCCAAACCATTATTCTTTATCCTGTTTCCTTTCTTCACGACCCCTCGCTCGTATCACTTATTTCTCCCCGCTCCCTTGTCTCACCTTCCGCACTCCCACACATCTTCCTTCTCCTTCCCTATCTTTCTTCTTCGCCAGCATCCAACTCTACATCCTCTGGTTCCTTCCCTTCTCTCCTTCTTCATCTCCTCCGTCTTCCCCCACTCCACGCTTCTCCTTACCCTTTACCCCTCTCGCTATCTCTCCCCCTTCCTAACCCCCTTCACTCTGCCCCCTGTCCTCCCACCCGTCCCCTGTTCCCCTACTTTTCCCCCTCCCCCTTCCTCCCTGTACCCTGTGTGACTGCTGTAGGCGTGGGTACTTTTGCCTGGGTTATAAAAGCCCTTCCGTCCTCCCTTTACGTTTCTTCTCCACGCCCTTTCTTGTCTTTCTCTCCCCCTCCCATCTTTCCTCCTCCCCTCCACTGTTCCACATCTCCCCTTCCCGTCCCTCCCCCCCTCTCTCCTCACCATTATCTTACTCCCAGTCCATCCCTCCCCTTTCTGTCACCCCTACCTCACGTTTCGCCATCTTAGCCACCTGTTCCCTCTCTATACCTTTTCATTTTAACTCATCTCTCCCTCATTCTTCTTCGCTTCACCTCCTCTCCCCTCCCCCACCCTCCCCTCTCCCTCTACCTCTCCCTGACTAGTGCAGGCGTGGGGGGAGGGGGCACCTGAGGGCTGGTTATGAATGCCCTTCCCCCAGCCATTGTGTCGCCGGGCTGAATACAGGCGCCATTATTCAGGGGTAGGAGACCTAGCCCAACCCCACCTCATAACTCCCACCACCACCACTCCCTCACTCCCACTCCCCTCCTCCCTCACTCCCACTCCCCTCCTCCCTCACTCCCACTCCCCTCCTCCCTCACTCCCACTCCCCTACTCCCACTCCCACGACTTTCTTCACCTCCCTGTCCTCACCTTATAGCTCCCACTTCCTTCCCCCACTTCCACTCCCCCACTTCCACTCCCCCACTTCCACTCCCTAACTTCCATTCCCCAACTTCCACTCCCTCACCTTTCTTCATCTCCCTGTCCCCGCCTCATACCTCCAACTCCCCGCCTCATACCTCCAACTCCCCTCTCCCACTCCCACTCCCTCACCTTTCTTCATCTCCCTCTCCCCATCAACAAACACCTATCTAGGTCAAACCCACCTCCACCATTGTACCTACCTTAACCTTTTCAGATGTAATGAAATCTGTTTATAAATCCAGTTTGAAAAGTTTCTCCAAAGCAGGTATTTTCTATCCCGTAACTTCTTCAATCCTGTGGTACTTACGAAGGCTGTATCAGACACCAGTTCGAAAAATCTGTTCAAAGTTGCTATCCTCTGAAGCCATAATAAACAAATTTTACGTCATCAGAGCGAAATGGTTCAGTAGCGTTGATTTCACCTTGTTTACACGCCTTTAATTAGTAGCGGATTTTGTTTACAATTTATTCACTCTTCTTTCCTCACCACCTCATCCTCACGAACATACAGTACATACGCACCGATTTTCACATGTTTACACTGGTTTAATTAGTACTGGATTTTGTTTACAATTTACTCACTCTTCATTCCTCACCACCTCCTCCATTTCCTCCTCACGAACGTACATAAGCACTGATCTACATTTGTTTACTCTGCTTAAATTAGAGGCGGATTTTTTTTTACATTCTACTTACTCACCCTTCTTCACCAACATACATAAGCACGGATTTACACGGCTTGTTTATACTGTTTTAATCCATTATCGTTGGCTCGCATGCATTCATAGGATTTTAATGAACACCAACGCCCATCAGAGAATATGTCTGTGTCTGTCTGTTGATCTACCTGAATATCTGCATCAGTCTGTCTGTCTGTCTGTCTGTCTCATTCTTTGTTGATCTGTCTGTCTATTTATCCCATTGGCTGTCATTTTGTCTTCCTGTCTGTCTGTCTATCTTAGTCTGTGTCTGTCGGTCTCTGTCTATTTACATCTGTCTATCCTGTGTCTGTCCATCTATCTGTCTGTCTGTCTGTCTGTCTGTCTGTCTATCTGTCTATCTATCTGTCTATCTGGCTATCTATCTATCTATCTATCTATCTATCTGTCTGTCTGTCTGTCTATCTGTGCTAGATGCCTTAACCCCGGAAGGAGTGGCCACAAATGAATCACCTCCGTATCATTCTGCCATACGTCAGTGTACACTTGCTAATTATGTAGAAATTAATACTCAGATTAATGAATGATGCACAGGTAAGGCAGGTCATCATGGTGAAGGGGTTAATTTAATACAGTGAAAGTAAGAAGGTTCGGAAGGAGAACAGCAAGACATTACCCTTGGTCCTCTTCCTCCTCCTGCACATCATCATCGTCGTCGTCATCATCATCATCATCACCATCATCATTATCATCATCATCATCACCACCACCATCATCATCATCATCATCATCATCATCATCATCATCATCATCATCATCACTTTGTACTTCTGACAGAAAAATTTAGTGGATTTTTTTTTTTTTTTCCCTTCGAACCTCCTCAACCTTAACCACAACACGGGCTCCCTAAAACTCCCCCGACCAGACCACGGGACCGCTTAAATGCAACTTTCCACCACCACCATCACCCCCAAAGTGTCCCCATCATCATCATCTTCATCATCGTCCTCGTTGTCGTCAGTATCACCTTCATCTTAATCGTAATCGTCATCCTCATTCTGATTCTGCATTATCATTCTCCCACCTAACCACAAGATGAGGGCTATATCCTACCGACTAGGTCATAAAATACACACACACACACACACACACACACACACACACACACACACACACACACACACACACACACACACACACACACACACACACACACACACACACACACACACACACACACACACACACACACACACACACACACACAGAGGTAATAAAAACTACACCGATAAAGTTACGCAAGTGCAACTCTCAACCACCACCATCATCAAGAGAGAGAGAGAGAGAGAGAGAGAGAGAGAGAGAATGTAAAGAAAAAAACAGATACAACTCCCAGCCACCACCACAACCGCAGCAAGTTCCCCTTCATCAGCTAATCACAAATTAACTTTTCGCCCAACATTCGAGACTCCACAAGTTGGCTTTGATGCGAAACTTTTCAGCGTGGATTATTTTTTTTCCTTTTCCTACCAATACCCTGAGAGCCGATTCTAGCTTTCACAGGAGTTGGGACGGTTTTTTCGGGTGGCCATTTTTTCCCTCGGTTTTCTACTTTTTAATTTTTTGCATATAGTTTTTTGGGGAGTCGTATTTTGTAGTGATTTTCTCTTGAGAGCTGAGCGGCTGGGTTGGGAAATTGGCCAGTGAAGTTTACGCTAATATTGAGAAGTCGGGAGGAAGGAAGGAAGGAAGTCTGAGGTAGGGAGAGGAGAGGATGTGGGGAGAAGGAGGGTGGGAGGGACGTGAAAGGGAGGGAAGACTGAAAGAGGTATTAGGGAGGGGAACGAGGGAGAAAGGAAGCAAGAGAGATGGATGACAGAATGAAGTCAACGACAGGAGGGTGGAAGAGGAGGAAAGAGAGGGAGAGGAGAGGAAGGTCAACGAAAGGAGGGAGGGAAGGAGAAAGGAAGGAATTGGGAAGGAGAAAGGAAGGAATTGGGAAGGATGGACGAAGGAAACCTAATAGAAGGATGGAAAGAGTACAAAGGAGTACAAAGGAAAGCAAACAGCAACAGACCTTCTGGTCCTTTCGAGGCTGCTTGCCACAGAGTAGACCATGACTACAAGATCTAACTCTACATGCTGAAGGATAAGGATAGTAAAGCAAGAAGGTTCCCCCCGCCTCCAAACCCTCCAGTTAAAACTGGCAAGAAAAAGTGAGAAAAACCACTATGCAGCATGGAAAAATTGACATGGAAATTTCATAGGAAAGACTGAAAAGGAAAAGCTACATTCTATAATACATTATCTATAAGCTACCAGTATGAATAACCTGAAAGAGAAAGAAGTAAAGGACAATGAATAATCGAATAAATAAATAACTAATGCATGTCACTATGTACGGGTACGTTAAGTTGACGGGGCGTCTGCGGACACAGTGTGGAATTTGCACAGTGCACAGTGTGGATATTCAGGGGTGGTGCGGCAGCCTTGCCTGTCGCTATTAAGGTAGGCAGCAGTCAGTCAGGCCCCAGCTCCATTCATTCCACTGAGACTAGGAACTTTCCCATGCGGGACAAGCAAACAAGTCACCTCCTGAAGCAGTGACCTCTGGTACATTAAAAAAATCCCGATGGTGGCCACGTAACTAACAGGGAACCTCAGTGATCCACAGCCCATCACAGGTCGAAAGTATGAGTAGTGACCTTTAACTCAGGGCCATCTGTGCATATTCTAGTCTGTGCATATACTGTACTGTATTTGCATTTAATAAATTGATCCAGGCTCTAAAAAAACTAAACTAAAATAAAATAGAAAATTATACATACACAAGTGTTTATTCAGGAGTGAACATATTAAGCTGGGGGTTGGATGCCAAATACTTATCCAGGCGACCTTTAAAGGTTTGTACTGTATTACAATTTATTACGTTGGAGGAGGGAGAGAGTTTGAGAGGGAGGTATGAGGTAGCAGGTCTGAGAGAGAGAGAGAGAGTATAGGTAAGAGTGGAGAGGGAAGAAGAGGAGTCTGAGAGATGAAGGAAAAGTCTGAGGGTAGGGGGGAGGGAAGGAGAAGAGGGTGGACGTAAGAGGGAAGTACGGAAATCTGCAAGAGGGAAGAAGGGAGGAAAGTCGAGAGAGGGGAAGGCTAGGAGTCTGTAAAAGGAAATGAAGGACGAAAGTCTCCTTAGAAGGGGGAAGGAAGAGATAAGGAAATAATAAGGAAAGAGGAAAGAAAAATGCTTAAAAGGAAGGATGAGGAATGGGAAGAAGGTTACGAGAGCAAAGAATGGAGAAAAATCTGAAGTACGGAAGAAAGAAAAGGAACAGGAGGAAAAGAAGGAGGAAGAACTGAAACTCGAAAAGAAAGATGTAATGGCTACAACTATACTTGGCAAATCAACACTGTCATGATCGGAAAAAGTCCAGCACAATATTTCAGATGAAGCAGGCAATTATTTTCCTCTGAGAATGAGTCATAGGAGCCTGAGAGTGTAAATAATAGTGACAGGATTCGAACCCTGGCCCTGCGGGATCTTAGTCTGCCATGTAACTAACACGCCACGCTTTTATATACTGAGGAAAGGGAAGAAATAAGATGGGGGTGAAAGGAAAGAGGGAGGGAAGGAAAGGGAGTAAGAAATGAAGAGAGAATAGAAGGGGGAATGGAAAGAGAGAAAAACGTGAGAGAGTGAGAAAAGAATAGATGCAAGAGAGAAAATTCTCCTAATGGGAAGAAAGGAAGGAGGAAGAAAGTCAGAAAGGGAGGAAGGGAGAAGGAGTGAGAGACGTGGGAGAGAGAAAGGTCAGAGAGAAAGAAGGAAAGAAGTGTGGGAGGCGGAAGGGTGGAGGAAGGGAGGATAAGTTGGAGGACGGAAGGGAAAACTAAAGGATCAGGGAAGGAGGGAAGGAACCATGAAAGGAAGGAAGGATGAAGAGACGAAGGGGGGAGGGAAGGAGGGAAGCAGCAGTCCCCAGGTGTGGCTTCCGACCATTAATTTTCTCAAGCATAAAAAGCACTCAAGCACGAGTCAGGAGTTGTGTAGTCATTTCATTTGTGTGTGTGTGTGTGTGTGTGTGTGTGTGTGTGTGTGTGTGTGTGTGTGTGTGTGTGTGTGTGTGTGTGTGTGTGTGTGTGCGCGCGCACTTCTGCAGAGTATTTGACTACTCTTAATGTCATGCATGAAATACATTGCAAGTCACTATCTTCATAAAAGGCACAGAAAGGAAGAGATTAGTTAAAACATATGCTAGAGATTTATTGTTTTATGTCACCAGTCTTATTGCTGTAGGGAACATGTACGTCTGAGCACACACACACACACACACACACACACACACACACACACACACACACACACACACACACACACACACACACACACACACACACACACATCTACTAAACTCAGACGCATGAAATTGTATTCCCACTAGACATGCATGTACTACACACATACAAACATGCAAATTTTCATAGCAGCAGCAGCACAAGAGCCCATCAGCACACGCTACATACATCTATTATGCATAACTGCGACAGAACACACACACACACTCACACACACACACACACACACACACACACACACACACACACACACACACACACACACACACACACACACACACACACACACACACACACACACACACCATCAGAAATAAATACACTAAACCCAAGAGCACAGACACATTTATACATAATTCACACACACACACACACACACACACACACACACACACACACACACACACACACACACACACACACACACACACACACACACACACTTTGATCATAAACTCGCCTAATCTCCTTTGTAACCAGGCTCCTTCTCCTCTTCCTCCTCCTCTGCACACTCCTGCATCCACCCTCCTCCACTCTCAGTCTTGCATTCTTATTTAACCTTATATATATGCTTTACTTTAACATTCGTGGTATTTTATTCTTGAACTCACTTATTTTTCTTTCTGTTCTTGATTTTATTCGATTTTCCTCTGCATTAATGAAACTATAAGAAGAATTTTTTCCTTTACTAGTATCCAAAATTTAGTTTCCTTGTTCCATCAGCTTTTTCCTTACGGTTTCGTCATCTTTTTTTTTTGCCAGCCTACTCACAAAGTACTTCCGGGTTCTTGTTCTGTCTTTGTCTTTTCCCCACGGCACAGCACTCTCTTTGACGTATCCTCGCACCTTTATCTCTCTTTCCCGTTCTCGGTGTCCCTCTCCACATGCAAGTAACTGGGTGTACTGTGATGTAAGAGGAGAATTTTTGCAATGCCATTTACTTATCCCTGTCACTACGATAATGTCTTTGTCTCTTCAGTCTTGCTACCTACAGACGATTTTATTCAGCTTCAGTATGAGAGGTATTTCGCGAGTTGAATGAAATATCCTGAAGACAGCAAGAATTAGAAAAAAAAAAAATCGCAGTGAAATGGTTAATTCCTGTGACCCGCCGTGACCTCATCTTCCTGCATCTCACCCGACACTCCCACCAAAATCCTAGTGACTTCACCTCTACGTTCTCACCAAAATCGCCATGTAGTAGCAATAAAAAAAAATCATAATGCCCCTCCCTTGACTTACTCCCTCATCTGTCCATCTTGAATCTGAGAAGTAACAAGAGATTAACAGTAAGGTATGGTGCTTGTCACGAAGAAGTGCTATAGGAGTTATGTTGAGCCTTAGCGTTGTTTTGCTCTGCCACTGAACTACGGGAAAAAGCTGCAAAAGGACGATTTCTCCATCTGGTTAAATGCAACTACCCAGCACCAGAAACCGTGACTCCTCCTGCCCTTCCCTCCCTCAACCCATCCACCCCGGGACCTCTCCAGCCAAAACTGCCACATAACCACGCGAATGAACTCCAAGGATCCGTAATTCCACCTCCCCCAGCACCTCCACCTCCAACAAACCGTCAAGTAGCAGCACGAATAACCTCTGCCAAGCTGTACCTCGACTTCCCCCAGCACCCTCACGTCAAAACCTTCAAGTAGCAGCAGGAACAACCTCCGCCAAGCTGTAACTCCGCTTCCCTCGTCACCAAACTCCTAGGTGCCTCACATCGCTGGCCGGTAACTAGGTTTGGCGCTGCTATCACCGTCTTGTTAGGCGAGTTCCAGACACTTCCGCACTTCCGACAACTTCCCGAGGGCCGGCCGAGCACCAGCACTCCGTAGGTTCACTCAGCAACTGGTTATTCCACGGTACACAGCTTGAGTATTTCCTGCTGTCTTCAGCGGTTGCGTGAAGTGAAAATTCTGCGTTCTCGTTGGCTTCAGATCCATTATGCAAAATAAATGGATCAGGAAGAAGTACCACGAAGCCTCCTACACCACCTAGAAGGCAGTCCATAGAGGTAGGTGACTGGCTTACACCCCTGCTGGCATTACAAAACGAACAACATCCATGCCACCTCGACTACAGCGCTTAGACCACTGAGGCAGTATTTATTATTCATATTAGAAAATATTAAGTGGAAGTATTTTCTCCCCCCGCACCTAATCTCTCCTTTCTTTACGATAGCCATTAGCATTATTGCAGCGATATTTCCCACTACGAGCCTTACTCTGCGTAATTACCCGGTCATCATAGCTATCATTAGGACTATCATTATGTGAGGCGATGGGAGAGCCACCTCATTTTAAAATTAAACATACGAAAGAACTTAGATTATATATATACCGTAACAAACCTTGCCAGATAAGAGTGATTAAACATTCCTGGGAACATTTTTAAGGACGAGAATTGGATCAAGCCAGTTTTCATTATTCTTTTTAAGCCTTGTCTGCTATCACCTCATACCACCCTGACACCATCCCTCCCTCACACCACTTCTGACACCTCCCCCAACACTGCTGTGCATCCTTACACCACCGTTAACACTGTCTCTAACACCACCACTTCCTAATACCACATATACACCAACATCAGACTTCTTACACCACATTTAACACCATTCCTCGCTAACACCGCCTCTGACACTTACCCTACAGCATTACCATACTTCCCTGCATCACCATTACACCACCGATCTCAGACACTTCGATGTTATTTAGTGCTGATATTATGAAACAGCATCCCCTAACGCCACCGCTTCCTTACACCACCACCAGCACACTTTATAACATCACATCACTCCCCCCAGACATGCAGTAATAAGTTAGCTTTGAAGTCGTGTCCACATTCCCTCTCATTCTGATATAACCTCCTAAAGCATCGTAACTTTAATTTCCTCACCGCCCTCTTTTCATTTCCTGAGGGGGTCCCATTTTAGCTCCTTATCGTCTTTTAAGCGAGCTACTCTTCCCTTCAGCTTCCCTTCCCTTCACTTCTCCTTCCCTCTTCCCTTTCCTCTTTCCATTCCCCTTCCAAGTTCTTTTCCCTTCCGTCTTCTTTCTCGTTTCCTCCTCCCCACTTCCCTTTTCCTTTTCCTCTTCACCCTTCCATTTTTTCACGGTGGCTAAGGGTTGTCCTGTTTTATCCTTTTCACCGTATCTTTCTGTTTAGTTACTTTCCTCTCATCCTTCTCTCATCCGTCACTCTCCTCTCTCGTACCTGTTCCCCCTCCCTCCATCAAAACTTCCACCTTACCCCCTTTAGTTCCTTATCTCCACCTATCCCTACCCCCTCAGTCATCTCCCTTTCACCTCTTTTTCCCTCCCTCTCTCAGTCCCCTCCCTGTCACCCTGTCCTCTTCCTCAGTCTTCTCTCTGTCACCCTCCTCCTCTCCCATCCAGTCTCCTGTCTCTCTCCCCTCCGTTCACACTCCTCCATTCACACCTCTGCCTTCCCTCCAGCTTCTTCATTCCACCTCCTGTCCACCCATACAACATTTCCTTATAACGCACCTGTCACCCCCCGTAGCTGTCCGTTCCTTGCTGATTCACGTTCCTTTCTTCTTCCATCTTCGTTCCATTCTTGCCCCCGACTCTTATTTTCTCTCCCAGTCACTTCCATTTTACATCTTCCCTCCTATTCTCATGTCCCGTTTGTCCTTTACTGCTTCCCACTTCTTGGTCTGTATTTCATTCCGTTCTTCATCTCCGTTCCCGCTATTCCGTCCGAGAGGGATGTCTGTCGAGCAAGGAAGAGTGGCTGTGCGTGACAGAAATAAATGGAGAGAAATTGTGAATAAATAAGTGATGACGCAGCCCTGAGGGGATATTCTCCCGCATTTGGTCTGATCAGCTAGTCAGGTCAGGTGCGGGTAAGGGGATGGGTATGTTATGATGTGGCAGGGGTAAACCAGCTCTGCTGCGGATGTCACTGATTGCATTGCGCAGTTGACCCTTGTGCGGTGTGGTGCGGTGAGGATCTGTCCGTTCTCCCCTTTGGGGCTAAGATGTGAATGAATGTGTTTAAATGGATGAGTAAATGGAGAGTGTGTCGTCCTGTCTCGGCTACCTCCCTTTCCTTGGGGGAAGCAGCCTAGGTATATAGATAGATAGATTTCCTTTTTCAGTCTTTAAGTTCCTTATCACTTCTCCCCGTATCCCTTTTCACCTCTCATCTCCCTGTTTTCCTCTTCCCCATAGTATCCTTCCACTTCTCTTCTTCAGTTTTATTTTGAGCCCTTTCCTTCGGTATCAACACTCTCTCCTCGTCCCTCTTCTTCACTCGTCCCTCGCTTCACCTCACCTTACCCCCCCCATATTGTTCTTTTATTTTCTAATTCATTCATTACCTTTATCCTCGTTCCTTTATTCCCTCATTCTGTGCATCTCCTTTTGACCCTTTCCTCACCAGCATTCTTTATGTCCATGTCCCTGAAAATCTTCACACTGCCTTTCTTCCCGTTTCTCAATTTCCCCTCTCTCTCTTTCCTCCCACGTCCCCCTGGTATTTATCCTTTGTGTTCTTCCATCGCATATGCCCTTTACAGTATTCTCTTTGCAATATTATGTCTTTATGTGTTCCTTCACTCCCTGTACCACCAGAATTCTTAATGTAAGTAGTTCTTTGTCTGTTTCACACTTCTCCCTTCCGGTATTGCGTCCTTTTTCCTTCATTTTTATCTTTCCTCTTACTTGTCTTTCCCCATTCCTTTGATTCCCTCTCTTCATCTCCCTCTTTCCCTCCTCCCTATTTCCCCTTCATTCCCTCCTCCCTATTTCCCCTTCATTCCCTCTCCCTAGAGCCCCCCCTCCTACACTCTATTCCTTTCCTCCTTCCTTAATCCCTCGGCCCCATAGGTACTACCCTTTAGAATCTCAGATACTAACCACATACACCTCCACTCCACCCTCTTATATATTCCCTTTACAGTTTCCTGCCCGTTTCTCTGTCGTTCCGCCCTCCCTTCTGATAATTCCTACTGCCATTTCCCTTATCCCCTCCTTGCTCTCTGCCCTTCCTTTCCCTTCCCCCTTTTCCCTGTTTTCCTCCTTCATATATATTTTTTTTTCATGTCCACATCCTATCATCACAATCTTTCCTTCCTCTGCCTCTTTTCTTCCTTTCCCTCTTTCCATCCTTTCCCTCTATTCTTTCTCTCCCTCTTTTCTTCCATTCCCTCATTCTTTCCTCTCCCTCATTCCTTTCTCTCCCTCTTTCTTTCTTCTCCCTCCTTCTTTCCTTTCCCTCTTTCCTTCTTCTGCCTCTTTCCTCCCTCTGTCTCTTTCCTTCCTTTGCTGTCTCCCCCTCTCTCTCCTCTGCCTCTTATCTGCTTTCACTTACCAAGCCCCTGCCATTGCGTTTCCTCTCTGCCATTAACCCTCTCCATCCACACCCTCCACCACCGTCAGCTATCGTTTGCTTCTTCTCCTTGCCTTCTCTCCGCCGTTCCCTGCTTCCCCTCTGCCGTTCCCAGCTTCCCCTCTGCGGTACCCTTCCTTCCTTCTGCCGTTCCCTGCCTCCCCTCTGCCTTCCCCTACCAAGCCCCTACCGTTCTGATTTCTGTGATGTTAACCTTTACCAGCTACAGTAGCTATACCCTTTTATCCCCTCCTCCTCCTCCTGCTCCTCCTCCTCCTGCTCCTCCTTCTCCTCCACCTGCTCCTCCTTCTCCTGTTCCTGTTCCTGCTCCTGCTCCTGCTCCTGCTCCTGGTCTAATCTTGTGTACTGCCATGGCCGACGAGGGTACCTGAAGGAGTTAATAGAAGGGACGTCGGTGTGGGATCGCCAGCCTGGTTTCTCAGAAAGACTTTAAATTTGGACCCACTTTCGTTTGCCCACTGAACTGATTTTTTTTATTGTTTACTTTTTTTTTTTACATGTTTATCTTGCATTACGTCCGTTTATATTGAGATTAACATAAATATTACCCGAATCTTTATTGCCCCATTAGTAGCGTTCAGGTCAGGCTACTTAGTCCTGAAATTTAAAGTGAGTGACCAGTCGTTCATCCTTGAGCGGTGTTAGGTAAGGAATCAATCCCAGCAACCCCTCGGACAATAGCCTATATGGTTAGAGTGCCTTTTACCACTAACCCACCACTTTTTTTTTTTTTGGTGGTGGTGGTGGTGGCGATGGTGGTGGTGCAGATTTGAGTAGTACGAAACTCTGAGAAGTTCACATTAATGATGTTTTAAGTGCTGGCTTCATATTATGTAGTGCACTTCTGTTCGCTAGAATTCAAGAAATCTGGAAGGTCAGCCTGCGGCCTCTGACCTTTGGCCTGCGACTGTGTATGGAATGAAATATTTTAAATTTGAGCTTACTGCCCACAGAAGGTCAGAGCTAAGGGAAGCTTTAACCACAGCGTGAAGGCATAGCTTTAGCCGTAGTTTTAGGCATAACTTTGAAGGAGGTTAATATTACTTGGCCCTTGTTCTCTTTCTTAGGGTAGAGATACGTCACTTGGCATTTAATTTTACTTAAAGGAAGATGTTCGTCTTATTGCAGCTAATTTTCCGTAGCTTGGTGGCAGAATGAGACAAGACGACGCCTGTACTTCCTTTCCAGAGCACTTTTTCATGACTAGCACCACACTGTAGCACTAATGTCATCCTACAGCATAGCAGTGATGATGGTATGGCAATTTTGTTCCTTAGTTAAAGTAAAGAGAGAATATTAGATGTGAATTATTAGGCGAACTCTTGTCCTGCATCTCATTCCAGCATCTGTGAATCAGGCAGTGAGAGAGGCAGGGCAGGTGACCTGACTTTCTTATTGGACTGTACTATTGCGAACACTAATATCGATCCACATCCGTACGATATATAACGAGACAGTGAGCAGCGACAATCGAAATCCGGTAGTGTGATGACCAGAACCCGTCGAACTTTTCAGAACAGTGTGTAATAGTTATGTAATTGTTCAGGCCAAAAGTGGATCGATATTACTGTACATGTGAGGCTGAAGTGGCTGAACCCCTCTCGGCTCTGTCCATCATTCAGCGGTGTGGGAGGCGGTGTGGCAGAGAGCACCGCCACACGCCTCGACATTACTGATTCAGCAGGCGTCCTTCACACTTGGTCTGCCAGCCGACCACCTACCCTGGGTCCTGGAACTGTCAACACCCGGCCGCCGATATGACCGTCAATCCCTTCATGCATAGGAAGGACCCTCCTCTCCTAAATTGAGTCCTGCAGGGATCTGGCTGGAGAAATTCTAAGGAAGGCGACTAAAATGCTACTTTTTGGTTTCTAAATTCTCACCTCTCTCTGCCATTTATTCATTAATGCATTGGAAGCCTTCCCCCATCCCCCGTTCCTAAGCTAAGCCCGGCAGGGATGTGGCTGAATGGCTGGGTACACTCTTAGAAGTGTGAATAGAATGGTACTTAGGCTTTTACAGTGAATGGCCGTACCTACTGTGTGTGTGTGTGTGTGTGTGTGTGTGTGTGTGTGTGTGTGTGTGTGTGTGTGTGTACGCGCGCGCGCGCTTGCATTTTCACCCCTCATTACCATTCCTTCAGGCACGGGTATACGGCTGTGCACCTAACCTGAATCCTTCAAGGGTACGAAAGGATACACTCTTAAAATTTCGTCAAGAATGCTGCTGTATGGTCATCGCCAATTAAACTCATTTACTTCGCGTGATCATACCTCTGATTACCGTTCCTTCAAGTCCAAGAAGGGCTTTCCACATCAATTAAATATTGAAGGCTATTAAAGGGCTGGGATACACTGACCTCTAGGACGATTCTTCTCTTTTATCCCAGTAACTTAAGGACGATTTTAACCTTTTCAGTACGGTAACGTGTTTTATATACTCTCCTGACCTATTTTCTCAGGAGACAATTTTTCAAACAAAGCAAGTTATATAGTCGTACTTAACCCCATCACTGCAAGATTTTCTTACACGAATGTAATCAACCGTAAATACTGGTCATAAGCTATGAAAAAATGTCATCGGATTGAAGGAATTAAGCTGCTTCATACCTCCTCCAGTTGTATTAATTTTTTTCATTACATTCTTGCAATCACCAAACGATTCAGCTTAAGGAAGACCCTGGTTGTGATAGAGTTATAGGTTTATCAAGAAATTCATTTGAGGGTTTTGCAGTGAATTTCTCGCAGTTTATGGTACGTTTTATTGTCGGTTCTTTTATATTCCTCGAAGGTATACCTGACTTTTTTACTCGTGTTTGTATTCTCTGAGGTAAAATAACTGTAAAGGTTTTATTGTGTGAATTCATGTACAGCTGCTATTTATGGACGTTTGCTTATGTTGTGTGTTTACAGTATGTGTGTGTGTGTGTGTGTGTGTGTGTGTGTGTGTGTGTGTGTGTGTGTGTGTGTGTGTGTGTGCGTGTGTGCGTGCGCACGTGGGTATGAGAAGGAAGGGAAACGTACTGGGAGTGAACGATGAAATTTAAAAGTCTGCAGCGAAGGGGAAGGTGTGAGCGGGAGCGAATATATAAAGAGGCTCGTGGGTGAATGCAGGATCAAGGCGAGAGAGATTGAAGGATAGACCGAGTTGGAGTGGATGGAGGGCGAGTTTGGAGGATCGGATGCGGGGAAGGAATGGGATCGAGGAGGAAGGGTGTATTGAATTACAGTGTGGTTATAGTAGTGGTAATGTTGGATCAGTGGAAGATATGTTTAAGTAGAGTAGATGTGTGTGTGTGTGTGTGTGTGTGTGTGTGTGTGTGTATGTGTGTGTATGTGTGTGTGTGTGTGAGGAGGGGGGAGGGTTGAGTAGAGGGAAAGGTGTGGATGAAAGGTGAATTTGGAGGATAGAATGGAGAATCTGGGAGAAGGATGGGATCAGGGAGGAAGAACGTATAGATTCAGAGTGGGGATATAGAGTCGGCATGAAGGATCGAATACCAAATCAGGAGAGCGATAGATGGGCCTGGGGTAGGAGGAGGCGAGGAGAGGGTTGAAGGATCAGATGGAGGATAGGGAGGAGGGACGATATTGAAAAGTAATGACATGTAGGTTCAGAATGGGGAAAAAAGTCAGAATAAAGGATCGAGTATTGCATCAAGGAGAATTAGTGGGCGAGAATGTTATATATTTATTTTTTATTTGCATTTTTGGCGTCTCTGTCTCTTACCTACCTCCTTGGCATCATTATCATTATCATTACCATTCCCTTTATCTTCATCATCCTTCTCTTGCTGTTCCTACTTCTGTTCCTCCTCTTCTGTCACTGTGCCCATCCCTCGCAGCCTCCCTCCCCTTCTTGCTCTCATTATGTAGTAACTGTCTTCTAACACTACTTCGTTATCACTCTGTCCCTCTGTTTGTGTATCTAGGAGTCTGCTTCCATGTGTGTGTGTGTGTGTGTGTGTGTGTGTGTGTGTGTGTGTGTGTGTGTGTGTGTGTGTGTGTGTGTGTGTGTGTGTGTGTGTGTGTGTACTGAGAATTGCTAGAGGACTGCTTGAACCGAGAGAGAGAGAGAGAGAGAGAGAGAGACAGACAGACAGACAGACAGACAGACAGAGAATTATGAAGGATGAAGAAACAAGACTAATGTTTTATACAAAAATTTTTATTGCTTACAATAGCTGTGAGAGAAAGCGGACCTTCTCTTCATGAACTGCTGTGTTTATATATTACTTAATTTCCTTCCTTCGCAGTCGGAAGTTATTTTTGAGTTAATAACAACCTTATTCACTTTCCTGGTTTTCCGGGTTTCTGATGATGGAGTTTCCTAGTTCTGTCTTTCTTGCGGTATTATTCTTTCTGTTTGTTCCGTCTTTCTTCACCACGGCCTTTTGCTCAACATTCCCGACTGTCTCGTATTTTCTTATTTATTTTTCAACGTCTTCATTGTCCTTATTTTTTTATTTTTACTACTATACTGTATATATATCTCACTTCCGTAATGAAATTGTCTGTCTTCCCTTATTTTCTGCTTATTGGGTCTCTCTCTCTCTCTCTCTCTCTCTCTCTCTCTCTCTAACTGCAGAATTAATCACATTTCTTGTCTTTTTCCATTTAATCTCTCCCTCCCTCCCTCCCTCCCTCTCTCTCTCTCTCTCTCTCTCTCTCTCTCTCTAACTGCAGAATTAATCACATTTCTTGTATCTTTCCATTTAATCTCTCTCTCTCTCTCTCTCTCTCTCTCTCTCTCTCTCTCTCTCTCTCATTTCCTATACCATCTTACGTATCCATTGCTTTTTTCGTTTTCCATTTCCATCTCTTCAGGCACACCTCTCCTCGGCCTATGTCCTCAATCCTCTCTTACTTTTCTCTGTTTTTTTTCCCCTATCTCTCTACTCTCATTTTCTCTCCCAGCCTCTCCCTCCTCCCCTCACCTCTGACCAACCTTTCCTCTCCTTTTCTCTCCTCCACTTTTCTTCTTCTCTGTCCTCTCTTTTTCTTCCTCCTCATTCTTCTCTCTTCCTCCACGCATCCTCTTCCTGTTCATTCTGGCCGGCTTTTGTGTGCAGTCATAAAGAGTCTGGACTGAGGGCGGGCATCCAGATTACACACACACACACACACACACACACACACACACACACACACACACACACACACACACACACACACACACACACACACACACACACACACACACACACACACACACACGAGCAATGAGTTTCACATACAGACATAAGCACACACCCTCAGGCAAGAAGCACACAATCATGTCTTCAAACACGACCATGACGAGGCAGGCACACGCACACTTTCATGCATGCATACTTACATACATGCATTCATACATGACGCAATCCTTCATTTTTTATTTTATTTATTTTTTATTATTTATTTTATATATATATTTTTTGCTCCCTAAGGTGCGTAGGGACCCAGTGCTAGGCTCCGCAGTTTCAACGTTTAAGACAAGGGTAACCAGACTTGCTTGATCGTAAAGGGCTTTATGTGAGCAATAAATCCCAACCAACCCTTGGGTCAAAATCCTTCCATGTCCCATCCAGCTGGGGCGCCAGAACCCACTAGACCACCGAGCGTCATTTGGTTATGCGGTTACACCCGTGGCAAAAAGTTGTCTGGTTTACAGATAATCATTTCGCTTGCCAGTCTGTCTAGGCTACACACTTCAAGGTTGCTCTATGCTGAGTGGACTATGGGCGCCTTACCATCTGTTTTAACATACAACCAGTGTAGAAATAATACATACAACCAGCCACGGAAATATATATATATATATATATATATATATATATATATATATATATATATATATATATATATATATATATATATATATATATATATATATATATATATACAGCTGCAACAGTTACACACTCGGGATTTTTAAAAATACAAATGGTTATGTTTAATGTTCTCTTCACTTCAGCGAGACCGGTACACACGCACACACCTTAAATACACAAGCATAACACACACACACACACACACACACACACACACACACCTTAAATACACAAGCATAACACACACACACACACACACACACACACACACACACACACACACACACACACACACACACACACCTTAAATACACAAGCATAACACACACACACACACCGCTCGCTGGTGCAGTGGTAACGTTCTCGCTTGCCAACTGGTGGACGGGAGTTCGCGCCTCGCTCAGGTTGCGAAAAGTTTCACTGACGAAGTGGGTGGTTACTGTCCCCCTGGAGCAAGGGGACGGGTGTGTGCGTGTGTGAAGGTCACAGCCTTGCCCTTAGATCGGACTATATGAGCTCCCAGCTCCTTTCCGGGAGGGTAAAAGCTGACAATCACGACCATCAAGTGATCCTGACCTACCCGGTGAATTACACACACACACTTACATACATACTTTCACTCAGACACACAGATACAAGCCACACATACCTAACCCACTTTCATACTCCTAGGCAAACAGAATACACACACACACACACACACACACAAGGGCTTAAGATACTCACAAACGATTACACACACTCATTGAACACAAGAAGGTTCGCAGACAAAGAACATGTAAATCCCCGAATACGTTAATGTACCGGTACACCCGCAGTCCGCACGCAGGCAGTGATTAAAGTTCCAGGTATAATCTGCACCCCCCCCCCTCGCTCTCTCTCTCTCTCTCTCTCTCTCTCTCTCTCTCTCTCTCTGTCACACACACATATGCAGATAGCGTTAACTACAATGTTTTAAATAAAAACATAGAGCCATAAATAATAATATATCTTCTGTAACTTTAACTTGCATCTGTATCTTTGCATAACCACTTCGGCGTGTCGATCGTGCGGCACAGACTATTAGATTTATATGGAATATAACCTTTTTGAAACAGACTGTAACTGTGTCTACCGGAAATGCAAATAGAGTTGATAATAGAGCGGTGCAAAAAATTTCAGCCACTAGGACGATAATGATGATGATGATGGTGATGGTTTTATTAATAGTAGCAGTAGTAGTAGATTCGGTGATACAGTAACTATTATTTTTATCTTCGTGTTATATGCAGTATATGTATCCTCTCTCCCTTTTTCATCTCTTTTCCTCACTTCTACTAACCTGTCTCCAGTCATGTCCTCTCCCTTCCTTTCCTTCCCCTCTTCTCATCTTTCTTCACTTCAGCTCTGCTACATTCTTTCTTCCTTTCTTCTCTCTTTTCGTCTCTCCTTTCTTCTCTCCCTTTCTTCCTCAACCTCCCCTTTCTCCCTTCCTCCGGTGGACTCTGTGAAAAAAGATAAAACTCTGTGCTGTCCCCGTTTCTGGCTGGCTGGTCTCCCCTTCACAAAGCCCCTGCCCTCCTCAACCATCTCTCTCCACGTTTCCAAATTGCTTTTAACCTTGACTTCCAAGACCACCAGTTGACTCTTCACCTCCCCGCCTCTCCCCTCACCTTCCCTCTGCTCCTTCTCCTCCCTTTCCCTCTTCACCGTGCTTCCCGCCGCCTCCTCTCCCCCTTTACCTTCTCCTTTTCTCACTTTCCCTCTCTTCTTTCTCCCCTCTCCTTCACGTCACTCTTTACCGTGTCGCTTCCTACACCTTGTCATTTTCGCCATCTTCTCCGTTTCCCATCCACACCACCTCCTCTCTGGCCCCTTTTCACCGCCTTCCCCCTCCTCACGACCTTTCCCCTTCCATCACCTCTCACAGCCTCCATCTCCTTCCCTCACCACTAACTCGCACATCCCCCTCCTCCCCTCGTAACCATCTCGGTCACATCTCCCCTTTCCCTTCTCCACCAGCATTCCCACTCCTTGACCATTACCCCCTTCTTCCCTGCTCCCTTTATCCTCCCATCAGCGTCTCCCACCTTCCCACCCCCTACCCCAGTCAAGAATTCTGTGGCTTGATCTTGAGGGTTGGGTATCTAATTCAGTTTCGTGCCTTCAGTTTCTCGCTCTTTCTCCATTTTTCTCCTTTTCCCTTCTTTTCCTCTTTCCTCAGTCTCTTCTTTGCGTCTTTTTCCGATTTTGTCATTCCACGTTCTCTTCTTTGTGTTTCTTCGCTTCTGGTCACTCTCTTCCTTTTCCCTTCCTTTTTTTTCCTCTTTTCCCCTTTCTTCTCTCCTTTCTCCTCGTACTGTATCCATCTTTCTCCTCCTGTTCGTTTTTTTCCTCTTCCTCCTCTTTGCCCCACTTTCCTCTCTCTTTCCCACTTTCTCGTCTTCTCTCCTCTTCTCTCAACCAATTTCCCTCTTACTATTTCTCATGTTTGCTTATTTCCTTTTACTGATGGTCAGCAGTATGGTGATCAAGGGACACCACACACACACACACACACACACACACACACACACACACACACACACACACACACACACACACACACACACACACACACACACACACACACACACACACACACACACACACACACACACACACACACACACACACACACACACACACACACACACACACACACACACACACACACGAGAGAGAGAGAGAGAAAGGGGAGAAACCTTATAGGTATCCTCTTGTGCAAAGGACCAGATCGCATCAATGGCTACTCCTTCGCTTCATCTGTTTCAACCTTCCCTTCTCCTCCCTTCCTTCACTCTCTGTCTCTCCTTTCAGCTCTCCCCTCTACTACTCCTAGATCCCCTGTAATCTCATTCCGTCTGTGCATTCATCTGTCTGCCTCCTCTGATACCCCTCTCATCCTGTCTCTCTCCCTATGTTAGTCTTTCTCTGGATATTCATTATTGTTTTGCCCCCCTTTGTGTCTTTTTTTTCCTTTTTTTTTTCTCTCTGTTTTCGAGCTCCTTCAATTTTGTTTCATTCTTTCCTTATATCCATTCGTCTACTTTCTTTCCTACCTCTCTCATCTTCATTTCTGTGGCCATTTTTCCTTTTCCCCTTCTGTTTCCCTTTCTGTTTTTCACATGTACACTTCTTTTCATCTCTTGCTCTCTTCGTTCCATTTTTACGTGATCTCTTTTTGTTTCTTTCATTCACTTCCAGTTCCTTTATTGCCTCTCTGATTATTACCGTCGCATCCTCCCTCACTCTCAAGAAACTCTTCATTCCATTACCCTTCTTTTCTCTCTTGGTCCGGGCCACTTCAGTCCACTTTTCCACTTTTCCCTCTTCATTTCCCCTCATTTCATCTTCTGCCGTCTGTGTGATGCTGTTATTAGCCTCCAGTTTGTGCGTTTTCCTTCGCTGTATATCGTTTTAGCTGTAAGATTAGCTTTATCTGTTAATCACTTTGTTAATCTATAAATGAATACTGTGTGCCCATGTTGTCCGTATTAATTTATTTAGTGTCAGTCGATCCTAGTTATCCCTTTAATAAATTGGATGAGCTGAAATTTATCGTCTCAGTATTTATCTTCGTTAGTTTATTCCTGTTGAAGTCTAAATTTCACTTGTTTTTTCTCTTACAGTTCTCATATATTTTGTTGCCTCAGTCATTCTAATCATAACAGAGCCCCGTTTTCCACGCTTATTTCTGTTTGTCAGTGTTTTTCATCGATTTACCCCTGTAAATAAAGCTGACTATAATATTTTACACACACACACACACACACACACACACACACACACACACACACACACACACATATTTTGGAATGAGAAAACGATTATATAGACGTGTGTATATGTATGCATGTATGTATGTATGTATGTGTATATTGTCTTTGCTTGTGTGTGTATTTTTGTGTGTGGGTGTAGGTGGGTGTTCGGTTGTTTTTCCAAGTGTGTTTTTGTCTTCGACTATGTACCAAAATTTTCGTGCCTGCTTGCCTGTGTCTGGCCGTGAGCATGCATGTGTGTGGTGGTGGTGGTAGTGGCTGCGGCGGCTGCGGCTTGGGAATAAGGTGATGGTTGCGTGGGTATGGTAGTGATGGTAGTGAAGTGTCCTTGTGACTATGGTAAAGGATATGGTAGTAGAGGTGTGAGGGACGATGAAGTACGCGGTGGTGGTATGAAATCGAGGGAGTGAATGTGTCGTGGTGGTGATGGAGTGGGAGGCTGTGGTGAAGGAGTGGAGTGGATATGTGGTGGTGATGGTGTGGGAGTAAAGGAGTGGTGAAGGAGTGGGTGTGTGGTGGTGGTAAATGGATGTGGTGTTGGCATTGTGAGAGGGTAAGGAAGTGTATGTGAGTTATTGTGAGAGAGTAATGCTGTGTGTGTGTGTGTGTGTGTGTGTGTGTGTGTGTGTGTGTGTGTGTGAGAGAGAGAGAGAGAGAGAGAGAGAGTAAGGAAGTGTACAGTATGTGTGTTGGTGTGAGAGAGTATAGAAGTGTATGTGTGTTGGTGTGAGAGAGTAAAGAAGTGTATGTGTGTTGGTGTCGAGGTGTCGGTGGAGTGAAAATAAGGAAGTGTGTGTGATGGATTTAGTGGTGTCAGTGGTGGAAATGTGTGGGTGAGGGAATGGCGTCTCTTACCTCGAGTGTTGGCGAAGTAGGACGTGGGGTTGTTGTCCTCACTGCTCTCACCACTATTTTTGTCCCAGAGGTGCTGTGTCTTTTCCTCTGCGGTGTAAAACTTCACTCGGATATTTTTCTCCCTGTCTTTTTCCTTCGTTGTGGTTTGCAAAGATTTTCAGGAGATACGTATCATGGATATTATTTTCCCCTACCTAAGTGAATGTGGTGATGACAACTAGGACTTTAATTGTTCAAACATCAGGCGATTTTATTCAGCTGATGGAAACCCTTTAGTTCCACAAAATCTAAACAAATCCATGTTATGCTGTGAAATTTATATTATCTCTTTTGCACACGTGTTTTTTTTGTATCTCTCTTTTGCACACTTATTTTTCTTTTTGTATCTCTTTTGCATATTTAACTAGGAATAAGTGTAAGAATAATTGTCCATTAGATGTTAAACATATTAACACACGTATTACTATGTGATATAAAAGCTTGCGTTTATCATTAATGCACATTTTAAGCACTATGTTAAAGCCGTAGGCAAACGTTTCATTACAGTTAATTATACTTAGGACTAAATTTTCCCATGAAAGGGTAATTGCGCTTTCAACTGGGCATTTCATTTGGGCATCCCTGTTTTTGCAATCAGGTTTAATTTACTGCATTAGGGAAGATCAACAGAATATCCAGCGTGACATGATGTTGAAAAATAAATGGAAATTAGGCCATAATGGCATCAAAACGAGATAAAAGAAACTGTTGTCACTGCTGATGACGCCCCAGAGTGCCAATCAACAGTGTGTGCCGGGATGAATGGACCTCTGTGTAGCTGTTCACCTTGTTATGAAGCGGTAATCCATGCTGAGTGATGCATGAAGCACCTCTGTCAAAAACAATGCAAAAAAAAAACATTATATTTACAGTTTTTCTACATTTCGGCTCTCTACCTTGCTTCAGAGTACCCACCACCCTTGCAGGCCGAGGGAACATTAACATAAGAGAAAAAAAGTCGTGTAGAATTAGGCCTTCAGCTGGAGAAATTTAGGTTTTTATCATAGTATCGAAACGTCCACTGCGAGGGGAACCTGATTTATAATTTTTCCATAAATACGTGTATAATATATTGAGAAGAAAGAAAAAATGAGGATAAGTCCATTAGTACATAGATGAAACGAACGACTTCCCCTTAACAGAAGTAGCAAGACAGTAATAAAATGCATATAATATTAACGAAGACAATGAGAAAAAATGCAAATAATTATTGGATCGCTTCATAGGCAAATACGTATGAGGAGAGAGGGAGCTACCACCTAGGAAGAGAGAGAGAGAGAGAGAGAGAGAGAGCAATATTATCCACATATTGCCCCCCCCCAAGTACCCCTCAAAAACACATCAATATATAGGTCATCAAATACCACTGTTATGAAAAAGTAAATCCTCAGTTGCACTTTGCAGTATGTAGAGGGTAATTTCCATGCAATTTTAATTTTTTGTGATAGAAGTTTTGTGTGTGTGTGTGTGTGTGTGTGTGTGTGTGTGTGTGTGTGTGTGTGTGTGTGTGAGTGTATGTGATATGGGGTGAGGTAGGGGCAGTGTGTGTGGGGTGGTTGAGAGAGAGTGTTGTAATGGAATTTAGTACGGTAGCTGTCAGGTGTAGGCGACAAGGGTCTGACGGGGCTGTTTTCTTGTTTGATTATCCTGAGAGAGAGAGAGAGAGAGAGAGAGAGAGAGAGAGAGAGAGAGAGAGCAGTGGGAGTCGGAAATAGAGGAACAAGTCGATGAAACGAAAAACCTTCATTTCCACCCTGCTGTGATGAGTTCCCCTCCCCCGCATGTTGGTTTCCTCTCCTCCTTCGTCTGCCTTTGCCCTCTCTCCCTCACTTATCTCTTTTTTTCTTATCAGTTCTCACTCTCCCCTCATTTCCCCTCTCCACTCTTCCACCTTCCTTCTTACCATTCCCCTCCCACTCCTGTCCTTTCCCCTTTCCCTCCTCTCTTCGCGTTGCTTTCCTGTTCCCTTTCTCCTCCCTCGGTCTCCCATCCCTACCCATCCCCTTCTCTCCCAGTCCCGCTATTTTCTATGTCGGAGTCTCTCCCTTTGTCTCCTGTTCATCTCTTTCCCCTTTTCCTGTCCTCCCTCTTCCCTCCTTTCTTCTCGCCTCCCACCCCATTTCATCTCTTTTCTGTCCTTTCTCTTCTCATATCCCTTTCCCTCCCAACCTCTCCTTTGTCTGCTTCCTCTCCAGCCTCTCTTCTCCCCTGTCTCGTATCTCCCTTGCTCTTTTTCCCTTTCCTCCCCCACCCATCTCTTCTTCCTTGTCTGTTCCTGTGCTCCTTTCCTCTTCAGTCCTTTCTCTTTCCTCATCTCTCACCCAATTAGCCCTTTTCCTCCCTCCACACTGAATTGCTTTCTCGTCCCTCACTGTTTGTCTATCCCTTTCCTCCCTCCCTATGTTCAGTCCTTTCTTCCTTCCCTCTCCCCACCTATCCTTTCCCTCCTAGCTTTCCCTGCTCTTTCCCTCCCCCCTGTTTCCTCCTTTTATACCCCTCTCCTTACTTCCTCCCTCTCTACCTGTGCCGCTCCTGCAGGTGAAAGAAGCTAACAAAAATTCTGGGATCCGAGGTTCGCTTTTTTCCATCGTAGTCTGTGTGGCGGGTTCCAACTAAGCCTACACTCACGTTGATGTAGGTTGCAGCAAATAAATAAATAAATAGATAGATAAATAAACAAATAAATGAAATCCGTTTACAGTTGGAATAAAATAAGTTCCGTATTTATCATTGTAAATTGTCAGCTCTCAAAAGTAGGTCAGTCGCTCTAGGCTTGAAATGTGAACTGTTTTTTATATGAACTTTATTTGTTTTGAGGCGAAAATGATGAATACAAATGAAACACCGTGCCCTCTTTTGCCACACCGACATGGTTATTTAACTTTATTTATTTAGTTATTTATTTATTTTTTAATCATTTGGTAGTCCATTCATGCATACATTAAAACGGTGTTGTATGAACCAATTCACACAGATTAATCAACCATACTTTTTATTCCACTGTGTATTGTATTAATTTAACTTTCATATTTTGATGCTTGGTACAATTAGCATTAAAAGTCCTCTCATCTCTCCCGCTTTTCTCTTGATGACCTCTGAAAATTATGAGAAACCTGCTGTCTCTCATGTTTTTTTCCCCACGAAGTTTGAAAATGAATGTGGTAAATACACAGCAAGCGACACTAATGACACTGATCTGTGGCCAAATAAAGTCATCCGTGTACGTTGCTGTGGACTCACCTCACTAATTTCCGAAGTTCATGGAGAGAAAAGTAGGGGAGGTGACAGGGCTTCTGATTCCGACTGTACATATGTCTCTAATAATAATAATAATAATAATAATAATAATAATAATAATAATAATACACAATACGGTACTACATACAAAAAAAAAAGAAAATATTACATTATAATACATGAAAACAGGTGTGCGAAACAGTAATCCGATTAGGTGTTGGCATAGAGGGATATACTGTACATAGACATTTACGATATATATATTTATTATTCTCGTATAGAAGTTTATATTACAGAAGACTGAGAGGTAGGTGATTTTCCACATTAATTCTGCATGTCAGCCTGCATGGAATACTATATCCTACCTAGTATTATCAGTTTTCCTTCTTGCATACTTTTCTTGCCTACACTGTACTGACCACAAAAAACACACACAGACATGTACACCAACACACACACACACACACACACACACACACACACACACACACACACACACACACACACACACACACACACACACACACACACTCTCTCTCTCTCTCTCTCTCTCTCTCTCTCTCTCTCTCAATAGCCATAAAAATAATAACACAGCAATACACCGTAAACCCTCACTATCTCTAACATACCAGAGGGCCCATTCGAAACCAGCGCACCGAAGTCGTTATAGCCGAGCCTCTCATTCTCTCTCCCCTTGTATAACGAACCTAATTTTACTGATGAGACGAAATGCACGCTAACGATATGGACTGACTGCGGTCTCGTTTGGTAATGTGTGTATGCAAGTGTGTGGATGTGGAATGGATGAGAGAGAGAGAGAGAGAGAGAGAGAGAGAGAGAGAGAGAGAGAGAATATGCAACATTACTTTGGCAACCCTTTGTTCAGGAAAAGTATTAGTATGATTGATGCTGATGAATAATGAAGTAGAAAATAATTATATTAATGAGATTTACCAAGGGGAACATAATTATCACCCACCCACACGAGTTCTTTACATACATACATACATTCATACATACATACATACATATATACATACATACATTCATACATACACACATACATTCATAGTCATACATACATTCATACATGCTTTATTGACTGAAAATCTGAAAAAAATATACGCCCGTTAGTTTATCAGAGCAGAAAGGAATGACATCAGGTCCAGAGCAGATATTCAAAGACACTAATGGGAATAATGATAAGAAAGACTGATACTAATGAATACTGGTGCAGTGGAAATGTAAATGAGCATAAAATGAAGAAGAAGAACATGGGAGAAACATTTGCCTTCCTAGATTTCAGTACGGAAAACGAAATGACGGTAAAAAAAAAAAAAAAAGAATAATGACAGTAAAAAGTAAGATGAAAATATATTGCGCACATTTGCTTTGCTTAATACTGAAGAGGAAATTCATTAAGATATATAACAATGCTAAACTTCACTTCATCTTTAGGACTTACCCCGTGTTAAGCCATAGTATTAATATTTCCTTCATTTTGATATCGACTGAGATGATGTGCTGAATTAATAGTCAGGTATACTGTACAGACAAGAGTAGCCACACATAAAGAAAAACAGGAATTGAAAAAATAGATTGATAAATAGATACATAGGTACAGATTCGTGCATACCTACTTACATACTAAAAAATAGGAAAATCATCAGCCTCTAAAATGCTTTAAAAAAAGCGTATTTACTATAATATCCCACCACTTCAGAGTTAATTACAGCATCACAAAATTTTCAAAAGGTAGGAATAAAACACCTCAAGAAACCACGATGAATATTATACCTATTAATAAATGAAACTCAGATAAATGGATAAATGAAGCTCAGGTAGACTACAGGATTCCCTACCTGCCTTTCCATTTATTATTTCATAAATCTGGAACAGTAAACATGGATTCGGGGTCGCTGCAATAAGTTCGGTGTTATTTATCACGCTCGCAATTGTGTGTGTGTGTGTGTGTGTGTGTGTGTGTGTGTGTGTGTGTGTGTGTGTGTGTGTGTGTGTTTGCGTGCTGCGTGCGTGCTTATGTACGTATGGGACAAATTTATGGAATAGGGTGTGTATATGAACGGCGGGAAAATAAAGCTGAATATTTTGACCGTGTGATGAATGATTGTAATGGAGGCAACGAGGTGTGTGTGCCCGTGTGGATGGGGATACATTGCGGCCATGGGTCATTTGAAGGTCGTCTGTCCATTTGTGTCGTGGTGGTGACATGTGTTAAATAGTGCCATTTTTTCATAACATTACTCCTGATGTTAACCTTGTACTACGTGATTTTTTTTCCTGTGTACATTTTTTTTTTTTTTTTCGTTTTTAAGCGCCGTTTTTTGGACAGTCTTGTATGGTAGAGAAGATAGAAAGCTTTATTTATTCGTATAGACAGGGTGTTAAGGAGAACAAAATGAACAAACATGGACATTTTTACAGGAAAATTGAAGCAGGAAATTCCATGCACAGTGAAATCTCGAATCTACAAGATAAAAAATACGTAATTATATTCTCATAATTTTTCATCTCACTATCGCTAAGGTCCACGGCAACTAAGAAATAAGCATCATCCAATTTTCATCTTAGTAAAGGAGTTCGGATGGGTTTCTCTGGCCTTAACTTGAATATAATCGTGATGGGGTAGCAAGAATAAATATAAATCGTCGCACTGAAGAGGTTAATGACTTCTCCTGGGATGATACTTGGTGAAAAAAAAAATGATGAAAAGGTGTGGGAGTGTCATTAATTTGGCGGGAAGTCGAGTTAAAAGGTAAAAGGTCGGGAATCTCATCTTGTCTGCGTATGATTAGTGCAAGAGTGGGAGGTGGTGGGAAAGGTAAGGTGGAGAGAGAGAGAGAGAGAGAGAGAGAGAGAGAGAGAGAAAGGTAAATGAGCGAGTGAGTCTGTTTAATTTGGAAGAAAAATAAGTGGAAGTAATAAAAGGAAAGACATAGGGTGTACATAGGTGGGTGAAAGAGATAGTAATAATTTAGAAGGATAGTTAATGAAATACTGAAAAGGTTAGAAAAGGATGGACAGATGGGGCATGAATAATAAGGCGAAACTTTTGGAGGGTCATATATTAAAAGCTTTGAAATTAAATGTTATAAATGTAGGAAGGTGAAGAGGTGAGTTTAATGTGTGAAAACAGAACGAATGAACATCGGAGATAGGAAGGGAAGGCAGAACATTATGAAACATTTTGGGAAACTTAAAAATTGTATATTGGAAAAAGGAGATAGAAGGAGAAGGAAAAGGAAAACAAAAAGTGAACAGAACGACCAAAATGCATTAAAGGTGGAGGGGGAAACAATGGAAACAGGAGAGGAAAATAATATTCATGGAGAGAGAGAGAGAGAGAGAGAGAGAGAGAGAGAGAGAGAGAGAGAGAGAGAGAGAGAATTATGGAAATTTATAGAACGGTGAAAAATGATGAAAGGGGAGAGAAATGAAGGAGGGAATAGGGGAATATTGGTAGTAGGGGAGGAAATACATTAAAGCTAGAGGAGAAAATAATGTATAAAAAGGAGGAAATGAAAAAATACATAAAGAAGGAAAGCAAAAACACACAAAGGAGGGAATGAAAAATACACATAGAGGCGAGAGAGAAAAATTAATAGTATACATTAAACTTAAAAATGAAATGACGAAAGGGAAAGAAATGAACGAGAGAATATTGGTTAAAAGGGATGACATGCATTAAGTGTGTGTGTGTGAGAGAGAGAGAGAGAGAGAGAGAGAGAGAGAGAGAGAGAGAGAAATAACTGGATGTGTGAGAGTGAAAGAGAAGATAATGGAAACTTACAGAAACCTTAAAAATGAGAGGGGAGAGAAACGAAAATGTAAAACCGGAATAATATAAATAGTAATGAAATGCTTTAGAGTCAGAGAGATATGAAGAGAGGAAAGGAAAAGAACCAGGATTTACTGTATGTGGACGGAAAATATTCTTTTTATTAATAGAAGAATCTTGGAATAATTAAAGGACTGAAGAGTGGAAAAGTGAAGGTCGGAATATTAGTTAAAAGACTAAAATACAAAAATGAAAATAATAATAATATTCTTCATGTTAGAGGCAATGGAGAACGATGTGTAAAAGCGATAATAAATAAGACAAATTTATAAAGATCTAAGGAATGAATACGTGAAAAGGGTTGAAATTTAGACAGGAAATGAAAGCAGAAATATAAGGGGAAAATGTATTAAAATTGAGAAATTGAACATGGGAGCTACTAAGAGAGAAGAGAGAGAAAATTATTGAATTTTATAGAAGGCTTAAAAATATAAAGCGAGAGAGAGAGAGAGAGAGAGAGAGAGAGAGAGAAAAAAAAGTAACCTGACGAATGCAGGGAAAGAATCTTGGGTGGAAATGAGATTGAAATGAAGTGGAAATGACTCCTGAGATGGTGTGGAGAGGCAGGCGGGGGGATCGAAGAGGAGATTGAGTGAGTTAGCGATTGTGTGTGTGTGTGTGTGTGTGTGTGTGTGTGTGTGTGTGTGTGTGTGGTGTGTGTGTGTGTGTGTGTGTGTGAGAGAGAGAGAGAGAGAGAGAGAGAGAGAGAGAGAATTTTCATACGGTTTTAATTGTAGTTAAAAAGGAAGATAATTATTTCACATAGTAATGGCTGCTTATCTTCAGCATCCTTCCTCACATCTTTATTCCATTACTAACGTATCATCTAAATTCAGAGTTGCTTCCCTTTGCATCCTCCTCTCTTCTGTTCTCTTCCCTTTGCCTTTCTCCTGCCCTCCTCAGCTCCTCTGATACACTCTGCTCTACGTTGTTTTGCTTTACTCTTTCCTTTTCTCCTCTCCTCTCCGCCTGTCTCCTCTCCTCTCCTCTCTTGACTTTCTTACTCATCTTTCCTTTTGTCTCTTCTCCTCCTCTTCTTCCTCTTCTCTCCTCTCCTCTCCTCTTTTAAACTCTTTTCTGTATTTCCACCACCTCGATTATTCTCTTTTCTCCTCACCTCAGCTCCTTCACTTTCCTCTTCTCCGCCCTCTCTAAAATTTTCACACCTCCCCGCCTCCCCTCAATCATCCCACACTTTAGTTGATGAGACTATAATTATCTTTGGGGACTCGAGTGCGTGCTACTCCACATAAACAGGATGGCCACAACAACAGAGAGGAGGGCTGACCACAACAAACAGAAGGGACAGAAGGACTATCAGAGCTGACAGCAGGACCACAACAGGAACGAGGGCAAAAACAGACAGGAGGGCCATCACAGTAGACAGGAGGGCCATCACAATAGACAGAAAGGCCATCACAGTAGACAGGGAGGGCCACAACAGACAAGAGGACTGGTCATAACAGACAGGAGGGCCGTCACAGTAGACAGGAGGGTCATCACAGTAGACAGGAGGGCAATCACAATAGAAAGGAAGGCCACAACAGACAGGAGGGCAAAAAAAAGTTAGGAAGGCAGGTGGAGACAAGAGCCAACAAAAGCTCTAGAGGACGGAAACAACAGGAGCGGCTCTGTCTGCCACTCATTGCGTGTTGAATATTGCAAGGGGGGACAAAAACAGAAGTGGGGTGGGTGATGTCTTGTTCGGCACTGTCTTGGTGAATAATAAAAGATTATCAGTTACGTATGTCCAGACCAGGGAATAGAGCTAGATACGTGTCGCTGTGGCAAAGCAAGAGTAATAATGAAAGAGGTTGTGTCGCTACGGAAAAACAGGAGTTAATAATAAAAGGTGCCTGGTTACACAAGCCTCGCCGCGGAAAAACAAGAGTATTAGTACAAGTAAAACATAGCCACACAGTAACCTCCGGGGATAAGAGGTAGTAGCAATAAATAAAAGACTGTTACGGAAAATATTGTATCAGAGAAACAACATTGAAATGGCAGATAATTCGTCTCACTCTGGATTAAAAAAAAAAAATAAAATAAGTATTAAGTTAAAGCGTCCATAAATAAAAGTTTGGGAAACGTTTGACCGAGCAAGCTTGTTAATGTTGTTACTTTAGCTAAAATACAAAAAGTACACCATCCTACTGGCCTGATATTGACACACTTAAAAGAGCAACACCTATTACCTTTTTCATAATCTTTTCAGCAGTGTGCGTTGGTCCGCTATTTCTTCAGTAGTTCCACAGATAACCCAGTTCTAGTTCTCAGTTTGACGCCTTTTTTTTTTTTTTGTTTAGCAGTATGGTTGTGAATCTTGAGAAAAACCTCTTAAGAAACACATTTCTTTTTCTGAAGCTATCCAGCGATGTGCGAAGGTCCGCTGTGACTTTAATAGGTTCCAAGATAATTAAGTTGTGTTACTGTGCTGTACCAACCAGCTGTATGTAGTATAATGTCCTCGCTCACTTCGCTCGCCCAGGCAGTAATTACGTTAGTGCTGCAACGGATCTGTCAATAAAACAGGAGCATGCAAGTTCTGGTATGGAAATGTAACAGTTCCGGTAGTAATAAAAACTGGCTAATAAAATCTGTATACGGAGAAAAAACAGTTATAATAAAAAAATTATTACTTAAGTTTCGGCGCGTAGAAATAACACTAATAATAAAAGATAATTACGGAAGTTTTGGCAGGGAGGAATGAATAGTTAATAATGTAAGTTAATGATGGAAGTTGCACTGGGAAAAAATAAGAGTAATAATAAAGGAGACGACGCAAGTGTCGTGGAAGAACAAAAACGGCAATAAAAGCGTTACGTAATTAGTTTTGCAGAACAACAACAACAACAACAACAACAACAACAACACCGCCTATATGCATTATAATTTTGATATTCCTTTCAGTACGATGACACCTGTTTTTGTTTCCTGCTTTGAATGTCACCAGAATGTTCCTTTGCGCTTAGAAACGCAGGATGGGAGTGAGTGGAGGGGAGGTGGTGGGTGTAGTGAGTGGAGGGGTGGTGGTGTGGTGTATTGAGTGGAGGGGAGGTGGTGTGGTTTAGTGAGTGGAGGGATGGTGGTGTGGTGTAGTGAGTGGAGGGGTGGTGGTGCGGTGTAGTGAGTGGAAGGGCGGTGATGCAGTTTGGTGAGGGGAGGGGAGGTGGTGTGGTGTAGTGAGTGGAGGGATGGTGGTGGGGTGTAGTGAGGGGAGGGGAGGTGGTGGGCGTAGTGAGGGGAGGGGTGGTAGTGTGGTGTAGTGAGTTGAGAGCAGGTGGTGTGGTGTAGTGAGTGGGGGGCAGGTGGTGTGGTGTAGTGAGGGGAGGGGAGGTGGAGAGTGTAGTGTAGTGTACTGAGCTGAAGGACACGGAGCTGCCTATGTCGCCCTTACAAATTGAAACTTCAGGCGCACAGGGAGGCTGACAAGATTTGGATATTTTTGCCTCCTTTCACGTAACGCAGAATAATGTAAGATTTTGTAAAGATATATTTAACAGTGCATTATGAATGCAGTCATATCATTTGCTGCATTATGATACTCTAATGACGATAATTAACCTGTTGTTGCTGTATTTTGTGACTGTGTGTGTGTGTGTGTGTGTGTGTGTGTGTGTGTGTGTGTGTGTGTGTGTGTGTGTGTGTGTGAATATGCATGTTTCTGTGTGTGGATGCATGACTGTGATCGTATGTGCATGCGTATAACTATGTGTATGGATATATAAATATGCATGTGTCTGTGTGTCTGCATGAGCGTGAGTGTTTGCTTTGTGTGTGTGTGTGTGTGTGTGTGTGTGTGTGTGTGTGTGTGTGTGTGTGTGTGTGTGTGTGTGTGTGTGTAAGTGCGTATAATCCTAAGTTATGAGAGTATATAAACGTTTATTGCCCTGTCTGCCTCCATGTAACGCCCGTGTTTTGCGTCCCCTTGTTGTGTTTATTTTCAAGTTTGTTTTTCCGTGTGTGTGTGTGTGTGTGTGTGTGTGTGTGTGTGTGTGTGTGTGTGTGTGTGTGTGTGTGTGTGGCACCGTCGACGAGGTATGCGAAATTTCCGTCCTAATGTGTTGGGTCGAGGCAAAGGGTGTATTTGTCAGAATTTATGTGCGTGGCCATACGGTAGATCGTGTAGTGTTAGGTCATGTAGTGTTAGGTAACGCTGTGTTGTTTTATTTAGTGTTAGGTCATGTGCTATGTGTTAGGCTGGGTGAATGGATATTTATACTAGAACTTGTGGGTGTTTTCCCTCGAACTCTTTTGATGTGTGTATGATACTGTAAGGAAAAAAAAAAAACACTGGCATCACTTTCATTATTTGTGGGTTCAAAATTGGTTGAGACGCCTGGTGGTTTAGTGGACTGAGGCACCAAGCGGGATGAAGTCATGTGATCGGCGCATCGCTTCGAATCCTCAAGGGGCGGCTACAAATTTTCCACCTGGATCCGAATATTGGTTGTCATTATTTTCGTGTTACAGGTGCTTGGAAAGTGTATCTAGATTAATAAAGAAAATATGTATCAAGTGTTAAATAATAAACGAGGCAACCCTAATAATCATTAATCCGTGAAGGAATAAATAAAAATAAAATACCTGACTAACCAACCTCCTCGTTCACCTTATTCTGTTTGAAAAGGGAAGGGATCGAGTCTCCCCCCCAACCTTTGGCTGCGTCCGTGCGTTTGCCTGTACGCATAAAATACTGACAAACAGTTATCTAGTTAAATGTTGCAGAATTTTAATGTATGCACTGTGAGGGTGGACAAAGAGACTGGTATCCCTTGTAAAACCTGAATACATCAATTTGTAGGTTGTTGCATTTATCCGTACATTTCCAGGCAACAGATCCAGCTTCCGGTATTGTATTTACATATATGAGGATTATAACTAGTACAGGAATCTTTTAAAATATAAAAATTCTTTTGTTATGGTCCACTTATAGATAGATAGATACATAGGTAGATACAATAGATACATTGATAGATGCATTTATAGAGAGAGAGATAAACAGACACACAGACAGATTCATTGATTTGGTTGATTGATTGACAGACATGAATGAACGTACGCATCTGTATGCATACGGAAAGTGATGAAGTCTGCATATGTAGGTGTGTTCGTGTGTACGTATGTGTATGTGGTGTAAATTAGAGGCCATATAGGGTGTCTAGTGTGAATCCAGTATGACCTAAACCCGCCGCATACCCCCGCCAGTGAGAGGTCAGCAGCTGACGATTCGGTTATGATCAACATTTGCATCAGTTTATGGGGCCGTAACGCATATGTCTGAATCAACACAATGGCTCATTAACTCTTGCCTCACTGCCTAATTAGTATTAAGAGTATCATCATCAAGATCCCAGGGTATATACCGTCTTGTGCTTCAGCTGTGTAATGCAGGACGGTAACTTTCAAAAAGTGCAATATGAGTCAGTGTTTTGACCACTGAAACCCCATGACGCCTCTAGATAGATAGATCGATAACTTAGCGATATTTTTGACTTGTTAGACATCTTCCCTAAGCTGAGGGAAAAAAAAATGTGTGTAGGTAACAAGAATGAAATATAAAAGACATCCTAGGGTCCAAGGGATTTTTTTTTTTTTTTTTTTTTTTTTGTGTCCGACTCTGGGCATAGGCTTCACAGCCTGCTCTCAAGGCCCAGTAGTCCTCCTACATTCCATACACCTCTACATGTCACCACTTCGGCGCTAACACCCACCGTCCATATTGAATACATGCTAGGGCTGTCTCATACAGGACTGGTGTACTGGTATTAGCGGGGGTATTTTTACGACATGTCGGCGGGTCTTCTGGTAGATCAGTAAAGTCTGATTTTGTGAAATTCAAATCCTTAAACTGTTCCCTGCCCCAACCGGGATTTGAACCTGGGTTCGGTAGGACTGCAGGCCACCTCTCTACCGATTGAGTTCTGCGGTTTCCATGTCACAGAATTCTAATTTCGCAGACTACCAGTTCCATACGTTTTTAAGAATCCATACTTCCCAACATATATATATTTTCTCGATTTTTAACCCTTCACTGTGAGAGGACCCTATGAAACTAAACGAAAGGCTTGAAATACGTAAAATGAATTAAGAAGACGTTGTGGCACCGAGAAAAATACTGCAGTACCATGACTACCTCCTAATTTTATTTTTAATTAATCTTGCTTTTTTTTTTTAACTTAATTCTTGCCACCTCCAGACGATTTCATTCATGTTAGGAAGACCTCTTGTTTAGGGGTTGATGAAGGCGGTATCTAACTTCCTCCAGTTCGAAATATCTCTCCACTGCTGAATAAAATCGTCTGAAAACAGCAAGAGTAAAGTAATAAAGACATACGCAGAGCTGAAGAGGTAAATATGATCCACACGCAGCTCTGAAAGCCCAACACACCCCAGCCTGAATAATAAACACGCCGTATGATGTGTATTTAATGGGGCCACGAATGGAACCTACATATTTCACAGGCCTTCAGACATACAGGAATGTGGAAATGATGGTTGTTCACGAAGCCAAGGAAGGAGAAGCGAGGCAGGGTTCAGTGACTGTGTGTGTGTGTGTGTGTGTGTGTGTGTGTTGGTGTTGGTGTTGGAGATGGACACCTTAAATTTTATGTAGTGGTACTGATATGGCAAGAAGGTGTGTTTCCTGATTATATAAATGTCCTTCATTCCCCTCCCTATCCCGCGAAAGGATATGATGGGCTACAGAAGACTGATAGCTTTGGCCTGCAGTCCACTGAGTTCACATACAGATGAGCCTGGGGTTGCAGTTACTACTACTACTACTGCCACAACCAAGTACTACTACTACTGCTGCTACCGCTCGTATTACTGCAGGTCTGCTTTAATCTGTATTTACTTGCAACCTCTTCTCCTACATATTCCTTTTTTTTTTTTTTTTTTTTTTTTTTACGTTCATCAGAGTCCTATTTTCTCCTTTTGCATGATTACTTCCTCCTTCCTCCTAATACTTCTTTTCCCTTCGATACCTCTTCCTTGTTCTTAATTTCCTTTTCCCTTCATTCACAGTTTCTCACTTGTATTCATTTTCTTCTTCACTACTTCCTCATTATCCCTGAATCCCCCCTTCTTTTCTTTAGCTTTTGTCTCTAACGTAATTTTTTTCGTTAGCTTTCATCATTCCGTAGTTTCTTTTTCTTCTCGTTATCTCCTCTTTGTCGTAAACTTCATTATTTTCCTTTGTTATGTTCTCATTCCCCCCTTTTTTCCTCCAAATCTCTTCTTTTTTTATTACAAGCTTTAGTACATACTTTTCTTTTTCTCCCTTATTATCTCCTCTTCATCCTTCATTTCTTTATTTCCTTCATTGTCTCTCATTTTCCATCTTGTCAGCCTTGTATTTGGACTGTTAGACATTATATAGTTGTTGGAATTACTCATTTGCCAGGATTTCTCTCAGTTGCAATTATTCGTCTGGCCTTGAACTAAATAAATTCCCACGAGTGTCAGAAGCAGCAGAAGGCACACCACCATCATCATCATCATCACCAAAACCATCATCATCATCATCATCATCATCACCAAAGCCATCATCATCATCATCATTATCATCATCATCATCATCACCAAAACCATCATCATCATCATCACCAATCCCATCACCGTCGTCATCGTCATTGTCGTCGTCACCATCATCATCACTTTGTTCTCTCTCCACCCAAGGACGAACAACACTTAAATGAACACAAATGAACATAAATCTGCACCATTTGTAGGCCCTCATCGTGCCAGATTATGACTGCCGTTCTGTCCCTGTAATTTGCATGATAACGACGAAAACCAGCACATTTTAGCTACATATTTTTGGCGCGACGTGGGTTTTCGTTGTGGCTTGTTGACCTGGACTGTGTGTGTGTGTGTGTGTGTGTGTGTGTGTGTGTGTGTGTGTGTGTGTGTGTGTGTGTGTGTGTGTGAGAGAGAGAGAGAGAGAGAGAGAGAGCTAGTCATGCGACCCTTCATGCATATCCCTGCACACAACTCGCATAAATATTTAACTTTATCCTGGTCCGTAATGTTAAACCGGGACCATTACCGGGGGGCGATCATGGGGCAAATATCCCCCACTACCGGTAACGACGACCCGGTAATGAGGTGGAGGGAGTGGAGGGGAGGGGATGATTAAAGGATGGAGGGGGTAGGGGGGAGGGATGGATTAAAAAGTGGACGGGGTATAGAGGAGGAACATATTTAAGGGTGGAGGTGGTAGAGGGGAGGGATAGATTAAAGGGGAGGTAGTGAGGGGTGGGGGAAATATATCAGAAGTGAGGGGGGGTTGGGGGTAGGGGGAAGTTGAGGAGGCTTGAAGGGGAGAAGGAGAATGGACTTATGCCTATCGACCACACGATTATGGAGAACGCTGTCAGAATTTAGGGGGTGTGGATTGGAGTGTAGAAAATAATGTATTGAAGTACAAGGGAAAGCAAGCATCAGTACACCTGTCTGCCCTTTCGAATTTGTCACAGGTAAGGCTATATGTCGTACTGAGGAGATTATATAAATAGACCTGCCTTAGATATGACTTATTTTTTATTATATTTTACTTATTTTTCCGCCCAAGTCCTCATAATCCTCTGGCTGGGCCAAAATATTTCGCTTTTTATAATATTATTCGCTAATGAGGCTTTAATTTACCGGCCCAGTCACAGTTGGTCTCCAGAGTTAATGAATTTCACCCAGATTTTTTTTTGGGGGGAGGGGCTGGGGAGGGGGGGGTAAAACAGTGGGGGACGGAGAGTGGATAAGTGTGAAGTATATATATATATATATATATATATATATATATATATATATATATATATATATGTGTGTGTGTGTGTGTGTGTGTGTGTGTGTGTATCTTTTAATTCTTTTCATGATGATGGTTTCATATTTTATTTTTCCTGCAAGTAGATGATTTTGTTTAAGGATAGACATACTGAATGAGCTACTGAAGCCTGTATCATTATTCTCCATTTCGAAAAGTACATAATTATTAAGGTGACTGTAGACTTCTCCAGAGAGCAAGATTATATTACTGTAAATTATTACTCGTCGGATTGAATGATTAAGGGGAGGAATACAGAAACCGATTATCATAGTAATAAGAACAATGAATACTACAAAAATGCAAGTAAGATTTTTTTTTTGGGGGGAGGGGTGCTGGTCTGCCTGCGGAACTTTCTTTTGTCTTTGTGTATGTGTGTCGTCTGTATCATTGTCTGTTTGTCGTATATACCTGTTTGTTAGTCTGTGTCATGTCTGTCTGTCTGTCCAACTATCTGTCTTTGTTTCTCTGTTTCTTTGTCTCTCTGTTACATCATTAAAGGGCCACGCACCTTTGCTAGTCTTGCGGGGAGAAGTGGACGCGAACATCCCACAAAGACGACTCAGCCAGCCGTGACTAACGCGCTTTCCGCCCTTATAGGCTCATTTGACACACCGCCGCCCGCATTCTTCCATCCTCCCACCCTCACCCTCCCCTCCTTATCCCTCTTACCGCCACCTTCAGCCCTCACCTCTACCGTCTTCCCCTCCCTGCCCCTCCCCTCCCACCCTCACCCTCATTCCTCTCCTCTTCCCCTCCCTTCTCTTATTCCATCCACTCTTACCCATATTTTCCTCCTCCAGTCCCCTTCCCTGCCCTTTTTCTATCCACTCCCTGCTCCTTAAATCCACCCTCACCCACCCTTCCCCCCTCTCACACCCCCCATCACCTCCATTACTATCCTCATCCACAGTCACCATCCTCTCACACCCCCCACTTATCCCCTCCCCTCATTCGCATCACCTTCTCACCCTAACCCTCAAAGCGAAAGAGAGCTGGGGGGGGGAGGAAGGTAAGAGAGAGAGGGAGGAGAGGAAGGGAAGGGAGGAGGAGGTGAGGGGAAACTTGGAATGGCCTACAGGGAGTGACGGTGGGATGTCTCTTTTGATGTTTCCTCGGTAGCATTTGGGCCATTATTGGAGAGAGATTTTTTTCCTTTATATGTTGTATGGATTTGGTTTTGTATTCATTGTGGTTCCTCATATTTTCTTTTGGTGATTTGGTTTGTGTATTTTTCATCATTATTGCTTTTTTTTCCTAACTTAGTTTTAGATTTACTTAGCATTGTTCTGTATCATATTTCCAGCTGTATTTTATTTGTACCCATTAATGAAAATCTCAGACTAACAGGTTATTACGAAAGAACTTTTTGAGGACAAGGCATAATTACGATACAACTTTCAAAATATTTTGCTAGTAACCAAGAAAAAGAATGAATAAAAAAAAAAAAAACTTACTAAATTGCAGTACGATTTCACACTAAAGTCATATCCTTAAGAAGTGTTTCGTGCCAGTAATATCGTCCTTCCTTACCAACTCACCATCTGATGTTTGCTCTTCTTCCACAGGTACGTGAGCTGCTAATCCAAACATGCCACCAGCTTAAGAACTGATCCGGTCTTATAGTCACGGTAGGTGCTGATTTCCTTGGTGCTGAGTTATGTTCCCTCCTCTCTCCCCCCATGCAGATGCTGATAAACTTCCCTGACGCCTTGAGTGGGTTATAATAAAAAAAAATCATTGGTGCATCTCAGCTCATTTAGGCTCTCATATACTCAGCAAAACATTTCGAAGGACTCCCTTTATATCTTACAGTTTTTGCTAGTACCCTGTTTAGCACTTGCCATAATGGAAATAAAGAAATGAGAGAGAGAGAGAGAGAGAGAGAGAGAGAGAGAGAGAGAGAGAGAGAGAGAAAAGCTGCCTGAGTGTGGGGTCCCCTGGCGAGTACTTTGGTGGCCATGCATAATTCACCTAGTGTGTGTGTGTGTGTGTGTGTGTGTGTGTGTGTGTGTGTGTGTGTGTGTGTGTGTGTGTGCAATAGTGGAAGTGACTGTAGTGCTTGAGGGAGAAAAAGAAATGTTTGTTTTGTGGGTGATTTACGGAATTGTGTGTGTGTGTGTGTGTGTGTGTTGGGGTGGCTTCTGTGGACTAGCTTTGCTCTTGGTATTGAATTCCTCTTGTGTTTGTTTTTGAGTCCCCTGCTACTGTGTGATTGTGTCTGTGTTTGCCCGTGAGTGTTTGCCTCCCTGTGCTGCCGTCGTGTGTGTGTGTGTGTGTGTGTGTGTGTGTGTGTGTGTTCATGCATTCGAGTATGTGTATATGTATGTATGTGTATCCTTTCGAGTATGTATGGATGCATGTATATATATGTATGTGTGTAATTTTCAGCCTACTATGCATGTAATTTTTTGTGTATTGAGTTAAATGATTGTCAAAACTCATAATTCTTTGAAGTATAATTTTATAGATATGTCTCAGTTTCTTTGGACTTCTTCTTCTTCTTATTTTTTTTAATGCAGTTGCAAATTGGAACAGAATACTGATAATGGAATAGGATGTACGCTATAGTGAAAGAATTATAGATGTTTGCTGTAATTATTAGTAAAGAGGTTTGTTGGTGGATTGGATGGAGACACTAGGGGGTGGGGGTGGGATGGGGCCTTGTCAACTTGGGGCAGTCCATTTATGGCAGGCACACACACACACACACACACACACACACACACACACACACACACACACACACACACACACACACACACACACACACACACACACACACACACACACACACACACACGGGAAGAGAGAGAGAGAGATGGGGGGGGGAGAGCAAAGATTGGCCCTGTGGTAGTCAGTTAGTGATTGAGATGGGTGTGTGCCTTGTGACAGTGTACAAATGCCAGATTCATTTTATTTCTCTCTTCTTTTATACTCGCACTGCAGCTAATTAAACCAGGAGGTAAAAGGGAGAAGGAGAATTTAATGACAGGGGAATGATAGGATGAGACGACGAAATAGGAGGGAACCATGATTGTAACCTCTCATTGATCGGGAAAACTCTAGCATTTTGTTCAAGCTGAGAGTGGGTCGTAGGAGCCTGAATATTACTACTGTCACCATTAATTCTCTTGTTATTTTTTAAACTCGTGTACTTTCTTTCAGCTAACATCAAGCCATTATATTTAGCATGAAGTGAGTTGTTATAATCTTTCCATTTTGAACATTTCAATGCTAAAGTCCTTCCCTTTTATCACTGCCATGCCAAAGTCTGCTACTCTTGAACACTTGGTCGCTAAATTTGTCTCTCTTGAACACTCCATCCCTAAAGCCATTCCCGTTTGAACACCTTGTCGCTAAAATGTGCCCTTTTTTAACTCCGTCGTTAAAGTGTACCTCGTTTGATAATTTCTTTGCTATAGTATTCCTCCATCTGTACACGACTCTGAAACCTTGTCGCTAAAATCTACCCCGTCAGAACGCAACTCCCGATCTTCGTTGATAAAATCTGCATTGCGTCGCTCAAGTTAGCCCCTTTAGAACACACGTCGCAAAAGTCTGCCTCTTCTGAACACCTCGTCAGTAAAGCCATCCTCTTCTGAACACCTCGTCAGTAAAAGTCAGCCTCTTCTGAACACCTCGCCAGTAAAAGCCAGCCTCTTCTGAACACCCCGTTGCAAAAGTCAGCCTCTTGTGAACGCGGCTCCAGCACTTCACTCCCTCCTCCCCTCCGGCCTCGCTAAGCCTCTTTCACGAATAAAGTTCCTCCTCCTGACGCTGGGAATATTTTGTGTAAATCTGTTAAGCTTCTTTCTCCAATATCATCGCCTGACCCACCGCCTCTTACCTTGCCTCTCCGCTAACTTCTTTAGATTTTTTTTAACATAAGGATTCACTTTTTTTTTGTGTGTTTGTAGTTTTCAGAGTCACCTGTTCAGTACGAGTCTCTCTCTCTCTCTCTCTCTCTCTCTCTCTCTCTCTCTCTCTCTCTCTCTCTCTCTCTCTCTCTCTCTCTCTCTCTCAGACAGTTTTATTCAGTTGAACTGAGACCTCCAAGTGAAAATTTTAGAAGTCAGGAACCAGCATTTTTTATTATCGGACAGAGGCGTGATAAATGGTGTATGTTTGAGCTTTTAGTACCTGACTGTGGAGAGAGAGAGAGAGAGAGAGAGAGTGAGGGGGGGGGGCTTTCCTATATCATTTTCCTTTTTTCCTTTTTTTTTTTTTTTTACTCAATCCAGCCAGGCCGCCTCCTAAGTTATCATTATGCCTCTGTATCGGTGAATGAATGTACACGGGCTGAATAGAAAGCAATTCTCCTTAAGATCGGCTGGCTCGTTACGCCTAAGGATTTCTTCAGGTAAAAGCATCTTCCCCTCTCATTATACCTTCGTCGTTTTCTTTCTTTTTCGTTTCTTTTTTTTTTTTTTACAGATTTTGATCCTGGTCTGAATTTATTTTTTTTTCTCTACACCCACCCACCTACCCACCCAATTTCTCTCTCTCTCTCTCTCTCTCTCTCTCTCTCTCTCTCTCTCTCTCTCTCTCTCTCTCTCATTTTCCGTCACTGTGAAAAGTCACCGTATCTCTTCTTCCCTAACAACCCTCCTTTTTTTTTTTTTTCATCCCTCTAATTATTCGCTGTTAAGAAAAAATGCAGATTTTTCTTCTACCCCTGGATCCCCATTTTTCTTTTCCTCTTTTCTGTTACAACGAAAAATTTCTGTTTTCTTCTCGCTCTTCCCTTCCCTTTATGTTTTTTTTTTTCCTTCGTTTTCCTTCCCGGGTTTGATCCTAAGCTGAAGTTACCATTTTTCTTCCCTTACACCCTCTTCCTCGATTTTTTTTTTTTCGATTCTATTTTTCGTTTCATACACCCTCACCCCCGAACTTTTTTTTTTTTTCTATCGCTCTCATTTTCCGCTCCTACGTTCTTCTCTAATGAGCATCGTAACGAGAACGGAGCTCGTTTTTACTCACGTTCCCGGGATCCGCCGCCCTCCTCGCAAACGGCCTTCATACGCCCGAATTTAGGGAACGAGGGGCCATTTTGGAGATCACAAGTGCCTGGACCCGCGAGAGGGAATGTTATGAAAATGAAAATGACTCCCCTGAAGACTTGGGCTATTCGGTGTCGGGGACTGGGAAGAGAGTGCCTTGAGGGTATTGGAGAAAGAGTGCCTAGTATTGGGGAAGCAGGGTCTAGTATTGGGGAAACTGTGTCTAGTAATGGGGGAAAAGTGCCTAGTATTGGGGAAACAGTGTCTAGTATTGAGGAGTGTCTAGAATTGGGGAAGTAGTGTCTAGTATTGGGAGAAAAGTGCCCAGTATTGGGGGAATAGTGCCTAGTACGGGGAAAACAGTGTCTAGTATTGGGGAAAAAGTGCCTAATATTGGGAAAAGAGTGCCTGGAGAGTACTGGGGAGAGTGTGCCTTGAGGGTATGGGGGAAAGAGTGTCTCATATTGGGGAAAGAGTTAGTGAAAGAGTGACTGAAAGCTATTGGGAAAAGAGGGAGGGAGGGAGGGAAGAAGGGACCTAATAAGGGAAGTGAATAGGAGAAAGTAAGAGAATCCTTTGAAGGAAGAAGGAAAACTGGGATGCAAGGAAGGGGAGGTTTAGAGAGAGGGAACGAATAGCATGAGTGAGAAATGGTAAAGGAGTGGAAGAGGAAGTGAGGAGAATCGTGAGGAGGTAAGAGGAAGAGGAGGGAGAACTTGAGAAGAAGAAGAGGAAAAGAGAAGAATTAAGAGGAAGAGCGAGAGGGTAAATGAAAAAGGAGTAAGAGAGAGAGAGAGAGAGAGAGAATACTGGGGAGGAAGAGGAAGGAGACCGAGGATAAGGAAGGGATGGGAAGGGAAGGAAGGGAGGGAGGGAGGGAGGGAGGGGAGCGAGGCTGGTGTCAGGGGAGCAATCTTTAAAGAGATTTGGCGATTCAGTGGTGGAGAAAGTGTGAGTGATGAGGGAGTTGGTGCCGGTGGTGGAGGGGAAGGGGATGGAGGTGGTGGTGGGAGGGGAGGGAGGGAGAGTTTGAAAATATGGTGGTGGTGGGAGGGAGGGAGAGATTGGAAGTGGTGGTGGTGGTGGTGGTGGTGGTGGTGGAGGTGGATATTTTAAGAGGCTGTGGTGGTGGTGATGGAGGAAGGTTTGAAGGTCGTGGTTGTGGGGGAGGGAGTGTTGAGGTGGTGGTGAAAGGGAGGGTTTTGAGGAAGGGGTGATTTTGGAAAGGGACAGTTTTAGAGGGGAAGACGCCACCGGAGAGTTTGGAGAAGGATCGGTGGTGAGAGGAGGACAAGTGAGGAGAGAGAGCTGCGGTGTAGGAGGGAAGAGCCGACGGAGATTGTATGAGGATGGAGGAGGAAGGGGGTAGGATGGAGAATAGGAATGAGAGAGAGAGAGAGATGGGGGGGAGGAACAAGACAGGCAGAGAAGAGAGATAAGGGTGAAAGCTGTAAAACAGGTAGCAAATGGAAGAGTGACAGGGAAGAAGTAGACAAAAACGGAAGAGATATAAAGAGTAAAACTGAGAAGCAAACATCATGATATGAAGCAAAATGAGTAAATAATAGAGGCAGTAAAATTATAAGTGAGAAAATAAAAAATGCAGAAATAAAGTATCCTAAACCGGAGAAAAAATTAAGAAAGTTTCAGGGACGTAAAAATAACTTTAACGCAGTATATGGCTTAATTAAGAATATTTAAAAGTGGAGAGCATTTAAGAGGAGGGAGAGAAATTATGCCAGTTAAGAGAGTTAAAAGACTGAAAGAGTTTGCGTGGAAATGACTGAAAATGAAATATATAAACAAGTGAAGAATGGAACAATGAGGTGTGGAAAAAATATGAAAATGTAAAAAAATACTGAAGACAATAAGGAATATATGCAGGAAATTAAGTGGAAACGATCGAAACTGATTCTTATAAAAAATTTATGAATATGCAAAAAAGATATAAAAGTGTGAACTAAGAAGTAATGCTAAAGAATAAAACAAATAAAGGATAGATTGTGAGAAATGAGAAGAGAAAATAAATGTAAAGAAAACAGAGTACCACGAGAAAGGGAAGAGGCATGCATGAGAATAATAATATATAAAAAGAAAATATTATCAGGGAAGAGAACATGGCACACACAGGGAAGAGAACATGGCGAAAAGACACAAGCAATAAGAAAAAATGAAAGCAAGTTAGAACAAGGTAACAAAAAACAAAACAAAACGCTGGGAATGAACACAAAAGAAACGCAAAATGAAAAAGAAGAAAACGAAAAGCAAGTCAACGAGATGGAGAGAATACTTCACCTCTTCAAAGCGATCAAACGAAAAGGAACGAACAGAGCGAAATATGAAGAAGTAGGAATAAAAGAAAGGAAAACTGTGTAACGAAAAAGGTAAAAAGCACGTCTCCGAATAAACAAGAAACACACGACAGAAAATGCAGGGAAATATAAACACAGGAACACAGAGGGAAAGGAAGGAGGAAACCAGGATAAAACGTAAGAGGGAGGGATAAAAATAAGACACCAAATATAAATATAAAAAGTAGGAGGTAAGAGAAAAATAATGGGAATTTTACAAAAGAAAGGAAGAGAAAAAACTTAACTTCAGTATAACCAGGCTTTTTTTTTAATGGAAATAATTGCCGGAAAATAGCAAGAAAACACGATAAAAAAAAAGACCTGATATTAAAGGTTTAATGGAAGTTGTTTCTGTGAGTAAAATCGTAAGGCGGTAATAGGAATGAAAATAAAATATCATCGTATAGAACACACACACACACACACACACACACACACACACACACACACACACACACACACACACACACACACACACACACACTGAATACAACTGAGGAATACCAGGTGAAAGGCAGACGAAAACAAAAGTGAAAGAGATACAGATGAAAGAAAGAGATGATATATAAGTTAGTCCAAGCAGAAGGAAAAAGTGTAAAGAAAAATGCCAGAGAAAGAACAACACAAAAGAAATACAGGAAGAGCAAGAAAGAACTGTCCAGAGAGAGAGAGAGAGAGAGAGAGAGAGAGAGAGACGAAAAGAGAAAAATAAGAAAATGCGAAAACACGAGAGAGAGAGAGAGAGAGAGAGAGAGAGAGAGAGAGAGAGAGAGAGAGAGAGAGAGAGAGAGAGAGAGAGAGAGACGAAAAGAGAAAAATAAGAAAACTGCGAAAACACGAGAGAGAGAGAGAGAGAGAGAGAGAGAGAGAGAGAGAGAGAGAGAGACGAAAAGAGAAAAATAGGAAAACTGCGAAAACACCAGAGAGAGAGAGAGAGAGAGAACAGGCATTGACCAGGATAGTCCAGGCTGTTTGTGACGCTGGAAAAGATTGAGAATTCAGAGAAGGAATTAAAGTTCTCTCGTAACTTACTTTTTCTTTGTCGAGGTCGGAGAGAGAGAGAGAGAGAAGGTCCTCTCTCTCTCTCTCTCTCTCTCTCTCTCTCAGCAATTGCCCTCTTTTTCTCTTTTTTCCCATCTCCTATCTGTTACTGCCAGACTCTTTCCATTTTACTCTCCTCTTTCTCTTCCTTCCTCCTCCTCCTTTTCTTCCTTCCTCCTCGTTCTCTTCCTCCTCCTGCTCTTCCTTCCTCCTTCACTTCCTTCCACCTCTTTCACTTCTATCCTCCTCCACTTCCTTCCTCCTCCAGTTCCTTTCTGCTGCTCTCTTCCTACTCCTTTCCCTCCCTAGGTATTTTCAGTCCTCTCTTTTCATTTTCTCCTCCTCTCTCTCCTACTTTTACAAGTCCGTTTCCTCTTCTTTTCCTGATCTTCTCCAACTCATCCTCTTACTTACCCGATCCTCTGTCAGTAATCGTATTCCTTGTCTTCCTCTTGTTTCATACAATTTTCATCTCATATTCTCGTCCCGGCTATTACCCTCCCACTCTCCTCCTCTTCCCGTCATTCACTTCCTCCCCCCCCCTTTTTTTTCTTCTCCTCTTCTCTGCTTCTCTTCCCCTTCCTCTCCGCCTTTTTCCTTTCTTCTCCTTGCCCTCCCCTTCCTCTTCTCCCCTTCACCCCCTCTATTATTCCTCGTAGTTTTCCCCTTCTCTTCTACTTTGTGTCCTTCATCCCTTCTCTTCTTCCTCTTCGTTTTCTCTTTCTCCTTCTTCCTCTTCTCCTCTTCTCTTCCTCCTTTTTCCTCCAGTCCTCCATGTGATACTAGCCTCCTCCACACCGACAGTAGACAAAACATCCCATTTCTTTTACGATTATTTTCTCTCATTTTATTCTCCTTTTTTTTTATCCACTTCTGTTCTTCCAGTTTTCCTTCCTCCCCACGCTATACCTTCCGTTTTCATATTTTCCCCTCTTCTGTGACTTTTCTTTTTCTTTCGTCTTCTAGTTTTGTTCTCCTCCTCCTCCTCATCCTCCTCCTCCTCCTTCTCCTCGTCGTCGGCGTCGTCGTCGTAGTCGTAGTCGTTGTCGTCGTCGTTGTCTTTTCCCCTATCCTTTGTGGTACTATCCCTTATCCTTGTCTGCAGTAAATGTTACAACCGTTCCCCTGTAGTAAACCACTTCTTCGTGTGTGTGTGTGTGTGTGTGTGTGTGTGTGTGTGTGTGTGTGTGTGTGTGTGTGTGTGTGTGTGTGTGTGTGCGCGCGCGCGCGTCCCAGCCAGGTCCTAGGTGTTCGGGTATTGCTGGAACCGTGTAATTTTGGCCAATATTACCAGCCCCGTTAATTCTGTCCTAGTAGCGGCTATGACTCCGTGCCTTTTGTCGGTCCGCCACCAAGAAACTCTAGGGATGATTGTAACTTTCTTCACTATTGGTCGTCTGGCTTAGTTAACTCCTACCTGAGAACATCGTATTTATTTCGTATTTATTTCTTTGTTTTATTTTTGCTGCTGTCAAGTGTTTTTATTTATCATGGGAGAGGACCCTAGAAGCGAAAGAAATCGAGGACTAACTTTTTTCCGTGTATTTCGAAAAGCATCTTCAGAACCGAGTCAAATCGTCTGGAGAGAGCGAGGATAAGGAAAGAATGACGTCTGGGTGCTGAAGGGGTTAATTCTAGTTAATTCAGTATCTCTTATGTCAAATAAAATCACTTAGAGACATCAGGTATAAAATCTAAGAAAAGAAAAAGTAATTTGAAAGAAGGCGTTAAGATTATTTCCGTGTTCTTGCCTTTATATTTGTTTTTAAAGTCGGTTTGGGTAAATTGGTGTCTCCTACATTCTTGACATATAATTGAAATTCATAGTGCGCGGGACTTGACTGCCGCAGCGCAAACACGATCAGATGAAGCAGCCCTTGTCAATGTGGTCCCTGATAGGCTCCCGGGGCACAAGGAGCAGGGCTTGGCAGTCTGGCTTCTGTCTGTCTCCCTCCTCCTTTTCGTTCTCCTTTTCTTTGTCTTTCTCCTTCTCCTCCTCTTCCCCATCCTTATCATCATCAGTACCACCACCACCACCACCACCAATCATTATCCTCATCATCACCATCATTATTTTCACCACCATAACCTTTTCCACTAATATCACCACCACCACCACCACCATCACCACCACCATCCCTCCAACAAATGCACAGGTTAATTTTACGTCTCCCGCTTTGATACCCCCAGAGAACCCTCCCTGTTTCGAGTTTTTAGCACCCAGGAACACAGGCTTTGTCGGGTCTAATCAAGCCTATAATTGCGCGTATGTGTAATGATATGCTAAGTATATTGGATCCAGGAAGTCCCTTAGTGTGTCGGGGAGAGCAGATCGTCCCAGTGATGGTTGGGAGAGGATTGCGTGGAATGGCTTGTTAACCTCCTCCAGTTTGATGACGTCGTTCTGAGTTAGGTTACCACGAGGATTTTACCGACAAATAAACATATACACACTCATGTAAGCTCACACACACACACACACACACACACACACACACACACACACACACACACACACACACACACACACACACACACACACACACACACACACACACACACACACACACACACACACACTGAAAAAATCACACCACCACCACCCCCACGTTCCCCTCAGTTCCATCTAGATTTCCCTCTCCTAGCTTCATATTTTTTGTTTTTTCGTCATGGGGTGAAAATGCGATTACCAGCTTCCACGTCCACCCACATGCGCTTCTATTGTTCTAAATCCACCCACCTCCCAAGACCGCCTCCCTTCTCTGACGTTGCATTTTCCGGTCTCTGTTCCCGCCTCCTACATTCAAGATACCCCAGAGAGAGAGAGAGAGAGAGAGAGAGAGAGAGAGAGAGAGAGAGGAAGTTGCAACTCTCCCTGATAAGAACTCGTACAAGCTGGGGGGAAGGAGAAAAAGTTAGAGAAAAAAATAGGAGTGTATGAGGACTTGCAGTGGAGAGAGAGAGAGAGAGAGAGAGAGAGAGAGAGAGAGAGAGAGAGAGAGAGAGAGAGAGAGAGAGAGAAGTTCCTGGTACGAGAATGGCCATTGATAGGAACTCAGAGGAAGAGAAAGAGAAGCCGCAGGAGTGTAGAAAAAACTCCAGCAGAGTGCCGCAGGACACACACACTCTCTCTCTCTCTCTCTCTCTCTCTCTCTCTCTCTCTCCCCACTGAATAGAACTACCGCAACTCCCTCCACCAAAAGTTTATGGTGATTGGGGATTTTTTCCTTAATTAGGGAGACAGTTTTTATCGGAACTCATAAGCGTAAATTGCCGAGCCTGTCATAATTTTTCCCTTCTTTCTTGCACGCAGAGTTAGTGGGGAATCGCCCGAGGGGGATTTTTACTCCCTCTTTTTCTGGTCAGACAAGCGAGGGAGGTATGAAAATATATCAAGCTTTTCATGTATTTATCAAAATCCCTGTCCGACCAGCGAGGTAGCTATGAAAATGCAAACAGACTTTTGCTGTATGTCAGTCTCTCATCCTGACAAGAATTGAAAATGCATCAACCTTTTCCTTTATCAGAATCTGTCCGACTAGTGAGGGACCTATGAAAATCCATTATTTCTTTTCCTGTGTGTCAAATTCTCTGCCTGACAAGCCATGAAAATGTAGCAACCTTTTCTTCTATCTCTCAAATTTGTCCTACGAGCGAGGGAGCTGTGAAAATATATCAGACTTTTCCAGTATCTATCAAAATCTCTGACCGACACTGAGGAATTTTGTCATGCCGGTGATTGCAGTTCCTCTCGCCACTCCATCCCTGATTAATTCCTCACCCTCGAAAAATTACGCTTTGGGTTTTTGTCCCGGCCAAGTCTCGCTGATTCACAAATACGACACGCAGGCACTCTTTCTAGCGTCAGTTTTTATTTATTTATTTTTCACTCTGATGTGTGAGTGTATGTTGTGTTGAAAGAAGAGAGATGAATACCTGAGTCTCTTTGAGTTGTTCATCATCATCATCATCATCATCTCCGTCGTTAAGGCAGGTTCACGCATACATATCTCCCTTAGCAACCTAATCTCTCTCTCTCTCTCTCTCTCTCTCTCTCTCTCTCTCTCTCACTTTGCTAGCCTGCGAGTTTGCGCTGTGCTAAATACGATCAGAGGCGCACCCTGCTTTGTCCTTATGCATAGTTAATAATAATCTAATAAATGCGCGTTGTTTAGAGTGATCCATATATTGCGCACGCCTTACCACTTCCAGGAACTGCTAGTGTGTTGCGGGCATGGCTCATCCACCGTTCTACCGGTCATCACTTCCTATTTCCATAACCTTTTTCCTTCTTAATACCATGTGCTTTTATACGTCCATTGATTACTTGGCTGATTACCGATATGATGAGAAAGCAATGCCAGCGCCCACACCAACAGACTGAGCCGTCCCCCTAAAACACATGAATCCACCAGGTGTATCTCAGGAGGGGCGCACTATACCACCAGCCTTGTATATAATTTAGACATATTCACTATACACACCTAATACCTGCCGTCTTTTAACCTGGCAGTGTATGGGTATGAGCAGCGGTAAATCAGAAAATAATTTGCACATGTAATATCCATAGACATGTTACCTAATACCTTCTGTTCCTTGTAGGGCGTGTAATAAATTATTGTGCTTATCTGTTATTTATTTATATTGTTTTTGGTGATTGCTTAGGTTAGTTTGTCGGAGTTGTTATGGCGGAAGTTGGTTTGTTTTAGTGTGTGTGTGTACTTGATTGGTACGGCGACATCACTCACTGTGCCTGTTGTGTGTGTGTGTGTGTGTGTGTGTGTGTGTGTGTGTGTGTGTGTGTGTGTGTGAGAGAGAGAGAGAGAGAGAGAGAGTCATGTTTGCGTGCTTGGCAAGATGTCGCAAATGTCACAAGCAAAGGTCAGGGTTAACTCTTCGAACTTTTTCCTTGTCAGTGGGATATATTAAGCGCACCACTAATCATCATTATCATCATCATCATCATCATCGTAAAAATCATTATAAATAAATTAATGTTAATGATGTTAAGTATATCCTCACGTATAATTGTAACTTTGGATTTTTTTTTAATGACGAAGACAGTTCTTTCACACTTACACTTATTTGCAGCTAAATTTTTGTATGAATGTGAAGAAAATTGTCTTCTTAATTTTTCAAGACGTATCATACAACGCACTTTATTTATTTTTTTATTAACACCAGCGTAATTAAGATCGACTTATGGTTTCAGTAAGTACACAGTAACTACACAAACTTTGTCTCCACAGGTCTGATTGCCCTATTGATTCCGGTAATATTTGTAGCGTAACTAACTGATAAGAATTTTTTGAAACAGTCTGGGCTTTGTGTGTGGAAGGGATGTCTGTTTGTGTGGGTGTTGGTGTGTGGGTGTGAGAGAGAGAGCGAGAGAGAGGGGGAGAGAAAGAGAGAGGGAGAAGGTCACCACTTATTTTTACCTCAGATGCCTGTGGCCTGCTATTCCCCTTCTGGTACTGCTTTCTCAGTTCTGACAAATAATGGCAAAAACTCCCCGAATAGCCAAAGTTTCCCAACCATACGCCTCTTTTTGGATGTATACTGAGGGTAACTGATGCTCGCTATCCTGGAGCTGGTCAGTATATTTTGAAAGTTACGTGTCTTGCTCTGTAACTGGAAAAAAAAAAAAAAAACGACAGCTTCTCCCAGGGCGCTTCTCGTCGAGTATGGAAGCTCCCTAACACCTTTTCTTAAGCGAGTTATTTTGCTCATTACATCTTACTCTCTTAATATATGGTACCCAAATCTTTCTGATAACACCATACTCAGCATCGGTAGCGCTCAAAACGATATTAGCTAGCCTTATCCAAAAATAAATCTCTGAGCAAGAGGTGTTAGGGAGTCTCCTTACCCAGCGAGAATAGCGGCCCATGTTCTCTTCCCCTTTGTCACATTATGGAAGGCCTTGTAAATTTTCTGCTATACTCATTTCACCTTAACTTGACCCAGATTTTCATCCTTTTGCAGCTTATTTCACGTTGCTTGGAGGTAGAAGATAATGTTACTGCTCTACATTTTATCCATACCACTTCCTCGTGACCTGCATCATATTCTAGTATTGATCTATCGTTAAAATTAAGCATTCAACATAGGGATATGGCACTTTTAGGCCAAGTTAAAGTAAAAAGAGTATAATTCCTGAATAGTCCTTTCTCACGACCAGCATAGTCTAAGCAAAGATACCCGGACTCTTGACTGCTTTACTTACTACATCGTCTGTCTTGTATTTTGCGTTACTTTCGGGAATAACAAGTAAGATTAAGTTGTCAGCTAAGCACGTATGTACAGTTCTGGACATAATTCTCTATCCACTTCCTTCCGATCAATGACGAGAGAGTGAGCGGTGACTCGCGGAACCCAGTGATGTGATATTCGGAGCCCAAGAAAATTTTAAAGAATTTTACGCAAACGTTTCATTAGCACCCGACTACAATGAAATTTATATTACTGTCTGCAGTTGTACATGAAAAATAAATTAATACACACAATACAGCAACAGTCCTAACAGCCTTCTTCTTCTTTTTTTTTTTATACGAGCTCGAGAAGTTTCATCCTTATTTCGGAACTTAGAAAAAAAAATAAGGGGGCCGTGACGATATTCAAAGGGAAAAGGAAGACCATCAAGTCCTTTACTTTTATCAAAAGTCTTCGGTCCCTTTCAAATTAAGCCCTTCCCTTTTTTCAAGTGATAATTTAAGGAGTCTAATAAACTTTTCCCACACAGCGAGCCGCAAAAATTTCCGGGAGCTATTTAGGCCAGAGCTACAGAGGGGCTCGTAAAAGAGAAAATGAAAAATTGGTTGAGGACGCGCGGCCACTTAATCATGGAAGGCAGCGGCGGTGGGACGGGGGGGGATGGGGCATTGTGGGGGTGAGTGGAGACAATGGGTAATGGGTGGGTGAATGGGATGAGGTGAGGATGGCTGTAGAGGAGGATATTGTGAGGAGGTGAGTGAGGACAATGGGTAATGGATGAGTGAATGGGATGAGGTGAAGGTGGCTGGAGAGGAGGATATTGTGGGGAGGTGAGTGAGGGTGGTTGAAGAGGAGGTTATTGTGGGAACGTCATTGGGGATAATGGGTAATAAGTGGGTGAATGAAATGGGATGAGGATGATGCTGGTGGGAGATTATTGTCAGGGCTGAAAGGTCACTGGGTCATTGGATAAGAGATGGGTGAATGAGATGAAATGAGGACGGTAGAGAGGGTAAATGGTTGGATGAATGTGGTGGGGTAAATATGGTTTGGAAGTGGGAACTTGAAGAACCCGTTTGGGAATTGAATGGGGATATTGGATAATGGGTGGGTGAATGATATGGAGTGTTGGATGAGTAAAGATGGATGAAAAAATGGGTTTGAGATATGTAGTGATATATTAAAAGGGTGTATATCTAACAACCATGAGATCACACACCATGTCTCACTCCACACACACACACACACACACACACACACACACACACACACACACACACACACAACTAAACCCAGATCCATAAGCCTTTACACATTCCGCTTCCATCCACAGAGTTTTTGCAGCACAGAAAAGCTCTCCCACATCAACCATATGTCACTCCCTCCATGATTTATCCCTGCTCATTTTTTATACTCATATGTCTTCAAGTGGTGCCACCGATATAACCAGGTGACTCTGCTTCCTGGTTAAACAAACACCTCATCGCCTTCCCTGTCTCGCAAAAGGAGGATGCTGGGGTGCAGACGGGCATTTTAAGCCTGTACTCCACTGGGTTCACATTTTAGATGAACCTGGGGCAATAACCATCACCATCGCTACCACCACCTACCTACCTACCTACCTACCTGCCTACGAGTATAACGATATCCATAAACAACTTAGACATAATTTGACCCCTGTCATTTTCCCTCTCCTTTTATAGTACTGCCGTTGTGAAGATATAAACGCAATCTAGGATCACCAAAGTAGAGGCACAAGGAAGCCTACAGACCTCACAAGAAAACAATCCCTCAATCTCGCAACGTAAAAGAAACTACGCAAACGACTGCATCACAAAATCCCGGGAAATGAAGCAATTAGAACACGGATCTGGAATGGTCATCAGGCGTTTAATTGGTTCATTCCGTGTTAAGTGCGAGGTAGTTGAGGAAAAAAAAAAAAAAGAGGGAGAGAGTGAGAGAGAAAAAAAAGACATTGAAGGAAATTGATTGGTTTGAGACTTAAAAGGAATGCCGCAATATCGTTAGGTGTGCAGTCATATTCTCTCTCTCTCTCTCTCTCTCTCTCTCTCTCTCTCTCTCTCTCTCTCTCTCATTTTATCTTGCACTGCGTCCCTCCCGGCATCATTTCATCATCATCTCACTTGTCCGTCATCCCCTCCCTCAGATTCATTTCGGAATTTCATTTCTTATTATTAACACTCCATGATTCTCTTTCCTTTTCTCTTCCCCCGCTCACTCTTTAATATTTTTGGTATAATTATGTTTCACTATTTTCTTCTTCACCGAGTTTTCCTCTGTATTATTACATTCCTCCTCTGTCTCTCTCTCTCTGTCTCTCTCTCTCTCTCTCTCTCTCTCTCTCTCTCTCTCTCTCTCTCTCTCTCTCTCTCTCACAGAATGATGAGTTAGAATAGCTTAGTTCCCCTTATGCCATTTCCCATCTTCCTCCTCCTCCTTTACCCATCATTACCTTCCTTCCTCCTCTCTCCCCTGTCATTATCTCGTTATCGTTTGTTTACCTCCTTGCTCTCTCTCTCTCTCTCTCTCTCTCTCTCTCTCTCTCTCCACAGGTCTTATTTTTACCCCTGATAACAAGGAGCCTGAAAATCCTCACTTACTCTCTCCACGATCCCACTTTCTTACCTCTCTTTTTTTTCCTCACTTTTTCCCTTTTTCCCTTTTACCACTTCTTCACAAACGCATATTTTCATTTCAGGGTGTGTGTTTTTTTATTATTATTTTTCTTATATTTTCTCATAAACTTTTTCCTCGATTCCAGGTGATGCTTAACCATTTTATTTTTTCCACGTTTTGATCTTTGTTTTTCCCCTTTCCTCCCTCTCTCTCCTCCTGTTTCCTCTTGGATCCCAGGTTCTATTCCTCCACACTCTTAATTCTCACTTCTTTCCATATTATTTCCTCTCTCTTCTTTCTTTCTTTTCTTTCATCACCTTCCTTTATTCTCGAACCCACATTCCAACCCTTTGCACTTAATTTTCCCCCTCATTTTGTGTCCTTTTCTTTATTTTCTCCATTCTTTTCTAATCGTTTTTCCTCATCCTCCTACTTACTCCTCGATCCCACATTCCTGCGTTGCTCTCTTATTTTCGTCCTCTTATTCTTCCCTTATTTTCTTTCGTCTCCCCTTGGCTTTTGTGGCCAGGAAGTCAGGACCATGTTTTCCACTTTTTACTTTTACTTAACTGCATTAATTTTTCTTCATTCATTTTTCATTAATTCATCCTTTTCTCCTTCGTAACTTTTTTCTAGTCTTTCAAAGAGTTCATAAGCCCGGGAAGACAGCAGCTTTTTTACGTCAGTTCTTATCCTTTCAGTCTATTTTTTCCTAATTATCCCCACCTCTTGTTCATTCCTAACTTTTATCTCATCTTCGTAAAGTTACTTATGCCCAATTAGACTGCTTTTTTTTTTCTTTTGCCTCTTGGATTATTCTTTCATTTAACTTTCGTTCTTTTTCTCTTTTAATTTCTTTCATCGCCATCCCAAAGTTCTGGATATTTTTCTCTTGGTAGTTTTTTTTTTTTTTGGTCCCTTCGTTCATGCTTCTTTTATTTCTCTTTCATTTTTCTTTTATATCCCTTTGTTTCTTTTCTTCTTTCTTCCTGTTCACTCCTTATTCTCAACTTGTCTTGCCCATGATAGCTTAACTTCCTGAAAGACAACAACTTCCTTGGTTTTCATGCCTTCTCTCATTTTCTCTCTTACTCTTATTTCTCTTTTCCTAATTTACCCTTTTTGTTCTCACCCATTTTCTTCCTGTTTTCCCAGCTATCGAGCATCACATTTTCTTCTTTCTGTTTAATCCCTCTTCAATATTTCTGCCTGTTCTCTTTATTCCTATTTTTATCTTATCTTCATCATTTATTCCTCCTTCAGCACCGCATCCTGTTGTCATTATTCCTGTCTTTTATATACTTCATTTTCTAATAATGTGAGTATAGAATATGTTTTGTATGTGATTATTGTTATTGTTTTTGTGATTGTAAAGGTCAGGAGTATTCCAGGCGCAAGTGAATTCCTTACGAAGTGCGGGCGTTTTTTTTATAAATAAAAGACCAGACGATGATGATGATGATGATGATGATGATGGTGGTGGTATGTTCTTATTTAAGTCCACCACCATTTTTTTTAAATTTCTTCCTGTCTTGCTTCTTTCAGCTTTGCCTCTGATAACATAAGCTCAGAGGAACATTATATTCACCTTCCAACATCCTTTCCCTTCCCTTCCTCCTTTTACGTTCAGTTCCAGGATCTCCTTCCATTTATATTTTTCCTGCAATTTCCTTTCTCATTTTCTCAGGTTTTTATTTCATCTCAGTTTCGTTTTAAAAGCCAGCATGACTTTCTTGTATCGCTTCGCATTATCTTTGTACCTCTCTTATGCTCTCAGGTTCTCACTTTTCTTTCTCCTTTTTCATCTCTTAATCTTTCCTCTGCATCTTCTTGTGCTATCTCTGTACTTTTCCTCTCCCTTCATGTTTTTCCTTTCCCTTCAGGTTTTTTCCTTTCATTCTCACGGTCTTTATCCTGGTCTTTATCTTGTGTCTAAATCTTCTTTTCATCCCCGTACATATCCTCTTCGGCTACTCTTTTCTTTCATGTCTGTTTTTCTCCAAAATTTTCTTGCATGTTATCTTTACCTCTCATTTTTTTAACCTAATGTTTTTTAAATTCAGTTTCATGTCTTTATCTTCTCCCTCCATCTTCCAGCATTACCTCTTTTTTTCTCCATTACTTCTCTTCTCCTCCTCATATATTTTTATGTTCACTTCCTTTATTCTCGTCGCCATCTTTCCCCATTTCTCTTCATGCATTATCTGTCTGCCTCTCCTCTTTTCTTCTTTTTTTTTATTCCTGCATTCCTTATTCCTTTTCTTATTTTCCATCAAAATTTCCTTGCATCTCTTTACCACTCCTCTCCCCTCACGGTCGTTGTCTTTCTTACTCTTTATTCCTGTCTTCATCCTTCCCCTACATCTTCAGTTATCTCTATCCTTTTTCCCGTCAGATTCGTAACAAGTTCTTTGGCATCTCCTTATTGCAGTTTTTATCTTAGCTCTGAATCGTGCATTATCTCCAGTTCCCTTTTACCCTCTGGTTCTTTTCTCTAGGTCATTGTTTCTGTCATATTCCTACATATTCTTATACTATCTATGTTCCTCTTCATTTTCTTCTATTTTCCTTTTTTTTACTTTGGCGCAGTGAGAGTAAGGGGAGGTTCAGACAAGAGGAAGAAGGGGACAGAGTGGAAGGGAAAAGAAGAGGTGAGTCCAGATAGGGGGAAGAGACGGGGGGTTTATTGGTGGGAAAAATAGTAGTGGTTCAGATGAAGGGGAGGAAGAGGGAGTTCAAATAGGGGGAGAAACGGAAGAAAATTCAAAATGGGAGGAAGAAGCATAAGGGGTTCAGACATTGAGGAAAAGAGGTGAGTCCAAACAAAGGAGAAGAAGAGCAGGGGGTTCAAACTGGAGGGAAAGGAGGGAGGCTTAAATAGGAGAGGAGGAGGGGGAGGGACGCTCCAGTACTGAGGAAACTATAGAGAAGGTTCAGAGAGCGTGAAACAGAGGAAGAGGTTCATATAGGAGGAAAAGAGAACGTCGGAAGGTTAGGAGAACAAGGAAAAGAGGAAAAGGTTCAAATATAGATGAAAAGAGTTGAGCGGGGGTTTCAGAGAGCGAGGAAAAGAGGAGAGGTTCATATATATGGGAAAAGAGTAAGAGGGTTCAAGGGAGTGTACTTAAGGACTGTACAGCTGCTGCAAGTTTTAAGACAGTACTCTGAAGGTGGGTTGTATGTGTGGTCGCAGCGTGAAATTTTTATCCGGTGTTGTTAGGAGAGAGAGAGAGAGAGAGAGAGAGAGAGAGAGAGAGAGAGAGAATGATATGAACATCGGTGTGTGTGTGTGTGTGTGTGTGTGTGTGTGTGTGTGTGTGTGTGTGTGGTCATAACTGATGTGCATTCATGTGTATATTGTGTACGTATATGTCCGTCTATGTATGTATGTGTTTAGTGTGGAAATCACGAAATCCTTTCTATTATGCCATTTATTTTTATTATTATCAAAGTCAATGGGACAGCCAACTAAAAAAAAGATTCACAGAAATCCACTATTCTACCCTGTGCTATTTTTGACAAATCTCTCGCTGCATTAAAGGTGAATTAGTGCTGTTAATATCCACATGATTTTTATATTAATTTTAACTCCGATCATAATGTAAAGCATTATTATAAGATTGAGGGAGACTGAGTTAGATATTTACGCGGAATTTCAGTGGGATTAACTCTTTACCTGTCAGGGTTTCCAGGTGTTAAACTAATTAATCGTGACGCGTAGCTGTATCTGTTACCCGGGGAAAGGTAAACTGGGATAATTTTTACATCAGTGTTTCCTCTTGAGATTCTTTAGTGGTATCACCCCTTCTGTCACTTCTAGGATTAAGGCGTCAGGCTATAGGTGTGTAGAGAGACAGATAGACAGACTGACAGACTGACAGATTCGTACGTTATAAGTCTCACCTAAATACATATATATGCACAGTACATTTGAGACGGACAAGGTAAAAGACAGGCGACAAACCACACCAGTCACCAGCACGTGCCGCACAAAGCTTTACCGGGCCAGGACCCAGGTGAGCTGATACACGGACGTCCGCATGTATCACCCCCTTTTGTCACGCCCTCAAAAAGCATGGCCGTTTTTTATATTTGGCGGGGGGGACAGATGGCGCCATACCGGATGCATTGTCTCTGTTGTTTTACCTTTTTTTTAGATTGAGAGAGAGAGAGAGACAGACAGAAAAAACTTTGCCTGTAATGTAGGTGCAAAAAATAACATGAATTTTAGAGGAATATGATTGTGTTCCAGAAGTAAAAATATACAGTACTTCATAGAGTGTAGGTGTTTATTTTCTGAGTTAAAAAAATTTGACGGTGATCTGAGAGTGAAAAGAGTGGCTTATTTAGGAGTGAAAAAAAATATTCCTGTGATCTGGAAGTGAAAGGATTATTTTAAGGGTATAAAATGTATGTGATTAACGTCTATGATCAAAGAGTGAAAAAGAAATTGATGACCAGTGTAGGAGTGAAAAATATGACTGACTAAAAAGAAAGAACAGAGAGAGAGAGAGAGAGAGAGAGAGAGGAGAGAGAGAGAGATACACCCATGACTTTTGCCAGAATTATTTAGTGTCGAAGTATGTCCTCCTTTTTACCTATTCGGGGCAATGCATTCGAGAGAGAGAGAGAGAGAGAGAGAGAGAGAGAGGGGGGGGACGAATTCTGTACAAAGTGTCGAAATATTTCTTTTTAACCCACCCATGGATGTTTATACTCAATGTATATCAGGCGCAGGCGTCGTAAATCCAAAGGGGAGTGCTTAATCCTGGATGAATAAATGCCAGAGGATGAATTCGAGCATAAATATGACGGAGGGGGACCAAAAACTGCAAGGGGGACACAGTAAAGACAT